>NW_027151029.1:0-397215 GCF_018691715.1 Phytophthora cinnamomi
GCTTCTGCGCTTGCAGAACCTGTTCAGGTTCTGGCCAGCGACGGAGCCTTTGGTTGTCCTCGCCAGATCTGCCGATTGCTTCCATCGCTTGCCATTTCGCCGAGCTCTCGCGCAGAAACACCTTGAGCCACCGCCTCCTTGTCGCCTCTACGCCATACGTAACTCCGCCCTGTCGCTTGTCAAAGCGCCACTGTCCGCCGCTTCTGCTCCTCCAGCCGATGCACCCGCCGTTCATCATGAACGCGCAGCGCCGCTTCGTACTTCTTCTCTCGATTCGATGTCACCAGCCCAGTCTGCGTCCGAGTAGCCACCCGCAGCCGTCACCCTTCGAGAACTCGATGCCGTACCGATAGCTTCCGCCACGGTCAGCGGCGAACTGACTCAGCACGCCTACTGCAGCAGCCAGGTCCGGACGCGTCGCCACCATCAGGTACACATCAACGCGCCGACAGCACTCCGATACGGCACGTTCTTCATCGTGTCTTCATGCTGTTACCCTCGCATGTTCTTGGTCAACTTAAGTCCTGGATCCTGCGGCGTCTTCACGGGTTTGCTGTCCTGCATGCCGAACTTGCTCAGGATCGACTTGAGAAACTTGGTCTGCCGCATCGTCACCTTGCCGGACTCCAAGTCGTTCTTGATCTCCATGCCGAGGAAGTACGTGAGCTCGCCGAGGTCTGTCATTTCGAACCGTTTGCTGAGTGCGCGCTTGGTCGACTCCATCAGCTCGTCGTCGTTGCTGGCCAGGATCAGGTCGTCCACGTAGATGACCACGAAGATCGCGTTGTGTCCGTCGCGTTTCACGTAGACGCAATGGTCGGACTCGCACTTGGTGAATCCCAGCTTCAGCATGAACTCGTCGATGGTCTTGTTCCACATGCGCGGCGACTGCTTCAACCCGTACAATGACTGCTTCAGCTTGCACACGTAGTCCGGTGGTCTTCATCGACGCAGCCGTCCGGTTGCACCATATAGACTCTTCGTCCAAGCCGCCATTCAGGAACGCCGTCTTCACATCCATCTGATGCAGCTTGAGACCATACTTGGCGGCCAAACTCAGCACGGCCCGGATCGACGTGAACTTGGCAACTGGTTAGCTGTCTCGTCGTAGTCGATGCCGTACTTTCTGCGAGAACCCCTTGGCCACCAGACGCGCCTTGAACCGTTCGACCTCTCCAGCCTGGTTCTCCTTCACGCGAACACCCATCTGTTGCCGATGGCCTTGCGTCCCTTCGGCAGTGGCACCACTTCCTCTTGTTCCTTTACAGCGAGTCGTACCCGAGTCGCATGCTTCCACTGGCTGCGTCGCTGGATCTATCGCCGACTTGAACGTAGTCGGCATCTCTCCCACTGAATCCACGACGTACGCAGCTCAAAATTTGATTTTGCCGCAGATATCCATCGCTCCAGCCGTCCATTGCGCTTCGGCCTCGGCACCTTACCGGTTTCAGCGATGCGTCCGCGTCGCTCGCTGCCGGTTCGAAGTCTTCATCCCGCGCAGCCTCTCCACTGCCGTCCTCATCCGATTCGGACGAGTCTCTTCATCCGTGGCATCTTCATCATCTTCATATCTGGAAGACCAATCACCACATCCTTCGTAGCATATTTGCGTCTCCCACCGTCGAAGACGTCTTCCACGAACTGCGCGTCGCGGCTCACCAACACGCGACCGCTCTCTTCAAACCGATACGCTTTCTCGTGCCCGAGTACCCAGGAACCGGCAACGCACCGACCGGGCGTCAAACTTGGACCGCTTCGCCTTCGGGACCAGCACGTACGCGTGGCAACCAAACACCTTGAGGTTCGCCAGCAATGGCTTCTTTCCCGTCCAAACTTGGTGCGGCGATCTGTTCGCCAACAGCGTGTCGGACTGCCCGTTCCGGAGGAACGTGGCTGTCACCACCGCTTCACCCCAGTAACCCTTCGACAACCCGGCATGCTCCAAACACGCGCGCACACCCACCACAACGTCCGGTTCATCCGTTCCGCCACGCCGTTCAGCTGTGGCGTGTACGGCGGCGTGAACTTCTGCACGATACCACGGTCGCTGCAGAACTTGGCCATCTCGCGCGAAGTGTACTCGCCACCGTTGTCTCTCCAAAGCGTTTTCACACGCTTGCCGGTCTGCGTTTCAGCCAACGCAACGAACTCAGCGAACTTGGCGGCCACCTCCGACTTGTTCCGCATCAAGTACACCACACAGAAGTGCGACTTGTCGTCGATGAACGTGACGAAGTAGTGCTTGCCACCAAACGTAGACGTCTGCATGGGGCCGCACACATCGCTGTGAACCACTTCCAGCACTTGCTTCGCACGGTTTGGAGACGACTTCATGTAGCTCACTCGCGTTTGTTTGCCGAGTGAGCATCCGTCGCACAGCTCCCACTGCTTCACCGACGTCATGTCGATGCCAGAGCCGTAGCCCTTCTTGACGATGGCGTCTAGACCGCCATGGCCAATGTGACCAAGTCGAAGGTGCCAGAGGTACGACGTGGTGTCCCCTTTGCGATCCTTCGAGCTTGCCACATTGGCCTCGTCAGGCATCACCGGTGTCATGCTCAGCTTGAACAGCCCTTTGCCTTCGCGAGCGCCGAGCTTCCACTTGAGACCCTTCGTCTCCGTGAAGCACCCGTCGCTCTCGAACGTCACAGGCCCGACGTCCTTGGTGAATCTGCCGACGGAGAACAGGTTGCGCGACAACTTGGGAATGTGCCACACATTCGTGAGCACACCCTTCTTGACGCCGCGCGGGGTCTACATCTTCATCACGATGTCGCCTCTCCCGATCGCTTGCACCACACCGTCGTCCGCGAGATGCACGTCCACCGGCGAGATCTTCTTGTAGTTCCTCATGAACTTCTTGGAACTGGTCATGTGCTGCGTCGCACCCGAGTCGACCAGCCACACCTCATTCGACTTGGTGGTGTTGCTCCCACCACCAACCGAGAAGAGGAAGTCGCCAGAGTCGTCCTCACTCTGCGCGACGTTCGCTCGCTGCGGCCTCTGCCGCTCCGCGTTCTCGCGGATTCGCACAGGACACTTGGCGATCCAATGTCCTTGCTCCCCACAGTAGTGGCAGGCGCTGGCCTTGTTGGCGGTCTGCCGTCCCTTGCGCTTGCCGTTGTCGCTTGTCATGAACGCTTGGCCTTGACCGTGCGCGGCTCCGTCGACGCCGCCACCTTGCTCCTTGCGCTTCATGTCCTCATGCAGCAGCCGAGCCGTCACGAGTTCCCACGACAGCGAGTCGGCTCTCGACTCCAACGCCGTGATGAGGAACTGGTACGACTCGCTGAGACTCCCAAGAAGCGTGATCACCAAGTCATCCTCGCTGACCGGAGCGCCCACTGCGTCGAGCTGCTCCGCCAGAGTCTTGATCTTGTTGATGTGCTCCAGCACATCATCACCTTCCGCCATCATCGTCGTGAAGAAACGTCGACGAAGGAAGAGCTTGTTGGCCAAACTCTTCTTCTCGAAGTGTCCTTCCAGTCTTGACCATGCATCGTACGCATCCTTCGCCGACCGGACCAGCGGCAGCTGCGAATCTTCCATCGCGAGACAGATGATCGCCAGCGCCTTGCGAGACTTCCTCTTGAACGTCGTTTGGTCCAGCGTAGTGGCGCAGTGCTCCAGCTTGATCTCTCCACTTGTCACTTCCCACAGGTCTCGTTCCTCGAGCACCATCGCCATCTTGAACTTCCACGTGTGGAAGTTGGTTCCGTCGAACTTGTTGATGCGAGAGGTCGTGGTCGAGGCGGCGTCCATGGCGAAAGCGTAGTCGGAGTCTTCAGCAGGGAAAACGGGGCTTGGGCTCATAACCAAAAGGAAGGTCGTTTGAGCACTAGATGTCAGAATGCAAAGTGATTGATTTAGGTCCTTAGTTCGCGAACTGCTTGCTACCTCTAAGCCTACTGGATATTCCTGCTGGATACACTCTACTGGATTCCTAACTGGATAGAAGGTCTTCAGCCAATCAGCGAGTGCCACGTAGATGCCCATCCTGTACCCACAATCCTGTACCCACGCGTCCCATCATCAGCGTCCCGTAATCCTCGTCCCATCATCACACGAATGATGGCGGCACCACTGAGTGAAGGTCACACCGGTACCTTACTGGTACACCGCAGCTGGTCGAGGCGATCCCTTGACAACATTCCCACGCGACTCGACGTCGGCTGCACCTTGGATCCCCAGCTTGTGTCGCAGAACTTCGAACTGCACGGAAGTGATCGCCTTCGTCATGATGTCGGCCAGCATGTCCTTCGTCGAGCAGTACTCCAACACCACCTGACCGTCTTCCACCTTCTCACGCACGAAGTGGTAGCGAATGTCGATGTGCTTGGTGCGCTTGTGGAACTCAGGGTTCTTGGCCAACGCGATGGAGCCTTGGTTGTCCTCGTAGATCTTGATTGCTTCATCGCTTGCCATTTCGCCGAGCTCGCGCAGAAACACCTTGAGCCACACCGCCTCCTGCGTCGCCTCTGACAGCGCCATGTACTCCGCCTCTGTAGATGACAGCGCCACCGTCCGCTGCTTCTTGCTCCTCCAGCTGATGCACCCACCGTTCATCATGAACGCGTAGCCGCTTGTACTTCTTCTCGATTCGATGTCACCAGCCCAGTCTGCGTCCGAGTAGCCACACACAACTCCGCAGCCGTCACCCTTCGAGAACTCGATGCCATGCGTGGGCGTGGCTTGCAGATACCGGAGCACACGCTTGAGGGCTTGCCAGTGTGGGACACGGGTCGGCGGCGAACTGACTCAGCACGCCTACTGCAGCAGCCAGGTCCGGACGCGTCGCCACCATCAGGTACATCAACGCGCCGACAGCACTCCGATACGGCACGTTCTTCATCGTGTCTTCATGCTTGCAGCCACCCTCGCACATGTTCTTGGTCAACTTAAGTCCTGGATCCTGCGGCGTCTTCACGGGTTTGCTGTCCTGCATGCCGAACTTGCTCAGGATCGACTTGAGAAACTTGGTCTGCCGCATCGTCACCTTGCCGGACTCCAAGTCGTTCTTGATCTCCATGCCGAGGAAGTACGTAAGCTCGCCGAGGTCTGTCATTTCGAACCGTTTGCTAAGTGCGCTTGGTCGACTCCATCAGCTCGTCGTCGTTGCTGGCCAGGATCAGGTCGTCCACGTAGATGACCACGAAGATCATGCTGTGTCCGTCGCGTTTCACGTAGACGCAATGGTCGGACTCGCACTTGGTGAACCCCAGCTTCAGCATGAACTCGTCGATGGTCTTGTTCCACATGCGCGGCGACTGCTTCAACCCGTACAATGACTGCTTCAGCTTGCACACGTAGTCCGGGTGGTCTTCATCGACGTAGCCGTCCGGTTGCACCATGTAGATCTCTTCGTCCAAGCCGCCATTCAGGAACGCCGTCTTCACATCCATCTGATGCAGCTTGAGACCATACTTGGCGGCCAAACTCAGCACGGCCCGGATCGACGTGAACTTGGCCACTGGAGCGAAGGTCTCGTCGTAGTCGATGCCGTACTTCTGCGAGAACCCTTGGCCACCAGACGCGCCTTGAACCGTTCGACCTCTCCAGCCTGGTTCTCCTTCACGCGAAACACCCATCTGTTGCCGATGGCCTTGCGTCCCTTCGGCAGTGGCAC
Source organism: Phytophthora cinnamomi (assembly GCF_018691715.1). Taxonomy (NCBI): domain Eukaryota; phylum Oomycota; class Peronosporomycetes; order Peronosporales; family Peronosporaceae; genus Phytophthora; species Phytophthora cinnamomi. The sequence goes on from NW_027151029.1 coordinate 5,627, forward strand.
CACTTCCCACGTCTTGTTCTTGAGCAGCGAGTCGTACTCCGAGTCGCATGCTTCCTTCCACTTGGCTGCGTCGCTGGATTCCATCGCCGACTTGAACGTAGTCGGCATCTCTCCCACTGAATCCACGACGTACGCAGCCTCAAAATCTTGACTCTCTTGGGCCGCCGCAGACATCTCATCCAGCGTCGAGCGTCCATTGTGCGGCGCATATCGCTTGGCCCTCGGCACCTCCACGGCTTCTTCTAGTGACTGCGTCCGCGGGTGTCGCTTGCTGCCGGGTTCGAAGTCTTCATCCCGCGCAGCCTCATCCTCACTGCCGTCCTCATCCGATTCGGACGGAGTCTCTTCATCCGTGGCATCTTCATCATCTTCATCTGGAAGACCAATCACCACCTCCTTCGTAGCATATTTGCGTCTCCCACCGTCGAAGACGTCTTCCATGAACTGCGCGTCGCGGCTCACCAACACGCGACCGCTCTCTTCAAACCGATACGCTTTCTCGTGCTCCGAGTACCCCAGGAACCGGCAACGCACCGACCGGGCGTCAAACTTGGACCGCTTCGCCTTCGGGACCAGCACGTACGCGTGGCAACCAAACACCTTGAGGTTCGCCAGCAATGGCTTCTTTCCCGTCCAAACTTGGTGCGGCGACTTGTCGTGGCTAATAGCGCGTGTCGGACACCGGTTCCGGAGGAACGTGGCTGTCACCACCGCTTCACCCCAGTAACCCTTCGACAACCCGGCATGCTCCAACATGCAGCGCGCACACTCCACCAACGTCCGGTTCATCCGTTCCGCCACGCCGTTCAGCTGTGGCGTGTACGGCGGCGTGAACTTCTGCACGATACCACGGTCGCTGCAGAACTTGGCCATCTCGCGCGAAGTGTACTCGCCACCGTTGTCGCTCCGGAGCGTTTTCACACGCTTGCCGGTCTGCGTTTCAGCCAACGCAACGAACTCAGCGAACTTGGCGGCCACCTCCGACTTGTTCCGCATCAAGTACACCACACAGAAGTGCGACTTGTCGTCGATGAACGTGACGAAGTAGCGCTTGCCACCAAACGTAGACGTCTGCATGGGGCCGCACACATCGCTGTGAACCACTTCCAGCACTTGCTTCGCACGGTTTGGAGACGACTTCATGTAGCTCACTCGCGTTTGTTTGCCGAGTGAGCATCCGTCGCACAGCTCCCACTGCTTCACCGACGTCATGTCGATGCCAGAGCCGTAGCCCTTCTTGACGATGGCGTCTAGACCGCCATGGCCAATGTGACCAAGTCGAAGGTGCCAGAGGTACGACGTGGTGTCCCCTTGCGATCCTTCGAGCTTGCCACATTGCCCTCGTCAGGCATCACCGGTGTCATGCTCAGCTTGAACAGCCTTTGCCTTCGCGAGCGTCGAGCTTCCACTTGAGACCCTTCGTCTCCGTGAAGCACCCGTCGCTCTCGAACGTCACAGGCCCGACGTCCTTGGTGAATCTGCCGACGGAGAACAGGTTGCGCGACAACTTGGGAATGTGCCACACATTCGTGAGCACACCCTTCTTGACGCCGCGCGGGTCTGCATCTTCATCACGATGTCGCCTCTCCCGATCGCTTGCACCACACCGTCGTCCGCGAGATGCACGTCCACCGGCGAGATCTTCTTGTAGTTCCTCATGAACTTCTTGGAACTGGTCATGTGCTGCGTCGCACCCGAGTCGACCAGCCACACCTCATTCGACTTGGTGGTGGGAGCAACACCACCAACCGAGAAGAGGAAGTCGCCAGAGTCGTCCTCACTCTGCGCGACGTTCGCTCGCTGCGGCCTCTGCCGCTCCGCGTTCTCGCGGATTCGCACAGGACACTTGGCGATCCAATGTCCTTGCTCCCCACAGTAGTGGCAGGCGCTGGCCTTGTTGGCGGTCGCCTGCCGTCCCTTGCGCTTGCCGTTGTCGCTTGTCATGAACGCTTGGCCTTGACCGTGCGCGGCTCCGTCGACGCCGCCACCTTGCTCCTTGCGCTTCATGTCCTCATGCAGCAGCCGAGCCGTCACGAGTTCCCACGACAGCGAGTCGGCTCTCGACTCCAACGCCGTGATGAGGAACTGGTACGACTCGCTGAGACTCCCAAGAAGCGTGATCACCAAGTCATCTCGCTGACCGGAGCGCCCACTGCGTCGAGCTGCTCCGCCAGAGTCTTGATCTTGTTGATGTGCTCCAGCACATCATCACCTTCCGCCATCATCGTCGTGAAGAAACGTCGACGAAGGAAGAGCTTGTTGGCCAAACTCTTCTTCTCGAAGTGTCCTTCCAGTTTTGACCATGCATCGTACGCATCCTTCGCCGACCGGACCAGCGGCAGCTGCGAATCTTCCATCGCGAGACAGATGATCGCCAGCGCCTTGCGAGACTTCCTCTTGAACGTCGTTTGGTCCAGCGTAGTGGCGCAGTGCTCCAGCTTGATCTCTCCACTTGTCACTTCCCACAGGTCTCGTTCCTCGAGCACCATCGCCATCTTGAACTTCCACGTGTGGAAGTTGGTTCCGTCGAACTTGTTGATGCGAGAGGTCGTGGTCGAGGCGGCGTCCATGGCGAAAGCGTAGTCGGAGTCTTCAGCAGGGAAAACGGGGCTTGGGCTCATAACCAAAAGGAAGGTCGTTTGAGCACTAGATGTCAGAATGCAAAGTGATTGATTTAGGTCCTTAGTTCGCGAACTGCGTGCTACCTCTAAGCCTACTGGATATTCCTGCTGGATACACTCTACTGGATTCCTAACTGGATAGAAGGTCTTCAGCCAATCAGCGAGTGCCACGTAGATGCCCATCCTGTACCCACAATCCTGTACCCACGCGTCCCATCATCAGCGTCCTGTAATCCTCGTCCCATCATCAGCGTCCCGTAATCCTCGTCCCATCATCACACGAATGATGGCGGCACCACTGAGTGAAGGTCACACCGGTACCTTACTGGTACACCGCAGCTGGTCGAGGCGATCCCTTGACAACAGCTACCTGTTCCAAGTCGCCGGCGGACCGATCTCGTGGGGTTCCAAAGAAGCAGAATCAATGTGTGTCCACTCTGCTGGCGTGGCGAGTACATCGCACTGAGTTTGGCGATTCACGAAGACGGCAGTGCTGTACCAGAGATCCTGGTTGCTGCAGGCGGAGTCACGCCTGACGCGTCGCGTTGAAGATTTTCGAAGACAACCAGTCGTGCATCAAGATGACTAAGAACCCTGTCAACTATAAAGTACACTTTACGACAAGCAACGACATCAAGCTAATTGTGTCGCGACGCGCCGAATGTCAAGGCGGCGAAGTGATCGTCGAGTACTGCGAGACTGCCACCATGCTGGCCGACATCATGACCAAGGGACTTGCGGACCACGCCACAAGGACTTGAGGTACTTACGGCTGCGCTCGGCGTTCACGCGTGTTCGCATTGAGGGGCGTGTTGCAGGGTACTGAACCCTGAGATCGTTCGCACACTGTACCAGTTCCGAGGTACCCGAACCGGTTAACGAACCGGTCAGCCGACCACACGTTGATTAGACGAGTAGGTTGATTGGACGAGTAGTGTAGAACGTGATGGTTGATTAGTTTGATGGGACGCACGGCCGCGTGTCTTTAGCACTAGCCTAGGGTGTAAGCTCCAACAATCCAATCACTTCTGAATTTCGATTCAACCCTGCGACCAGCGTTCCTCGCCTCGCCCCAAGCCTCGGCGGTGCCGCGTCGCCAACCCATGACCAAGTCTGCAAGTGCAAGACCAACTACGATGACCTTCTTCATCAGCGAGTGCCACGTAGATGCCCATCCTCCAGCATACACAACCAAGTCCTGCGAGCTACCCACGATGACGTCCCATCGTTCGCCGCCGCCATCAGCTTCTTCATGGAGAACCTGCAAGTCGAGCACTGATTGCATCTTCCGCTACCTAATCCGGAATCGTCCCATCATCTGGTGACATCGCCGCGGACCGATCTCATGAGACAAGTGAGGCCGAGTACATCGCACTGAGTTTGGCGATTCAAGAAGGCACCACTGAGGCCGCGCCGCCAAGCATTATCGATGGTCAGTACCATCACATCCGAGCACGAAGTCGCGCGGCGAAGTGATCACGGTACCTTACTGGTACACCGCAGCTGTACAGTCGAGGAATGATGGTTGAATACCACTTGCTGATCCCTCAGGGGCAAGCCCAAATGACAACATTCCTGTAATCACGACTCACCCGGTACCTTTACTGACGCAGCTGGTCGATGAGGCGATCGGCTGCACCTTGCACCTTTGATCCCCAGCTTGTGTCGCAGAACTTCGAACTGCACAGAAGTGATCGCCTTCGTCATGATGTCGGCCAGCATGTCCTTCGTCGAGCAGTACTCCAACACCACCTGACCGTCTTCCACCTTCTCACGCACGAAGTGGTAGCGAATGTCGATGTGCTTGGTGCGCTTGTGGAACTCCGGGTTCTTGGCCAACGCGATGGAGCCTTGGTTGTCCTCGTAGATCTTGATTGCTTCATCGCTTGCCATTTCGCCGAGCTCGCGCAGAAACACCTTGAGCCACACCGCCTCCTGCGTCGCCTCTGACAGCGCCATGTACTCCGCCTCTGTAGATGACAGCGCCACCGTCCGCTGCTTCTTGCTCCTCCAGCTGATGCACCCGCCGTTCATCATGAACGCGTAGCCGCTTGTACTTCTTCTCGATTCGATGTCACCAGCCCAGTCTGCGTCCGAGTAGCCACACAACCCGCAGCCGTCACCCTTCGAGAACTCGATGCCATGCGTGGGCGTGGCTTGCAGATACCGGAGCACACGCTTGAGGGCTTGCCAGTGTGTGGGACACGGGTCGGCGGCGAACTGACTCAGCACGCCTACTGCAGCAGCCAGGTCCGGACGCGTCGCCACCATCAGGTACATCAACGCGCCGACAGCACTCCGATACGGCACGTTCTTCATCGTGTCTTCATGCTTGCAGCCACCCTCGCACATGTTCTTGGTCAACTTAAGTCCTGGATCCTGCGGCGTCTTCACGGGTTTGCTGTCCTGCATGCCGAACTTGCTCAGGATCGACTTGAGAAACTTGGTCTGCCGCATCGTCACCTTGCCGGACTCCAAGTCGTTCTTGATCTCCATGCCGAGGAAGTACGTAAGCTCGCCGAGGTCTGTCATTTCGAACCGTTTGCTGAGTGCGCGCTTGGTCGACTCCATCAGCTCGTCGTCGTTGCTGGCCAGGATCAGGTCGTCCACGTAGATGACCACGAAGATCATGCTGTGTCCGTCGCGTTTCACGTAGACGCAATGGTCGGACTCGCACTTGGTGAACCCCAGCTTCAGCATGAACTCGTCGATGGTCTTGTTCCACATGCGCGGCGACTGCTTCAACCCGTACAATGACTGCTTCAGCTTGCACACGTAGTCCGGGTGGTCTTCATCGACGTAGCCGTCCGGTTGCACCATGTAGATCTCTTCGTCCAAGCCGCCATTCAGGAACGCCGTCTTCACATCCATCTGATGCAGCTTGAGACCATACTTGGCGGCCAAACTCAGCACGGCCCGGATCGACGTGAACTTGGCCACTGGAGCGAAGGTCTCGTCGTAGTCGATGCCGTACTTCTGCGAGAACCCCTTGGCCACCAGACGCGCCTTGAACCGTTCGACCTCTCCAGCCTGGTTCTCCTTCACGCGAAACACCCATCTGTTGCCGATGGCCTTGCGTCCCTTCGGCAGTGGCACCACTTCCCACGTCTTGTTCTTGAGCAGCGAGTCGTACTCCGAGTCGCATGCTTCCTTCCACTTGGCTGCGTCGCTGGATTCCATCGCCGACTTGAACGTAGTCGGCATCTCTCCCACTGAATCCACGACGTACGCAGCCTCAAAATCTTGACTCTCTTGGGCCGCCGCAGACATCTCATCCAGCGTCGAACGTCCATTCTGCGGCGCATATCGCTTGGCCCTCGGCACCTCCACGGCTTCTTCTAGTGACTGCGTCCGCGGGTGTCGCTTGCTGCCGGGTTCGAAGTCTTCATCCCGCGCAGCCTCATCCTCACTGCCGTCCTTATCCGATTCGGACGGAGTCTCTTCATCCGTGGCATCTTCATCATCTGGAAGACCAATCACCACCTCCTTCGTAGCATACTTGCGTCTCCCACCGTCGAAGACGTCTTCCATGAACTGCGCGTCGCGGCTCACCAACACGCGACCGCTCTCGATCTCTTCAAACCGATACGCTTTCTCGTGCTCCGAGTACCCCAGGAACCGGCAACGCACCGACCGGGCGTCAAACTTGGACCGCTTCGCCTTCGGGACCAGCACGTACGCGTGGCAACCAAACACCTTGAGGTTCGCCAGCAGTGGCTTCTTTCCCGTCCAAACTTGGTGCGGCGACTTGTCGTGGCTAATGGCGCGTGTCGGACACCGGTTCCGGAGGAACGTGGCTGTCACCACCGCTTCACCCCAGTAACCCTTCGACAACCCGGCATGCTCCAACATGCAGCGCGCACACTCCACCAACGTCCGGTTCATCCGTTCCGCCACGCCGTTCAGCTGTGGCGTGTACGGCGGCGTGAACTTCTGCACGATACCACGGTCGCTGCAGAACTTGGCCATCTCGCGCGAAGTGTACTCGCCACCGTTGTCGCTCCGGAGCGTTTTCACACGCTTGCCGGTCTGCGTTTCAGCCAACGCAACGAACTCAGCGAACTTGGCGGCCACCTCCGACTTGTTCCGCATCAAGTACACCACACAGAAGTGCGACTTGTCGTCGATGAACGTGACGAAGTAGCGCTTGCCACCAAACGTAGACGTCTGCATGGGGCCGCACACATCGCTGTGAACCACTTCCAGCACTTGCTTCGCACGGTTTGGAGACGACTTCATGTAGCTCACTCGCGTTTGCTTGCCGAGTGAGCATCCGTCGCACAGCTCCCACTGCTTCACCGACGTCATGTCGATGCCAGAGCCGTAGCCCTTCTTGACGATGGCGTCTAGACCGCCATGGCCAATGTGACCAAGTCGAAGGTGCCAGAGGTACGACGTGGTGTCCCCTTTGCGATCCTTCGAGCTTGCCACATTGGCCTCGTCAGGCATCACCGGTGTCATGCTCAGCTTGAACAGCCTTTGCCTTCGCGAGCGCCGAGCTTCCACTTGAGACCCTTCGTCTCCGTGAAGCACCCGTCGCTCTCGAACGTCACAGGCCCGACGTCCTTGGTGAATCTGCCGACGGAGAACAGGTTGCGCGACAACTTGGGAATGTGCCACACATTCGTGAGCACACCCTTCTTGACGCCGCGCGGGGTCTGCATCTTCATCACGATGTCGCCTCTCCCGATCGCTTGCACCACACCGTCGTCCGCGAGATGCACGTCCACCGGCGAGATCTTCTTGTAGTTCCTCATGAACTTCTTGGAACTGGTCATGTGCTGCGTCGCACCCGAGTCGACCAGCCACACCTCATTCGACTTGGTGGTGTTGCTCCCACCACCAACCGAGAAGAGGAAGTCGCCAGAGTCGTCCTCACTCTGCGCGACGTTCGCTCGCTGCGGCCTCTGCCGCTCCGCGTTCTCGCGGATTCGCACAGGACACTTGGCGATCCAATGTCCTTGCTCCCCACAGTAGTGGCAGGCGCTGGCCTTGTTGGCGGTCGCCTGCCGTCCCTTGCGCTTGCCGTTGTCGCTTGTCATGAACGCTTGGCCTTGACCGTGCGCGGCTCCGTCGACGCCGCCACCTTGCTCCTTGCGCTTCATGTCCTCATGCAGCAGCCGAGCCGTCACGAGTTCCCACGACAGCGAGTCGGCTCTCGACTCCAACGCCGTGATGAGGAACTGGTACGACTCGCTGAGACTCCCAAGAAGCGTGATCACCAAGTCATCCTCGCTGACCGGAGCGCCCACTGCGTCGAGCTGCTCCGCCAGAGTCTTGATCTTGTTGATGTGCTCCAGCACATCATCACCTTCCGCCATCATCGTCGTGAAGAAACGTCGACGAAGGAAGAGCTTGTTGGCCAAACTCTTCTTCTCGAAGTGTCCTTCCAGTTTTGACCATGCATCGTACGCATCCTTCGCCGACCGGACCAGCGGCAGCTGCGAGTCCTCCATCGCAAGACAGATGATCGCCAGCGCCTTGCGAGACTTCCTCTTGAACGTCGTTTGGTCCAGCGTAGTGGCGCAGTGCTCCGGCTTGATCTCTCCACTTGTCACTTCCCACAGGTCTCGTTCCTCGAGCACCATCGCCATCTTGAACTTCCACGTGTGGAAGTTGGTTCCGTCGAACTTGTTGATGCGAGAGGTCGTGGTCGAGGCGGCGTCCATGGCGAAAGCGTAGTCGGAGTTGTTGCAGGGTACTGAACCTTGGTACACTGTACCAGTTCCGAGGTACCCGAACCGGTTAACCGAACCGGTCCAATACGACCACACGTTGATTAGACGAGTAGGTTGATTGGACGAGTAGTGTAGAATGATGGTTGATTAGACGCACTAGTTGATAGGACGCATGGCCGCGTGTCTTTAGCACTAGCCTAGGGTGTAAGCTCCAACAATCCAATCACTTCTGAATTTCGATTCAACCCCCCAAGTGACCTTCCTCGCCTCGCCCCAAGCCTCGGCGGTGTCTACGACCAAGTCTCCAAGTGCAAGATCCCAGTACGACCTTCTTCAGGTTATGAGCCCAAGCACCATGTCCTCTGTCCAAGACACCAAGATCTCCATCGACAAGTTCAACGGCGACAACTACGCCACGTGGAACCGCTACATGCGTGGCGTGTTCCTGACCAAGTCGGTGTGGAGCGTCGTGAACCGCGAGACGAAACCAAGCTTCGCGGACACGAGGGCCAAGGACGACTACGTCAAGTCGAGCAACATCGCGTTCGGCCTGATGTTGCTCCACATGGATGCTGACTACCATCATGTGGTCGACGACTGCGAGGAAGCGTGGGTGGCCTGGACGCGACTGCGTTCGCTCTACGGGGGTCGCAGAAGGCTGGACGCATCTACCTGAAGCGCCAGCTCTTCAGCATGGAGATGGCAGAAGGCGGCAATGTGCTTCATCATTGCAATGAAGTCCTCAACATCAGCGCCAAGCTCAGCAACATCGGCGCCAAGATGGAGGATGAAGACGTGGCGATCTGCTTGCTCAGGAGTCTGCCCAAGAGTTTCGAGAACGTCGTTCTCAACTTGGAGATGAGCAACGCAGAGCTGCGCACTCAAGATGTGATCAAGGTGCTCACGAATGAGCACATCAAGCGGCAGGGCGAGAAGACGGCTCAGGTGAAGATTGAAGACGCTGCGAGGGCCTTCAATGCCGAGCGTGAAAGTCGCCACTGCACGTACTGCGGAAAATCGGGGCACGTCGTGGAAAAGTGCTGGACCAAGCAGAAGGAGAGAATCGAGGTGCACGACGTGGCCGGTCTGGTCGCGGTGCGAACAACGTCCAGTGGCGTGACGACAGCGATGACGACTGCGTCGCGTTCGCGGTCTCTATGGAGTGTGGAGTCTCCAGGACCAACAAGTTTCAAGGCTCATGGGCGATCGACAGTGGTGCCACGCACCACATCTGCAACGACAAGGCCAAGTTTGTCGACATCAAGGTGTGCGACGAAGGTGAACTCACGGTCGCCAACGGCAACACGGCCAAGATCATGGGAGTCGGGACGGTCATGCAGCGGGTCACTTTGCCCAACGGCAAGGAGCGCGACATCCGCATTCAAGATGCACTTTACGTGCCAAGCATGAACAAGAACCTGCTTTCGGTGCCGCAGATCAACCGAAGCGGACTGTTCAAGGTGGTGTTTGATGGTGCTGAAATGCACATCGCACAGAAGAAGTCGAAGAAAATCGTGGCTTCCGCGGACCTGATCGACGGCCTCTACTGGCTCCGAGTCCCAAGCTGCGCTGCGAATTCGGTGTCCAAGGCGTCGGTCAACGCGGTGGATCTTCATGCGCGTTTGGGTCACGCGCCGAATGACGTTCTTCGGAAGATGGTCTCAAGTGGCATGGTGACGGGTGCGAAAATGCCGACATCGTCGAAGAAGTCAAGCCAATGTCGTGGGTGCCAACAAGGGAAAATGGTGCAAAAGCCCTTCCCAAGCAACCCGAACAAGCGCAAGTACAAGCCGTTCGAGTTCCTCCACTTCGACATTTGCGGGCCCATGGAGGAAGAGTCGCTGGGTGGCAGCCGCTACCTGCTGCTCATCACGGACGAAGCCAGCGGCTGCATGTCGGGATTCTGTCTGCGAGCCAGGTCGGAGAGTGAAGGCTGCTTGCGCCGATTCATCACCAAGGTGGAGAAGCAATTCGATGCCAGGGTGAAGTTCGTGCGCCATGACGGAGCCAAGGAGTTCGCGACCACCCGCTCTTGGCGTACTACGAAGACCACGGCATCGAAGTGCAGCCCACGGTTCGGTATGCGCACCAAACGAACGCGACGGCTGAACGCGCCAACCGAACCATCGTGACCATCGGCCGCAGCATGCTTCACTACGCCGGGTTGGACAAGACGTTCTGGGCGGAAGCAGCGATGACGGCGATTTACATCAAGAATCGTCTGCCGTCACCCAAGTCGCCCGACAAAACTCCGTTCGAGATCGTCTACAAGTCCAAGCCCAACGTCAAGCACATGCGGATCTTCGGGTGCAAGGCCTACGTTTTGACGCCGAAGGAGAAGCGACTCAAGTGGGACCCGAAAGCTCGTGAAGGAATTTTCATGGGTTACGAGGAGCGTTCCAAGGCGTATCGAGTTTATGACATCGAGGCGGGGCAGGTGGTCATCTCTCGCGATGTCACATTCGATGAGTCAAGCTTCGACGACTCCAAGGCTGCTGATGGTGAAGAAGTCAACCGACTTACCGACGTTTTCGACGACATGCAAGTCTCCGACGACTCCGGCACAAGGGTGTTCACGCAGGCGGGGAAGCGCAAATCGCGTCCGGACAACCAAGATCGCGACAATGTTCGGCGTCCTCGTCGCAGTGCTGGACTCGAAGAAGCAAGTGCGCCTGGACGCTCGGAAGATGAAGACCAACGTGAATCTACGGCGGCGCAAGAAGAAAAATCGGAAGAAGACGATGAAGACGGCTCGACCCCACCCATGTTCTGGCGTGCAAGTGCGAATGCGGTGGAAGCAAGTGACAGCGCGGAGCCGAAGACGTTTCAAGAAGCTGTGAACGGACCAGACCAAGTCCAGTGGCGCAAGGCAATTCGCGCCGAACTCAAGTCAATGCGGCTGCGAGGTGTTTTCCGCGCCGCCAAACTGCCCAACAACCAGCGCGCAGTCGGTACCAAGTGGGTGTTCAAGATCAAGCGCAACGCGGACGGATCGATCGAGAAGTTCAAGGCTCGGCTCGTCGCGAAAGGCTTCGTGCAGAAGTATGGCATCGACTACACCGAGACGTTTTCGCCCGTGGTCAAGTACGTCACGCTGCGAATGATCATTGCGGTTGCCAAGTACTTCGGATGGCCGATGGACCAGCTCGACGTGGTGACTGCGTTCCTGTACGGCTTGATGAAGGAGAAGGTGTTCTGCAGCGTGCCTGAAGGCGTGGAACTGGACGACGGTTTCGACTGCGTGGAACTGCTCAAGGCGATTTACGGGCTCAAGCAAGCTTCGCGTGTTTGGAACGAGACCTTCGACGAGTATGTGCGCTCCATCGGTTTTCGCGTGTCAAGCTACGACCCATGCCTCTACATCAAGGTCGTCGACGGCGAATGCGTTCTGCTGCTGGTCTACGTGGACGACGTCTTGGTGACCGGAAGTTCAGCTGATATGATCGCGGAAGCCAAGCGCCAACTCAAGTCGCGGTTCGAGATGACCGACAGTGGCAAGTGTTCCTTCATCCTCGGGATCGAGGTGGTCGACAACGCGGATGGCAGTGTTACGCTCAGCCAAGCTCGCTACATCAACGACATCCTGGAGCGCTTCGGCATGCAAGACTGCAAACCCGCTGCAAGTCCGGTCGACATCAGCATGAAGCTGGTCTCAAGCGACGCCATGACCAAGTTGGACGCGCCATTTCGCGAGGCTGTCGGTGCACTCATGCACTTGATGACATCGACTCGCCCGGACATTGCGTTCGCAGTTGGCTACGTGTCACGCTTCATGGAGAACCCGCAAGTCGAGCACTGGATTGCGGTCAAGCGCATCTTCCGCTACCTTCAAGGGACCAAGTCGCACGGAATCCGCTTCTCGCCGGGCAAGGACATCGACTTTCAAGGTTACTCGGATGCCGACTGGGCTGGTGATCTTAGTGATCGCAAGTCTACGTCGGGCTACCTGTTCCAAGTCGCCGGCGGACCGATCTCGTGGGGTTCCAAGAAGCAGTCAAGTGTGTCACTCTCGACAAGCGAGGCCGAGTACATCGCACTGAGTTTGGCGATTCAAGAAGGCAAGTGGGTGCACAAGCTGCTGTGCGAGATCCTGGTTGCTGCAGGCGGAGTCACGCCCGAGTTGAAGATTTTCGAAGACAACCAGTCGTGCATCAAGATGACCAAGAACCCCGTGAACCATGGCCGCGCCAAGCACATCGACATCAAGTACCATCACATCCGCGACGAAGTCAAGCGCGGCGAAGTGATCGTCGAGTACTGCGAGACTGCCACCATGCTGGCCGACATCATGACCAAGGGACTTGCCGGACCACGCCACAAGGACTTGACGGCTGCGCTCGGCGTTCACGCGTGTTCGCATTGAGGGGGCGTGTTGCAGGGTACTGAACCTTGGTACACTGTACCAGTTCCGAGGTACCCGAACCGGTTAACCGAACCGGTCCAATACGACCACACGTTGATTAGACGAGTAGGTTGATTGGACGAGTAGTGTAGAATGATGGTTGATTAGACGCACTAGTTGATAGGACGCACGGCCGCGTGTCTTTAGCACTAGCCTAGGGTGTAAGCTCCAACAATCCAATCACTTCTGAATTTCGATTCAACCCCCCAAGTGACCTTCCTCGCCTCGCCCCAAGCCTCGGCGGTGTCTACGACCAAGTCTGCAAGTGCAAGACCCAATTACGACCTTCTTCAGGAGTCTTCAGCAGGGAAAACGGGGCTTGGGCTCATAACCAAAAGGAAGGTCGTTTGAGCACTAGATGTCAGCATGCAAAGTGATTGATTTAGGTCCTTAGTTCGCGAACTGCGTGCTACCTCTAAGCCTACTGGATATTCCTGCTGGATACACTCTACTGGATTCCTAACTGGATAGAAGGTCCTTCAGCCAATCAGCGAGTGCCACGTAGATGCCCATCCTGTACCCACAATCTTGTACCCACGCGTCCCATCATCAGCGTCCCGTAATCCTGGTCCCATCATGACACGAATGATGGCAGCACCACTGAGTGAAGGTCACACCGGTACCTTACTGGTGCACCACAGCTGGTCGAGGCGATCCCTTGACAACACCTTCCACTTGGCTGCGTCGCTGGATTCCATCGCCGACTTGAACGTAGTCGGCATCTCTCCCACTGAATCCACGACGTACGCAGCCTCAAAATCTTGACTCTCTTGGGCCGCCGCAGACATCTCATCCAGCGTCGAACGTCCATTCTGCGGCGCATATCGCTTGGCCCTCGGCACCTCCACGGCTTCTTCTAGTGACTGCGTCCGCGGGTGTCGCTTGCTGCCGGGTTCGAAGTCTTCATCCCGCGCAGCCTCATCGTCACTGCCGTCCTCATCCGATTCGGACGGAGTCTCTTCATCCGTGGCTTCTTCATCGTCTTCATCTGGAAGACCAATCACCACCTCCTTCGTAGCATATTTGCGTCTCCCACCGTCGAAGACGTCTTCCATGAACTGCGCGTCGCGGCTCACCAACACGCGACCGCTCTCTTCAAACCGATACGCTTTCTCGTGCTCCGAGTACCCCAGGAACCGGCAACGCACCGACCGGGCGTCAAACTTGGACCGCTTCGCCTTCGGGACCAGCACGTACGCGTGGCAACCAAACACCTTGAGGTTCGCCAGCAGTGGCTTCTTTCCCGTCCAAACTTGGTGCGGCGACTTGTCGTGGCTAATGGCGCGTGTCGGACACCGGTTCCGGAGGAACGTGGCTGTCACCACCGCTTCACCCCAGTAACCCTTCGACATACCGGCATGCTCCAACATGCAGCGCGCACACTCCACCAACGTCCGGTTCATCCGTTCCGCCACGCCGTTCAGCTGTGGTGTGTACGGCGGCGTGAACTTCTGCACGATACCACGGTCGCTGCAGAACTTGGCCATCTCGCGCGAAGTGTACTCGCCACCGTTGTCGCTCCGGAGCGTTTTCACACGCTTGCCGGTCTGCGTTTCAGCCAACGCAACGAACTCAGCGAACTTGGCGGCCACCTCCGACTTGTTCCGCATCAAGTACACCACACAGAAGTGCGACTTGTCGTCGATGAACGTGACGAAGTAGTGCTTGCCACCAAACGTAGACGTCTGCATGGGGCCGCACACATCGCTGTGAACCACTTCCAGCACTTGCTTCGCACGGTTTGGAGACGACTTCATGTAGCTCACTCGCGTTTGCTTGCCGAGTGAGCATCCGTCGCACAGCTCCCACTGCTTCACCGACGTCATGTCGATGCCAGAGCCGTAGCCCTTCTTGACGATGGCGTCTAGACCGCCATGGCCAATGTGACCAAGTCGAAGGTGCCAGAGGTACGACGTGGTGTCCCCTTTGCAATCCTTCGAACTTGCCACATTGACCTCGTCAGGCATCACCGGTGTCATGCTCAGCTTGAACAGCCCTTTGCCCTCGCGAGCGCCGAGCTTCCACTTGAGACCCTTCGTCTCCGTGAAGCACCCGTCGCTCTCGAACGTCACAGGCCCGACGTCCTTGGTGAATCTGCCGACGGAGAACAGGTTGCGCGACAACTTGGGAATGTGCCACACATTCGTGAGCACACCCTTCTTGACGCCGCGCGGGGTCTGCATCTTCATCACGATGTCGCCTCTCCCGATCGCTTGCACCACACCGTCGTCCGCGAGATGCACGTCCACCGGCGAGATCTTCTTGTAGTTCCTCATGAACTTCTTGGAACTGGTCATGTGCTGCGTCGCACCCGAGTCGACCAGCCACACCTCATTCGACTTGGTGGTGTTGCTCCCACCACCAACCGAGAAGAGGAAGTCGCCAGAGTCGTCCTCACTCTGCGCGACGTTCGCTCGCTGCGGCCTCTGCCGCTCCGCGTTCTCGCGGATTGTTGCAGGGTACTGAACCTTGGTACACTGTACCAGTTCCGAGGTACCCGAACCGGTTAACCGAACCGGTCCAATACGACCACACGTTGATTAGACGAGTAGGTTGATTGGACGAGTAGTGTAGAATGATGGTTGATTAGACGCACTAGTTGATAGGACGCACGGCCGCGTGTCTTTAGCACTAGCCTAGGGTGTAAGCTCCAACAATCCAATCACTTCTGAATTTCGATTCAACCCCCCAAGTGACCTTCCTCGCCTCGCCCCAAGCCTCGGCGGTGTCTACGACCAAGTCTCCAAGTGCAAGATCCCAGTACGACCTTCTTCAGGTTATGAGCCCAAGCACCATGTCCTCTGTCCAAGACACCAAGATCTCCATCGACAAGTTCAACGGCGACAACTACGCCACGTGGAACCGCTACATGCGTGGCGTGTTCCTGACCAAGTCGGTGTGGAGCGTCGTGAACCGCGAGACGAAACCAAGCTTCGCGGACACGAGGGCCAAGGACGACTACGTCAAGTCGAGCAACATCGCGTTCGGCCTGATGTTGCTCCACATGGATGCTGACTACCATCATGTGGTCGACGACTGCGAGGAAGCGTGGGTGGCCTGGACGCGACTGCGTTCGCTCTACGGGGGTCGCAGAAGGCTGGACGCATCTACCTGAAGCGCCAGCTCTTCAGCATGGAGATGGCAGAAGGCGGCAATGTGCTTCATCATTGCAATGAAGTCCTCAACATCAGCGCCAAGCTCAGCAACATCGGCGCCAAGATGGAGGATGAAGACGTGGCGATCTGCTTGCTCAGGAGTCTGCCCAAGAGTTTCGAGAACGTCGTTCTCAACTTGGAGATGAGCAACGCAGAGCTGCGCACTCAAGATGTGATCAAGGTGCTCACGAATGAGCACATCAAGCGGCAGGGCGAGAAGACGGCTCAGGTGAAGATTGAAGACGCTGCGAGGGCCTTCAATGCCGAGCGTGAAAGTCGCCACTGCACGTACTGCGGGAAATCGGGGCACGTCATGGAAAAGTGCTGGACCAAGCAGAAGGAAGAGAATCGAGGTGCACGACGTGGCCGGTCTGGTCGCGGTGCGAACAACGTCCAGTGGCGTGACGACAGCGATGACGACTGCGTCGCGTTCGCGGTCTCTATGGAGTGTGGAGTCTCCAGGACCAACAAGTTTCAAGGCTCCTGGGCGATCGACAGTGGTGCCACGCACCACATCTGCAACGACAAGGCCAAGTTTGTCGACATCAAGGTGTGCGACGAAGGTGAACTCACGGTCGCCAACGGCAACACGGCCAAGATCATGGGAGTCGGGACGGTCGTGCAGCGGGTCACTTTGCCCAACGGCAAGGAGCGCGACATCCGCATTCAAGATGCACTTTACGTGCCAAGCATGAACAAGAACCTGCTTTCGGTGCCGCAGATCAACCGAAGCGGACTGTTCAAGGTGGTGGTTGCTGGTGCTGAAATGCACATCGCACAGAAGAAGTCGAAGAAAATCGTGGCTGTTGCAGGGTACTGAACCTTGGTACACTGTACCAGTTCCGAGGTACCCGAACCGGTTAACCGAACCGGTCCAATACGACCACACGTTGATTAGACGAGTAGGTTGATTGGACGAGTAGTGTAGAATGATGGTTGATTAGACGCACTAGTTGATAGGACGCACGGCCGCGTGTCTTTAGCACTGGCCTAGGGTGTAAGCTCCAACAATCCAATCACTTCTGAATTTCGATTCAACCCCCCAAGTGACCTTCCTCGCCTCGCCCCAAGCCTCGGCGGTGTCTACGACCAAGTCTCCAAGTGCAAGATCCCAGTACGACCTTCTTCAGGTTATGAGCCCAAGCACCATGTCCTCTGTCCAAGACACCAAGATCTCCATCGACAAGTTCAACGGCGACAACTACGCCACGTGGAACCGCTACATGCGTGGCGTGTTCCTGACCAAGTCGGTGTGGAGCGTCGTGAACCGCGAGACGAAACCAAGCTTCGCGGACACGAGGGCCAAGGACGACTACGTCAAGTCGAGCAACATCGCGTTCGGCCTGATGTTGCTCCACATGGATGCTGACTACCATCATGTGGTCGACGACTGCGAGGAAGCGTGGGTGGCCTGGACGCGACTGCGTTCGCTCTACGGGGGGTCGCAGAAGGCTGGACGCATCTACCTGAAGCGCCAGCTCTTCAGCATGGAGATGGCAGAAGGCGGCAATGTGCTTCATCATTGCAATGAAGTCCTCAACATCAGCGCCAAGCTCAGCAACATCGGCGCCAAGATGGAGGATGAAGACGTGGCGATCTGCTTGCTCAGGAGTCTGCCCAAGAGTTTCGAGAACGTCGTTCTCAACTTGGAGATGAGCAACGCAGAGCTGCGCACTCAAGATGTGATCAAGGTGCTCACGAATGAGCACATCAAGCGGCAGGGCGAGAAGACGGCTGTTGCAGGGTACTGAACCTTGGTACACTGTACCAGTTCCGAGGTACCCGAACCGGTTAACCGAACCGGTCCAATACGACCACACGTTGATTAGACGAGTAGGTTGATTGGACGAGTAGTGTAGAATGATGGTTGATTAGACGCACTAGTTGATAGGACGCACGGCCGCGTGTCTTTAGCACTAGCCTAGGGTGTAAGCTCCAACAATCCAATCACTTCTGAATTTCGATTCAACCCCCCAAGTGACCTTCCTCGCCTCGCCCCAAGCCTCGGCGGTGTCTACGACCAAGTCTCCAAGTGCAAGATCCCAGTACGACCTTCTTCAGGTTATGAGCCCAAGCACCATGTCCTCTGTCCAAGACACCAAGATCTCCATCGACAAGTTCAACGGCGACAACTACGCCACGTGGAACCGCTACATGCGTGGCGTGTTCCTGACCAAGTCGGTGTGGAGCGTCGTGAACCGCGAGACGAAACCAAGCTTCGCGGACACGAGGGCCAAGGACGACTACGTCAAGTCGAGCAACATCGCGTTCGGCCTGATGTTGCTCCACATGGATGCTGACTACCATCATGTGGTCGACGACTGCGAGGAAGCGTGGGTGGCCTGGACGCGACTGCGTTCGCTCTACGGGGGTCGCAGAAGGCTGGACGCATCTACCTGAAGCGCCAGCTCTTCAGCATGGAGATGGCAGAAGGCGGCAATGTGCTTCATCATTGCAATGAAGTCCTCAACATCAGCGCCAAGCTCAGCAACATCGGCGCCAAGATGGAGGATGAAGACGTGGCGATCTGCTTGCTCAGGAGTCTGCCCAAGAGTTTCGAGAACGTCGTTCTCAACTTGGAGATGAGCAACGCAGAGCTGCGCACTCAAGATGTGATCAAGGTGCTCACGAATGAGCACATCAAGCGGCAGGGCGAGAAGACGGCTCAGGTGAAGATTGAAGATGCTGCGAGGGCCTTCAATGCCGAGCGTGAAAGTCGCCACTGCACGTACTGCAGAAAATCGGGGCACGTCGTGGAAAAGTGCTGGACCAAGCAGAAGGAAGAGAATTGAGGTGCACGACGTGGCCGGTCTGGTCGCGGTGCGAACAACGTCCAGTGGCGTGACGACAGCGATGACGACTGCGTCGCGTTCGCGGTCTCTATGGAGTGTGGAGTCTCCAGGACCAACAAGTTTCAAGGCTCATGGGCGATCGACAGTGGTGCCACGCACCACATCTGCAACGACAAGACCAAGTTTGTCGACATCAAGGGGTGCGACGAAGGTGAACTCACGGTCGCCAACGGCAACACAGCCAAGATCATGGGAGTCGGGACGGTCGTGGAGCGGGTCACTTTGCCCAACGGCAAGGAGCGCGACATCCGCATTCAAGATGCACTTTACGTGCCAAGCATGAACAAGAACCTGCTTTCGGTGCCGCAGATCAACCGAAGCGGACTGTTCAAGGTGGTGTTTGATGGTGCTTGTTGCAGGGTACTGAACCTTGGTACACTGTACCAGTTCCGAGGTACCCGAACCGGTTAACCGAACCGGTCCAATACGACCACACGTTCATTAGACGAGTAGGTTGATTGGACGAGTAGTGTAGAATGATGGTTGATTAGACGCACTAGTTGATAGGACGCACGGCCGCGTGTCTTTAGCACTAGCCTAGGGTGTAAGCTCCAACAATCCAATCACTTCTGAATTTCGATTCAACCCCCCAAGTGACCTTCCTCGCCTCGCCCCAAGCCTCGGCGGTGTCTACGACCAAGTCTCCAAGTGCAAGATCCCAGTACGACCTTCTTCAGGTTATGAGCCCAAGCACCATGTCCTCTGTCCAAGACACCAAGATCTCCATCGACAAGTTCAACGGCGACAACTACGCCACGTGGAACCGCTACATGCGTGGCGTGTTCCTGACCAAGTCGGTGTGGAGCGTCGTGAACCGCGAGACGAAACCAAGCTTCGCGGACACGAGGGCCAAGGACGACTACGTCAAGTCGAGCAACATCGCGTTCGGCCTGATGTTGCTCCACATGGATGCTGACTACCATCATGTGGTCGACGACTGCGAGGAAGCGTGGGTGGCCTGGACGCGACTGCGTTCGCTCTACGGGGGTCGCAGAAGGCTGGACGCATCTACCTGAAGCGCCAGCTCTTCAGCATGGAGATGGCAGAAGGCGGCAATGTGCTTCATCATTGCAATGAAGTCCTCAACATCAGCGCCAAGCTCAGCAACATCGGCGCCAAGATGGAGGATGAAGACGTGGCGATCTGCTTGCTCAGGAGTCTGCCCAAGAGTTTCGAGAACGTCGTTCTCAACTTGGAGATGAGCAACGCAGAGCTGCGCACTCAAGATGTGATCAAGGTGCTCACGAATGAGCACATCAAGCGGCAGGGCGAGAAGACGGCTCAGGTGAAGATTGAAGACGCTGCGAGGGCCTTCAATGCCGAGCGTGAAAGTCGCCACTGCACGTACTGCGGAAAATCGGGGCACGTCGTGGAAAAGTGCTGGACCAAGCAGAAGGAGAGAATCGAGGTGCACGACGTGGCCGGTCTGGTCGCGGTGCGAACAACGTCCAGTGGCGTGACGACAGCGATGACGACTGCGTCGCGTTCGCGGTCTCTATGGAGTGTGGAGTCTCCAGGACCAACAAGTTTCAAGGCTCATGGGCGATCGACAGTGGTGCCACGCACCACATCTGCAACGACAAGGCCAAGTTTGTCGACATCAAGGTGTGCGACGAAGGTGAACTCACGGTCGCCAACGGCAACACGGCCAAGATCATGGGAGTCGGGACGGTCATGCAGCGGGTCACTTTGCCCAACGGCAAGGAGCGCGACATCCGCATTCAAGATGCACTTTACGTGCCAAGCATGAACAAGAACCTGCTTTCGGTGCCGCAGATCAACCGAAGCGGACTGTTCAAGGTGGTGTTTGATGGTGCTGAAATGCACATCGCACAGAAGAAGTCGAAGAAAATCGTGGCTTCCGCGGACCTGATCGACGGCCTCTACTGGCTCCGAGTCCCAAGCTGCGCTGCGAATTCGGTGTCCAAGGCGTCGGTCAACGCGGTGGATCTTCATGCGCGTTTGGGTCACGCGCCGAATGACGTTCTTCGGAAGATGGTCTCAAGTGGCATGGTGACGGGTGCGAAAATGCCGACATCGTCGAAGAAGTCAAGCCAGTGTCGTGGGTGCCAACAAGGGAAAATGGTGCAAAAGCCCTTCCCAAGCAACCCGAACAAGCGCAAGTACAAGCCGTTCGAGTTCCTCCACTTCGACATTTGCGGGCCCATGGAAGAAGAGTCGCTGGGTGGCAGCCGCTACTTGCTGCTCATCACGGACGAAGCCAGCGGCTGCATGTCGGGATTCTGTCTGCGAGCCAGGTCGGAGAGTGAAGGCTGCTTGCGCCGATTCATCACCAAGGTGGAGAAGCAATTCGATGCCAGGGTGAAGTTCGTGCGCCATGACGGAGCCAAGGAGTTCGCGACCAATTCGCTCTTGGCGTACTACGAAGACCACGGCATCGAAGTGCAGCCCACGGTTCGGTATGCGCACCAAACGAACGCGACGGCTGAACGCGCCAACCGAACCATCGTGACCATCGGCCGCAGCATGCTTCACTACGCCGGGTTGGACAAGACGTTCTGGGCGGAAGCAGCGATGACGGCAATTTACATCAAGAATCGTCTGCCGTCACCCAAGTCGCCCGACAAAACTCCGTTCGAGATCGTCTACAAGTCCAAGCCCAACGTCAAGCACATGCGGATCTTCGGGTGCAAGGCCTACGTTTTGACGCCGAAGGAGAAGCGACTCAAGTGGGACCCGAAAGCTCGTGAAGGAATTTTCATGGGTTACGAGGAGCGTTCCAAGGCGTATCGAGTTTATGACATCGAGGCGGGGCAGGTGGTCATCTCTCGCGATGTCACATTCGATGAGTCAAGCTTCGACGACTCCAAGGCTGCTGATGGTGAAGAAGTCAACCGACTTACCGACGTTTTCGACGACATGCAAGTCTCCGACGACTCCGGCACAAGGGTGTTCACGCAGGCGGGGAAGCGCAAGTCACGTCCGGACAACCAAGATCGCGACAACGTTCGACGTCCTCGTCGTAGCGCTGGACTTGAAGAAGCAAGTGCGCCTGGACCCTCGGTTGACCAAGACCAACGTGAATCTACGGCGGCGCAAGAAGAAAAATCGGAAGAAGACGATGAAGACGGCTCGACTCCGCCCATGTTCTGGCGTGCAAGTGCGAATGCTGTGGAAGCAAGTGACAGCGCGGAGCCGAAGACGTTTCAAGAAGCTGTGAACGGACCAGACCAAGTCCAGTGGCGCAAGGCAATTCGCGCCGAACTCAAGTCGATGCGGCTGCGAGGTGTTTTCCGCGCCGCCAAACTGCCCAACAACCAGCGCGCAGTCGGTACCAAGTGGGTGTTCAAGATCAAGCGCAACGCGGACGGATCGATCGAGAAGTTCAAGGCTCGGCTCGTCGCGAAAGGCTTCGTGCAGAAGTATGGCATCGACTACACCGAGACGTTTTCGCCCGTGGTCAAGTACGTCACGCTGCGAATGATCATTGCGGTTGCCAAGTACTTCGGATGGCCGATGGACCAGCTCGACGTGGTGACTGCGTTCCTGTACGGCTTGATGAAGGAGAAGGTGTTCTGCAGCGTGCCTGAAGGCGTGGAACTGGACGACGGTTTCGACTGCGTGGAACTGCTCAAGGCGATTTACGGACTCAAGCAAGCTTCGCGCGTATGGAACGAGACCTTCGACGAGTACGTGCGCTCCATCGGTTTTCGCGTGTCAAGCTACGACCCATGCCTCTACATCAAGGTCGTCGACGGCGAATGCGTTCTGCTGCTGGTCTACGTGGACGACGTCTTGGTGACCGGAAGTTCGGCTGATCTGATCGCGGAAGTCAAGCGCCAACTCAAGTCGCGGTTCGAGATGACCGACAGTGGCAAGTGTTCCTTCATCCTCGGGATCGAGGTGGTCGACAACGCGGATGGCAGTGTTACGCTCAGCCAAGCTCGCTACATCAACGACATCCTGGAGCGCTTCGGCATGCAAGACTGCAAACCCGCTGCAAGCCCGGTCGACATCAGCATGAAGCTGGTCTCAAGCGACGCCATGACCAAGTTGGACGCGCCATTTCGCGAGGCTGTCGGTGCACTCATGCACTTGATGACATCGACTCGCCCGGACATTGCGTTCGCAGTTGGCTACGTGTCACGCTTCATGGAGAACCCGCAAGTCGAGCACTGGATTGCGGTCAAGCGCATCTTCCGCTACCTTCAAGGGACCAAGTCGCACGGAATCCGCTTCTCGCCGGGCAAGGACATCGACTTTCAAGGTTACTCGGATGCCGACTGGGCTGGTGATCTTAGTGATCGCAAGTCTACGTCGGGCTACCTGTTCCAAGTCGCCAGCGGACCGATCTCGTGGGGTTCCAAGAAGCAATCAAGTGTGTCGCTCTCGACAAGCGAGGCCGAGTACATCGCACTGAGTTTGGCGATTCAAGAAGGCAAGTGGGTGCACAAGCTGCTGTGCGAGATCCTGGTTGCTGCAGGCGGAGTCACGCCCGAGTTGAAGATTTTCGAAGACAACCAGTCGTGCATCAAGATGACCAAGAACCCCGTCAACCATGGCCGCGCCAAGCACATCGACATCAAGTACCATCACATCCGCGACGAAGTCAAGCGCGGCGAAGTGATCGTCGAGTACTGCGAGACTGCCACCATGCTGGCCGACATCATGACCAAGGGACTTGCCGGACCACGCCACAAGGACTTGACGGCTGCGCTCGGCGTTCACGCGTGTTCGCATTGAGGGGGCGTGTTGCAGGGTACTGAACCTTGGTACACTGTACCAGTTCCGAGGTACCCGAACCGGTTAACCGAACCGGTCCAATACGACCACACGTTGATTGGACGAGTAGGTTGATTGGACGAGTAGTGTAGAATGATGGTTGATTAGACGCACTAGTTGATAGGACGCACGGCCGCGTGTCTTTAGCACTAGCCTAGGGTGTAAGCTCCAACAATCCAATCACTTCTGAATTTCGATTCAACCCCCCAAGTGACCTTCCTCGCCTCGCCCCAAGCCTCGGCGGTGTCAACGACCAAGTCTCCAAGTGCAAGATCCCAGTACGACCTTCTTCACGGATTCGCACAGGACACTTGGCGATCCAATGTCCTTGCTCCCCACAGTAGTGGCAGGCGCTGGCCTTGTTGGCAGTCGCCTGCCGTCCCTTGCGCTTGCCGTTGTCGCTTGTCATGAACGCTTGGCCTTGACCGTGCGCGGCTCCGTCGACGCCGCCACCTTGCTCCTTGCGCTTCATGTCCTCATGCAACAGCCGAGCCGTCATGAGTTCCCACGACAGCGAGTCGGCTCTCGACTCCAACGCCGTGATGAGGAACTGGTACGACTCGCTGAGACTCCCAAGAAGCGTGATCACCAAGTCATCCTCGCTGACCGGAGCGCCCACTGCGTCGAGCTGCTCCGCCAGAGTCTTGATCTTGTTGATGTGCTCCAGCACGTCATCACCTTCCGCCATCATCGTCGTGAAGAAACGTCGACGAAGGAAGAGCTTGTTGGCCAAACTCTTCTTCTCGAAGTGTCCTTCCAGTCTTGACCATGCATCGTACGCATCCTTCGCCGACCGGACCAGCGGCAGCTGCGAATCTTCCATCGCGAGACAGATGATCGCCAGCGCCTTGCGAGACTTCCTCTTGAACGTCGTTTGGTCCAGCGTAGTGGCGCAGTGCTCCAGCTTGATCTCTCCACTTGTCACTTCCCACAGGTCTCGTTCCTCGAGCACCATCGCCATCTTGAACTTCCACGTGTGGAAGTTGGTTCCGTCGAACTTGTTGATGCGAGAGGTCGTGGTCGAGGCGGCGTCCATGGCGAAAGCGTAGTCGGAGTCTTCAGCAGGGAAAACGGGGCTTGGGCTCATAACCAAAAGGAAGGTCGTTTGAGCACTAGATGTCAGAATGCAAAGTGGTTGATTTAGGCACTCGTTCTCAGTTACTCTCGACTCGGGGAGCTCTCTCTCCACCTCGTCCAATCCGTAAGAGGGGCGCTCACTTCGCTGTCGCCCTCCCTTGTCCGATTCAGAAGTGATCCTTCACCTCGACTCGTCCGATTTGTAAGTAGGGCGCTCACTTCGCCGTCGCTCGTCCAATCCGTAAGAGGGGCGCTCACTTCGCTGTCGCCCTCCCTTGTCCGATTCAGAAGTGATCCTTCACCTCGACTCGTCCGATTTGTAAGTAGGGCGCTCACTTCGCCGTCGCTCGTCCAATTCGTAAGTGGAGCGCTCACTACGCCTTCGCCCGTCCAATTCGCAAGTGGAGCGCTCACTACGCCGTCGCCCGTCCAATTCGCAAGTGGAGCGCTCACTACGCCGTCGCCCGTCCAATTCGCAAGTGGGGCGCTCACTACGCCGTCACCCTCACTCGTCCGCACGTTTACTCAACCGACCGCATGGAGGTACTTCAACGCGCTAGGCTGCACGGCGGCCGCGCTCTCCACCAATGCGCGTCCTCCGATCGTGCCATTAGCACGTCTGATTCTCCTCAGCGTTCCCGCAACGCATCCCCAACAAACTCGCTCTCTGCTCGTCGTGCTCGCTGCACTCTTCGCGCACGTCGCGTTCGTCAAGCACGTCGCGTTCACCGCGCACATGACGTCCATCTCGTACATGTGCCTGCTGAAGGCCCACCCGTAGACCTCCACTGTTACACGCCTTCATCCACCCCAGAGTCTTCCACGACTCTGTCGGCTTGAAACAACGCGTCGTACTCCTCGACTGATACCCATCGACTTCGATCATTTGCACGCGGGTTTCGTCGTCGCTGCTCCGTTGTTCGCACAGGCCTGAGCTCATACTCGAGCACATATTGGCCTGCTCGATTCCTGCGTCGTCGTCTCCGAAGTTCCACCAAGAGCTCGTGCGATCTCCACCGCACCTTCGGACTCGCCATTGGTCGTTCACGTCGCTTCTTGCCGATTGCCGCAATCGCTGTCTGGACAGGAGCCGCCGCTGCTGGAGCAGTTGTCTCTGGTGTCGCACCATCCGCCCGCCGTCCGACTGCATTCTCGTAGTTCAGCTGTATCTCGATATCTGCCGCCGTCCGCTGTAGTGATACCACCGGGTAGTGGTAAGATACCAGGAACGACACGTGCACAATGTGCCGCTCCGGCTCACCCGTCACGTCCTCGCTCTCAACCAAGTAGTTGTCGTATCCCACTGGCTCGACCACACGCATCGGGCCTAACCATTGATGTACGAATTTAGACGCCTTAGGCCCACGTGGAGGCTTAAACATCCAAACACGATCTCCGGAACTGATCGTCCGTCTATTCCGCACTTTCCTGTTGTAATACTTGGCTTGTCGCTCTTGCTCGCGCGTCCTAGCCACCTCTGCACACCGTCTGCCGCTTTCCATCGCCGCCAACAACTGTCGGTGGTATGCCATCACCTCACCGGCCTCGCTAACACTCGTACTTCTCATTAACTCGTTAGGGCTTCTCAATCTTCTGCCCATCATGAGCTCGTTCGGTGACAGTCTGACTGTCGAATGCTGTCCAGAATTATACGCATAGACCGCAAAGTGCACCCATACATCCCAGTCTCGCTGCGCGTCCTCATTCATGTATGTCGCAACGCAATCCTTCCATGTCCTATGGAACCGCTCAACTAATCCGATCATCTGGGGCCTGTACGGCACCGGGTTGATCTGCTGCGCCTGGAGCAGGATAACCAGCTCCTCGATCACCTTGCCCGTCAATTCTGGAGCTCCATCTGTCAACAACTCGCGAAAAGGTCCGAACTTGAGGACCACGTGCTTCATCAGGAACTCGGCCACGTTCTCGGCCGTATGCTGCTTCACCGTCACGGCCACAGCGTAGCGCGTCACGTACTCCAGCGCCGCAATCACGTAGCGCTGACCGCCATCACTCATCGGCAAAGGCCCTGCAACATCCAGCGCCCACCGGTCGCCGACGTCGCCGCCTCTGATACTTCGGAGCGGAGGCACTATCTCACGTGGCCTCGCTTTCCTGCTTCCGCACTCCTGACAGCCGCGTACCCATTGTTTCACCTCTTGGAGTAGCCCTGGCCACCAATATACTTGGGCGATCCGTGCGTGGGTATGGGGTGCTCTCAAGTGCCCTGCCCACACGGAATCGTGGCTCTCCTTAAAGACAATCGCCCATAGCTCCGGTGGTAACACCACACGTCGTCCATTCGCGGTGTTGATCAGCACCAAGCCGTGCCGTGTCTCAATCTTCATGCTCTTGTACTCGCCCGCGCTCACCAGTCGCTGCACTAGCCTACTCCTTTTCTATGCTGTCACGATGTTCTCGTCCGTCAGCTGGAGTGTCTGCACGCCCACGCGCTGCTCGTTGTTCTCGTTCACTGACATCACCTGCCGTTCGTTGGCATGCATCGCCGCCGATGTCTTGGTTGCAACGCCGTCACCTCCAAGTATGGGTCCTACTCGTGGTGCTTCATCCTGTCAAATTCCGTGGCGTCGTCGTCATTTGCTGCCGTCGTCCGCTTCGTTCTACGACACCACCGTCGTCCGTCTTGGCCATGTGCGGCCTTGTGCCGCTCGTCTTCGATATGCCACTCGTCATCGTCGTGCCGCTCATCACCTCCGTGCCGTTCGTCGCATCCGTCGCTGCTCGTGGTGCCCGGATATCGCTGTCCGTGCCCCCCACGTCCTGCCGAACACCAGTCGTGGTCGTGTCTATGCTGCGTTCTGCGCGCCGCGGTATTCCGCGTGCTCCCTTCGTCGCCTCACTGCTCGGCGCGGCGTTCGCGTTCAAGACCGCCTTCTCGTCGGCCACCATGAACTGCACTTCCCGCGATTCCGCCGGCGTTCTCTTCAGTGCCTCTCGTCTCGACATGGGCGTCCTCGGAGTCCTCGCCGTCGTCAACGTTGCTGCCTCCACCGTCTCGCGTTTCGCGTTTGACTCGACGGAACCGTGCTTGCGCTGTTTCGTCGTCCCGAATGATGGTTGTGTTGCAGTCGCCACTGCGATGGCTCGCTCAGCGTCACCCCCACCAGTATGCCGTCCTTTGTCATCACGCCGTGTTGCTGCATCATAGTTCTGCTGCCCGTCGCTCTCGTTGCCACCGACCACATTGCTAGCCCACGTCACTCGCCTCCGTCGTGGTAACTGGTCACGCTCGTCGTCCGCGTCGCGCAGTTTGGAGTCGCCGCCGTACACGATCACCACTGCATCAGCTTCGTGTCGGTCGTCGTCTCCGCGCTGGCCGCTGTCTCCGCAGTGCTCCTCGTCGACACGCTGGTCATCGTCCTCGCGCTGGCCGTCGTCACCGCCCTCAAGTGGCTGTCCGCCGCCTGCTTCAGATACAAGCCCTCGTGGCTGGGGTCGCCCGCGCACTGCACCTCCGTCGTGCACGTCGAGCAGGTCGCCGCGGCTGTTCTTCGTTCTCGCCGTCTTCTCACTGTCTCGCGGCTCCGCCGTTACTTGTTCAGTCTGGTGCTCGTCCCGGGCAGAGTCGACCGCCTTAGCCGTGCTTTTCGCTATTTTGTCCGCGGTGCCTGCTGGTGCTGCGGCCGCTCGCCGCTTAGCCTTTCGCCGTCTTCCAATCGCTGCTAACACCGTAGCAGTTGTCGGTGCTCGCGACAATGCATCAGCGACCACGTTCGTCGCTCCCGGCCGATATTGCACATCGAAATCAAACTCCTGCATAGTCAACGCCCACCGGTGTAGCTTTCCCGTCAGGTCTGGACTCGTCATGAGCCATTTCAACGCCGAATGGTCCGTGATGATAGTAAATCGTCGACCGTACAAATATGGCCTGAACAATTTCATAGACCAGACCACTGCTAGACATTCTAGCTCAGTGATCCCATAATTCGCCTCTGTCACGCTATTCACCTTACTTGCGTACGCAACTGGTTGCCATCCCATCCCGCGATCTTGCATGAGGCATGCACCGAGCCCCACCTTGCTTGCGTCGGTTACTAGTCGAAAGGGCAGAGAGAAATCGGGATAAATCAAAAGAGGCCGAGTCGTCAGTACCTCCTTCACGTGCTCGAACGCCGTCTGTTGTGCGCTTGTCCATTCCCATTGCACTCCCTTTCGTAACAGTTTGGTCATAGGCGCCATGATACCGCCAAACCCCTCAATGAAGCGGCGGTAATACCCCGCTAAGTGCACGAAGCGCTTCACTTCAACAACTTCTCGTGGTTGTGGGAAATCTCGCACCGCACTTACGATCCTATCCAAGGGTCGTACGCCATCTGCGCTCAGTTCGTGACCAAGGTATTCCATCCGTCGTGCCGCAAACACACACTTTTTAAGCTTCAATGTAAGTCCTGCCGCCGCAAGTCTCTCAAGCAAGCAAGCCAACTCCAAAATGTGTCTCTCAATTCCCCCACGTGTATAAACCACGATATCGTCCAGATAAACTAAACACGTAGTCCATGTCAGCCCTCGTAGTACATTGTTCATCATTCGCTGAAATGTAGACGGTGCATTAGTTAGTCCACATGGCATTCGCACGAACTGATACAACCCTTGCTTCGCTGTGAAGGCCGTCTTCGCTTTGTCTTTCTCAGCAACTCGAATCTGCCAATATCCAGCTTTTAGGTCCAAAGTGCTGAACAATAAGGCGCCACCCAGTGCCTCGAGAGTCTCATCGATTCGCGGAAGTGGATACACATCTTTCTTCGTAATCTTGTTGAGCGCACGATAGTCTACACAAAACCGTACCTCGCCATCCTTCTTACGAACCAATACGACGGGAAAACCCCACGCTCCGTCGCCTTCTTCAATTACACCAGCAGCTAACATCTTTTTTACACTGGACTCGATCACCGAATCCTCCGCTTGCGCCTGACGCCGTCTCTTGAGCATAACGGGCGCTGCGTCACCCGTATCAATATGGTGTTCCGTGCTGAGCACCGTGGCAGGTGGACAATCGCCAGTGTCTGCCGTCAGCTGGCGGTACACACGCAACAGCCGCACTATTAACTTTCTGCTCGCGTCGTCCTTGGTGCCAATGTTCACGTTCGTCTCGTCCTCCAGCGGCTCGTCACTACCGCTTAATCCGTTCAACCACTCGTGGATCCGCTCACGCCGCAATTCTCCGTTCATTTGCAATAGCTCTATGCTGCTATCTAGCGGTACCCACTGACCCAACTCTTGCCTTGCTGGTAATTGCGCCTGCGCGTTCTTTGCGTTCACCGCCGGCACTATCGCTTTGCCGTTCTTGACCTTCGTGACGGTCGCCGCCAACATCACCGCGCCGGTGTACTTCGTAGGCAGGAAGACGCCTACTTCATCATCATTCGCCGCTACTGCCACCTCGACCGGTGTCACTGCACATGCATCAATTTCCGTTCTTCGCACTATTCGCACAGCAGCCACTCGTGCTCCATTACCGTCGCCGCTCGTCCTAAACGGGATGACCACTATCCGGCCCTCCGTAGTGTAGCGAATTTCATTCCTATCGAAATCCATAGTTGCCCCATGCTCACGCATGAAGTCAACGCCAAGGAGGAACTCGTCCGTGCATCCGGACACAATACATGCCTCCACACGAATGATTTCACCAAAGACACTGCGCATGTGGAACTCCCACACACCCACTATGTCCAACAAAAGCCGCCAATGCCTTCTACATAGTCGACAGGGGCTACTCGCTCAACTCGATCGCCGTATTGCATCCAATCTGTGCCTGCCACCGTGTACCTCGCTCCACTGTCGAACTTCACGTGTCTCCTCGCGCCCGACACTTCCATGATCGCGGTGGGGAGCCCGTCATCCGCTCCAATGTACTCCACGATTTCGCCACGAACTGGCCGTCGCTCAACTTGGTCAACGCGATGCTGCACGAGGCTGACTCGTGCAGGCTTGACTTGCTGCCGCACTCGTCCCTCGGCTTCGTCATGCGCACGCTGTTGCTTGCGTTCGTCGAGCTCCTTCATGGCGTCGTCGGCCACACGTCGCCGCTCCGCCAGTCGCTCGGCACTCATGCGCTGCTGCTCCGCCACTCTCTCACGCTCCGCACTTCGTTTGCGGGCAATCCGATCCTTTGCAAGCTCCCGTTTCATTTGTTGGCGAGCCTCCCGTCGTGCAACACGTGCTTGCTCAACTTCGACACGCTCGTAGGCATTGCCGCCCGATTCACCGCTCGCCTCGCTCGTCGCGCCGCCGTCCGTGGCCACGTCGCCGTTCGGATCGTTCACCGCGGTCTCGTGCATCGTCGCGGGCGCCGCCTCCACCGACTCCCCTGTTCTCATCGTTATCGTGGACGCTGGTGCACTCGCGCTGGTCACTACCAAGCACGCTTTTGCTGCGCGGCTTCTCGTCACCGGGACTGGCTCCGCCTTGTCCTTCTCCATCGAGGCGTCGTCTGCCATCATCTTCTCCCCGTTCGCATCTTCGGCGAGCTTCTCGTGCGCATCGTCCGCTACGCCAACGTTCTTCATTGACGCCGTACTCGCACTCGTTGCGGTGAGCGGACCCCTCGTCATACTCGCCCGCATCACTACGCAGGAACTGTTCCTCCTGTTCGGGCGCATCTTGAGCACCGTGCTCGTCTTCCTCACGCCCGACTCCGTCGTGCCCACAGTCGCCGCCAGCGACTCGTTCGCCTGCACTGCCGTGTTCTCATTCGACGTCGCGTTCACGTCCGTCGTCACCGACACGTCCGTCTTCGTACTCGTGATCATCACCGCCACCATTGCGTGTGGCACCGATGTCAACATGCAAGGGCTGCTCATCGTCATCTCGTCCACGGTTGCCGCCGCCGACGCACTTGGCTGCGCGCCTTCTCCAGCACCAAGAGGGTCTGCGCCTTCTCCAGGCAGACGTCCATCGTTCACCCTCCGTGTCACTTCATCCTTGTCTCGTTGCTCATGCTGGTGGTCAGCTCGCACGTATCGCGCAGCTGCCATCGCTGGACGTACGGTGGCTACGTAGATAGCAGCTCGCGCTGCATCCTTCGCCTCTGTCTTCTTCTTCATCATCTCCACGACCGAAGTCGCGCCGTCGTTGCACAGGCGTACCGCTCCCGTCATCGTGCGCACAGGGACACCTCTCCTCGCCCTGCGTTCCTCGATCTCGTCGGCAATTGCCGCCCTCGACTTGCTCATCTCGCCAGAGTCTGCCGCGCGTGGCGCCTCTCTGTTCCGTACATCGTCTCTTCCGTTCACCGGCCGAACAGTCGTTGCCTGCTCAGTTCTCCTCGTCCTCATCGTGTCGGTCGCTGGAACAACCTTCACCTGCTTCCGTTCATCGTTACCATCCGCCGTCAGCTCTTCCAGCCGGGGTTTTTCACCTCTCACCGGACGCCATACCCCCTCACTCGCGCCCGCTACTCGTTTTCCGCCGCTGGACGTGGCTTACGCCCACGCTGCTCCAAATAGGCATCGTTCTGCGCCTTCGTCGCTCAGCGTCGGTGCATGCTCGTGCGTAGTGACCAGGCTGGTGACACGCAAAACACTTCGGTTCGTTCGGGCATTGCGTTGCCCAGTGGCCTGACTGATCGCAGTGGAAACACACTCCGCTGTTCGGACGGCTCGTGCCGCTTGACCTGCCGTTCGGACGCTCCTCTTCCGTCGTCCTCGACGCCACTTGTCGCTTGTCTCCACCAGCCTGTTTGACTGCCGCTTTGAACTTCTTACGCGGTTTGACATCGGCCTCGTCGCCACTGGACTCGTCCATCTCGTTCTTAGTCCGATACTTGACAGCTCTCTTGTCCGACGCTTTGGCGCTCGTCACCACCTTCGCAGCCGTTCGCTTCCTGTCCGACTTGCGAGGCTCGTACCAGTACTTCCCGTTCCAGACGTGTCCCGGAGGCGGATCCCACGTACCAGTGGCCTTGTTATAGACACCTTGAGGATTCGTAAAGAGCGCCACATGCTCCATGTCCCTCCTAGCCATTATTCCCTCATTCGTGCTCACGTTGCTCAGCATTTCGGCCGGCAGGCCCATACCTCCGATCCCAGGTATATTTGACCCGTCGTTCCAGCCATCGGTATCAAGTACGGCCTCGGTGCCATGGCCCATGGCAAGCCGCTGTTCAACATCCCTTGGGCGACGTTATCCATCGGGTCGTCGATCTCGGTGGCCTTGTCCACGGCCTCTTCCAGTGTCTTTGGCCTTGGTTCTTGCCGGACGAGCTTCCGCGTAGTCTTATCAAGACATCGATAAAATTGCGCGAGCAGGACGCGCTCATGCACATTGTTACGGCCGATGACATCGCGCAGGCCAGCCGCAAAATCTGCATACGTTTCTCCAGGCATCATCGGCCGCATGCTCACTCGCCACTCTGCCGCTGACTTGTCCTTGCGTTCGCCGTAGCGGCGTAGCAGAGCCTTCTTGAGGTTCGACCACTTCCTCTTCCTTGTAGGTAGCCTCCTGTTCATGTTGACCCACCACTTGGCGGCGTCCTCCATCAGTTTGTTGCCTAGGATATAGTAGAGTGCATTGTCCGACCACTTTCCTCGTCCCGACTCTTCAGCTCCTTGGAGGGCCAAATCTACACGGTCGATCCACGTCGAGACCGATACCTTCGGCGATGGCGTGTAGGTTGGAAGCTCCAGATCCTTGACATTCTTTCGTCGTGAGTGCCGCTCACGACGCGCTCGTTGTCCACGTCGTTGTTACGTCGGCGCCGTTCGCTGACGTCGTCGTCCGAGCTATCACTCGAGTCGTCGCCACCGTCACTGTTACTGCTCGAACTGCTCTCGCTGGATCTGCTGCTCGACTCAGACGAGCTGCTCTCGTCTCCAGGCGCTCCTGGTGTCGCCCTTGTCTCGTTATCACGACGTTGCCGCCCACGCGTTGCAGATCGTCGCCCGTGTGTCTCATCGTTCGGCGTCGGTGGTTGCAGGCGCGCTACCATCGCTGCCAACTGCTGCATGGTCGTCGCCATAGACGCCAGCTCAGGCGTAGTCGCCGTCGTTGTCCCCGTCGTCGTTGAAGGTGTAACCGTCGCCGTACAGCTCACCGCCGTACGCTCCGTTGCCGTCGGGATTGCTGAGGTGCTGCTTGTAGTCACCGGTGCCACCTCCACGTGTCGTGCGCTGCCGCTCCTCGTCTCAGCGTCCGCCCGCAGCACTTCTTCACGTGCCGTTCGTTGTTGTGCACCCTGTTCGGCTCGTTCGTCCACACGCGCGTCCGCAGCACGCGCCTGCTCTCGACTGCGCGTGTTCTCGGCAACCTGGGCTTGGAGGCTGGATACGGCCGTCGTAAGTTGGTGCAGCGTGGTGGCAATGGCCGCTACTTCTTTTGCAGGCGCTGATGCCGTTCCCTCGTTGCTTCGTTCATCATGTTCACTCGCCATGGCGCTGGTCGTCTCTCGTCTTGTCGGCCCCTCCGTCTCCGTGCTCCGCTCGTGCGTCGCTTCAGACGCTGGCGCAGGCTCTTGAATGCCGTTGTGGAGAAGCGAATTCCGGGAAAGGGGTGATTGGGAGCAATCGGCAAAAAGATGGATCTTGACGGAGTCACTATACCGCGGAAGTGACACCCGAGAAACCAGATCGAGGG
This sequence comes from Phytophthora cinnamomi, assembly GCF_018691715.1. Lineage (NCBI taxonomy): Eukaryota > Oomycota > Peronosporomycetes > Peronosporales > Peronosporaceae > Phytophthora > Phytophthora cinnamomi. The sequence goes on from NW_027151029.1 coordinate 39,746, forward strand.
GATCTGGTGATGTGGGTGGATCGAGGCTGTCAGATGTGTGTGGCGTCAAAGGGAGACTACTGGAAATACTACAAGATGACACAGAAGACGTCTACATACGGCAGAGGGCCAGATCCGTACTATCGGAAGTAGTTGGATCCAGATCACATGTACCCATGTGGATCCAGACCCGGGTCACCTGTACCCAGGCGGATCTGAGCTTCTGAGGGATGACTAGGATACGCTAAGCGGTGGATGGAGCTTATGCCAGCCGAAGGACCCCAGATCAAGACAAGTTAACCCAGATCTGGGACGGTGGGATCCGGATCATATGTACCCATGTGGATCCAGATCCAGATCACATGCACCCATGCGGATCTGGGCCTCTGAGAGGTGGCAATGGCAAGCGAAGTGGAGAAAAGAGTTTGCGACGACCCAAGGACTCAAGATCAGCGAGGATCAGCGTGAATCAAGCGGATTTGGGAGAGGTGGATCCAGATCACATGTACCCATGTGGATCTGGATCCGGATCCCGTACGCCCGGGCGGATCCAAGCCTCTGGTAGACGGCTAAGACGAGGAAAGCGAGGAAAGGAGGTTGCAACAGCACAGGGACCCCAGATCAACGCAGACCGACCCAGATCAAGGCACTTCGGAGATCAGCGGATCTGGATCTGGATCTGGGGATCTGGTGATCTGGGGATCTGGGGATCTGGCGGATCTGGGACTCAGTGGGTGATCTGGCGGCTACAACTCAACGGAGGGAACAAGCGACGATGCAGTGAAGGTAGAGGTGGTCCGTAGAGCCGGCAGGTACAGATGGGAAGATAGTTCGGATTGGGTGATAGGATTTTGGGATAGGATTGGACATAACCATAAATCAGAGTCGAATTTGCCTGGAAGTGCTCAAGTGGTCTACTCGCGGCGGGGAAACACATATTGGCCCCGCTCGACGTACGCTGTGGATATTGGATTTGGCTCCACACGCACCCCAAGACTACCAAGCGCCAGCAAGCGGCCCTCACCCCCCAAAGAGTCTAATTTGCCTTGGACAACACAAGTGCCTTCGCCTTCGCCTGGAATCGGGATCGACATTGGCCCACCAAGAAGCGGCAAGGTACTGGGTAGCAGATCTAGTGTTGGTTGAATAATCTGGATAATATATTGGCCAGATCAACCTTCCTAGTGAACTCCCTACAAGTGCAGATCCCAGATCACTCGGAGTTAACTACTTGGCCGGGTGATCCAAGACTCTCAACTACCCTGATCCCGCTATAGGAAGCGGCAAGTACGACAAAGGGCGACCTACCAAGTCGCAACAAGGGCCTACAACACACCACAAGGCAACCACTCGGCCGGATCCAGATCCAGGCCGCCAGATCCAAGTCGGGAATCACTTGATCTGGACCAAGAACCGCGAGCAGAGTGAAGATTTCCGCGCTGCTCCACCAGATCCCCGCGTCTCGCCAAGACGTTCCTACTTCAACACTTGGACTCTTCAGAAGTTACCAGAGGAGCAAGATCCAGCCCTACCGACGGGTACACAAGGTGAGGAGTTCAGCACTGATCACGGATCATCGGAGTACCCCTCCGTTAGTCGGTGTCCGGGCGCTGTTGGGAAGTTGGATCTAGCAATCTCGCAGATTTTGCTGATCCCGCTACACCACAATGGTGCGCGTGCCCGGATCTTCTGGTGACTCGGGATTTCACCGTGAGTCCCAAGAAGAAGTTCAAGTGAGGATGGAACAAGGGGACCAGGCGTCATCGGAGTTGGGATCGACGACGACGCCGCTGAATGAAGCAAGATCCACGGATCGACAGAGTGCTGGGAGGACCTCTGTCGACGGAAGAAGAGCAGATCCGGATCCGGATCTGGAAGACAAACCTCAACCTCCTCCCCAGGTCCCTTCGGGGACGGTGGATCTAGACGTGAGTCTAGATCCACCAACAAAACAAACCAAGGCTGGCACAAATCGGTATACATTTGCTGATTCACCGGTCAAGCTCAAACGTGAGCAACTTCCTACACCCCTCCACTGCCCAAGCCGCTCGATCACGACCAGCCGAAGACATCGGCGGCGCGGAGGAAGATGAAGGCCCCGGATCTGGACGAAGAAGACCCCAAGGATCCCGGATCCGGATGGTCGGAAGCCGCTCTGGAGTTCGCGTTCCGCCGTGCGGAGCTGCGTGACTTCATCGTCCAAGATCCAGTGATGCGGATCCTGGATCTGAAGCAGATCGGACACCTTCAAGGCCCCATCGCAGCTCCCGCGACGGCTGACAGCAAGCTGGTCGCGGCGAAGAACCTGATGTATCTGCTGAAGGAGACCGGACTTGTGGCGGGACAGTTTGATCCGAACGATCTCTTCGATCTGGATCTGGACCAGATCCAAGCCTCGACTCACGGCCTCTTCGACAAGCTGAGGGTCTTGGTGGGTGAGGTCCCGGCGACATCGTTGCCGATGGTCCCAGATCCCGGATCAGCATCCACCAAGGCCGACTCGACAAGCTGCCGGACGTCATCGCCCTTCGTGTCTGCCGCGGAAGCTGGATCCGACACTTCATCGGAACCACGACGTATGTCGCTCGGACCGTCTGGCGCATCGATGCTCCAAGCTCGATCCAAGGCCCAACGCCCAGATCACCCCCGATCTGGATCCAGGAAGCAGGCGGCCAAGCAGGCAGATCAAGCCACCACGGCGACCGGATCCGGCTCCGACGAATCGACTGGCAGGCTGGAGTCCTACTTCCAAGCCGCGATGAGCCGCTTCCTGAGGGAGCAACAGACGCCGGCACCCCAAGCGATCCAGAACCCTGGATCACAGGACGTCGACATGGAGTCCACCGAGTCGCCGGATCCAGATCACTCTCATTGGGAGTACGATCCCGACGAACTCGACTTCCCGACACCGAGCCGCGCCGCTGTCGCCACAACCACAGCCGGATCCACCGGATCCACCATGATTCAACGCGTCCGGATCTCGGCAATCTCGGATCTCAAGGAGTTCTCTGGTAAAGACCAAGACGAAGATCGCGCGAGAGCTTGGGTCGGCAAGGTGAAGTCGGCGTTCCTACGCGATCAAGCATCCGACGGAGAAAAGTGCTTGACCTTCGCGGATCTGTTATCCGGATCAGCGAGGAACTGGTACCGGCAGCTACCCGATCCACACGCAACAAGTGGTCGGAGCTGCTCCGCAGCTTCCAGATCCAGTACTGTGGGTTCGGGATCTCGGTAGCCCGCCAGTATTACCATGCTCGCAAGCGATCTGATGAGTCTGCGCTGGAGTACCTGCACCGGCTGAATGTCGCTGGACTACGTGCAAGACTCAAGATCAAGGATGGTGGACCCAAAGAGAAGCGCGAACATGTGGATCACTTCATTGAAACCTTGGGAGATCAGGATCTGGCCGATCGGCTGACGCTGCTACGACTTCCAGATGCGGATGAGCTCGAAGAAGTCCTGCGCGCGCTGGATCGAGCGAAGAACCGGATGAAGAAGTCTGCATTTGGATCCAGCAAATACCGGCAGAAGGCCTCAGCGACGCCCGCACCGGCAGTCCCAGCGAAACATGTGCGAGCGGTCCAGATCCAGTCCCCGACTCCGGATCCGACTCAAGTTCAGACGGATCTGACTCGGACGGGGACGATTACCGCCGGATCTACATGGCTGGGGGCGGTGAACCACCTCCACAAGCCGAGGAAGTGCCGCACACCCTAGATCGGGGCCAACTGGAACGCCGCTCAGCAGATCAAGTGCCTCGTGACCACAGATCCAGAGTCCATGCCGACGGATCCGATCGCAGTCGCTGCTCGCACTGCGGATCCCGGAAGCACACGGAGCTTGGATGCTGGAGGCGCTTGACTTGCCAGAAGTGCGGCAAGAGGCCACCCGGCAGACCACTGCCTCTTCGTGTGCCGCGGGTGCGGGGAACTCCACGACATGGGCAAGTGCCCAATGGAGGAGTTCTACAACTGGATCCGCCAGTGGTACAACCCGACCAAGCACGCGGGGATGCTACCAGAGAAAGCCGAGAAGATGTTAAACTAGGACGCTCGCCGGGTTGGAATCCGGTACGAGCCGAGCGTTCTAGGTATTGCATCTATGCATTTGTGAACAAGACATCGGTAGATCAAGTTAGCAAGCGACCAGATCTACAAGGTAATACACGTGATCTACATGGGAAACGTACTGCTGTGGTCTCAAGTCTCTATCAAGTCGACGACTTTGCCAGATCCGACGCGACGGTGACCGTGGATCTGGATCCGGAGGTGCCGCAGGGGTACTGGAAGCAACAGGATCCAGATCTGTGGTTCCGGCCCGCGGATGGAGAAGATACCACATCCCAGACGCCCAGAACCGGCCGCGTCGAGGCCTATCGACGATCCGGTGATCCGGAGTCGCCAGATCTCCTTCCAGGAGAGTCTCGGGGCTACTGGAAGCAACATTCACCGGGTAAGTGGTTCCGACAAGCCAAGATCACCGGCAAGATCAACAATGAGAAGGCGATCTTACTCCTCGATACAGGTGCCGAGGTGTCCATCGTGGACACCGCCTTTGCTCATGGGTTGGGTGCTACATCGACAGGAGCCAGAGTCAAGAATGCGTTGGAATTGGTGACAATGTCTACACAACGGAAGGAAGAACTCGGATCAAGATTACCTTAGCAGGATCATTGGTGTATTCCTTCGACATCTGGGTAGGTGATCTATCTGGCCAAGAAGCTATCCTGGGCATGGACTTCATGGTCCCGGCCGGGATCCGGCTGGATCTGGCCGATGGATCACTCTGCCTGCCCGACGAGGTCCGGATCCAGCTCAGTGGAAGGCGACAGCTCTACAATGACAAGGCTAGGCTCGTGAGGCTGGATCAGCACCTGCAGCTGGGTGCCGGAGAGTCCGTCGAGCTTCCGCTGCGCCTGCAGACATCGGATCAAGACAAGCTGTGGGTTACACGCGGAGATCTGTGGGTGCCGACCGTGACTAAAGGACCAGGCAAGACACAGTACCTTCAGATCACCAACGTCGGTGAGAAGAAGTTGGTGCTGTGTCGCGACGAGCGGATCGGCATGTGGCTCGCGGGCGACCGGATCCCGCGGCTGCAGGGCTTCGTGACCGTCGGATCCCGCCGCTACTTGGAGTGGCAGAATCTCGCCCTGCAGGCCACCACTGAAGCCGGGCCCGCGAAGGCAGATCCCCACGGACCCCGCCGCCGCCGATGGTTGAGCGTCCCAAGTACCCTGTGCCGCGCGCGATACTGCGGAGGCCGGATCTGCCACGGGCGCAGCCCGTTGAAACTAGATCGCGGGACCTGGAGAGCTGTCGGAACAAACCACAACCAGATCCACATGCGCAGGCGGTCCAGGGTGATGTGCCCCAGGTGACTGCTGAGACACTGTACCTCCAAGCCTTACAATCCGTGGAACCTTCAGATCCACAGTCGGCGAGGCTGCCCAAGACCTGCAAGAGCGCGGATCTCGACACCGAGGACGCGACGGGACCAGGCCAGGGTGATCCAGGCCTCGCCGTGGGCGACAAGACACAAGGAGTCCCAACCGCAGCGGCGTCCGGGTGCTCGACGCTCGCCATGCAGTGGGAGGTGGTCCCCGAGCCGTCGCGAGCCCAGATCACCCCAGTTGAAGCCAAATCACCCGGTGGTGGGGGTGGCCGGGGCGGTCTGGCGACAAGACGGCCAGATCCGAAGGTGGTGCCAGACAGTGTGTGCGAACCCCCAGGATTTGGGCGCTGAAGGCGACAACGACGTCAGATGACCAAGATCATGCGCTAGCGGACATGCCCAGGCCAGATCAGGACCCGCAGCAAGCCGCCGAGGACCTACCATCCCCAGATCCATCGACGGGACCAGGCGAGGTGCCCACCGATCAAGGTCCGACGCTGTACGCGCAAGGTGCCGAAGACCCAGCTGGCGTGGGACAGGCGGATCAGCCCGTTGTCCTATCGGAGAGTAATCAGGGTGGTAATCACCCAGAGACGGATCTGCAAATCTGACATATGGTGATAAGGGACAGGACGCAGATCCAGCTGGCACACACGCATCAAGTGATGACCGAGCAGGAAAGGGCAAGGATCTACACGGCGGAATGAGACAGGAGGCCAACCAAGCACCGGGCTCGACGGCCGCTACAAACCCGCTTAATGCAGATCAGGCTGGCTCGGATCCGGTCGAGGACGAGCAAGTCTGCATCCATGAGAGTGGCGATTTGCATGCAGAAGACGTCGAAGCCGAGATGGCGGTGCTGCCTGAAGTCACGGTGGGGACGGCAGACGTGAAGATCGAGGACATACAAGTGGGCGATCCGGAGATCAACTCACCGGAGGAGATCGAGCGCCTACGCGGGTTGATCTGGAAGCGCCGACACCTGCTGATCGGCAAAGGCAATGCGTTGCCCCCGCCGCCCGTGGCGTAGTTTGTGATATCGATGTGGGCGACGCGAGGCCCATTGCCCAGCGTGTGCGTAAGGTTGCGCCTCAATTTCGCGACAAGCTGTCAGATCTGATCAAAGGGTTGCTCGGAGCTCAGATCATCAAGGCCTCGATCTCGCCATGGGCCTCCCCAATTGTGGTGATCATCAAGAAAAACGGCGTAGATATACGTTTGTGCATTGATTATCGGCTGGTTAACAGTCTAACTAGGCTGATGATCTACCCAATGCCCTGATCAACGACCTGCTCGAAGATCTGGACAAGGTACTTTGGTACTGTTCTCTTGACATGGCAAGCGGATTTTGGGTGGTGACCATGACAGATCGGGCTCGTGCGATCTCTGCCTTCATCACCCCGTTCGGTCTGTTCGAGTGGAATCGTATGCCGTTTGGCTTGAAGAACGCCCCCCAGATCTACCAGCGGATGCTCGATAATGCGCTATATGGGTTCACCCGGATCCCGCGATCTGACAAAAGCGGATCCGGATCCGACGACGATCGAGCAGATTTTGCCCCGGAGCATGGTGATCTGGACACGTCAAGTGGTCTTCCGCCTAGATCAACGGGAGCTGGCTTGGACGGAAGCGAAGTCGATAAGCCCGGATCGGGCGGATCTGGATCTGGAGCTGTTCGGCCTGGTCGGCCCGGATCTGACGAAGTTCGAGTTGGTCGATGCCGGATGAGTGGTGATCTGGAGAGTACGACCCAGCATTTCCCCAGATCAAGTGGATCTAGGTCCGACGGACTTGGATCTGGTAAGCACGGATCCGGCCGATTCGGATCGGGTGATCCCAGATCGGGCCGGCCCGGATCTGATATGAGTAGATCCAGATCTAGCGAACATCGAACTGATCTGCACCCGGCAAGTAGTGATCGGGAGAGTTCGATCAAGCCTTCGGTGTTGGGACGTAGATCTTATATCGACGACATCTTGGTGACCGCCAGATCGTGGGATCATTTGTGTGAACGGGTGGACGATCTGCTGGAGGCGTGTGACGAATGGAATATCTCGATTAGTGTGGTGAAGAGCTTCTGGGGCAAAGCCAAGGTGGAATATCTAGGCCATAAGGTATCCAACTCAGGCCTGGAGGCGAATCCCAAGGATCTATCTGCCTTGGCGGACTTGCCGTTCCCGGGATCACTCAGATCGATGCAGTCGTTCCTCGGAAGCTTAAATTATTACAGTCGGTTTATCGAGGATTATGCCATTTACGCTGCGATCTTGTATGAGCTGCGAGAGGTGGACTTCGCCGCGATGTCAAAGGCGGAAGCTCGGGCCCAGATCAAGGCACACCTGGATCAGCCCACCCCAGATCACATCGGATCACCGAGTCAGGATCTGAGATCTGGTGATCTTGGATCCACGATTGGTGAGACTTCACAACCAAGTGATCTGCACCCCAGCGGCGTTGCGTCGACTCCACATGGAGGCGAAGCCCCCAGATCAGCGCTGGAACTCCAAGCACCAGGATATCCTGATCTGGTGATACCGGATGTGGAAGCACATAATCCGGAGATACCATATCTGAGCTCTCATAGTCTGAAGACAGGCGATCTGGGCCTGGGTGGTCTGGACGAAATCGACCCCCGCTGGATCCGAGCTCACCGGGCGTTTGCTAAGCTGAAGAGCAAGGTTGCCTCGACTCCGATCCTGCGCCACTTCAACTCTGGTCTACAACCAGTAGTGGTGGTGTATGCAAATGATTGGGCGATCTCGGCAGCCCTGATGCAGGAGCATGATGGGATCCACTATCCGGTTACCTTCGTAAGCCGCACGCTGAAGTCCAATGAACTCAATTATGGGATTGTCGAGAAGGAGGTGTTAGCGTTGCTGCGGATCCTGGATCTGGGTTATAATATGTTGGTGGGCCGCCCGATCAAAGTCCTGACCAGGTACTCCACACTGGCGTGGCTCTTCAGATCACCGGGGTTACAAGGACGCTTAGGACAGTGGGCCGCCCTGCTCTCTCCGTGGACGCTAGAGATCGTCAAGTGTACCAAGGGCGAAGACGAGATCCTGGGGGCGATCGCCGCCAGCATCACACCCAGATCACAAGTGGATCAGGCCTTGATAGCGATTGCGCCGAAGAAGGAACCCAAGCGCCAGATCCAAGTACCGATCCCGACTGTACGGCTAGATGAAGAGCTTTTGTGGTCAGCTTCGACGGATCCGCCCGCGTCAAACGTGGTGGAGGCGCTTACAGCGCGATCCTATGGAAGCTGCCCGAGTGGAGTGTGGTAAAAGCTAGATCCGGCTATGCTGAAGGGTTGACTGTCAACGAAGCCGAGTACCACGGCCTCCTGCTGTGTATGGACCTACTCGAGGGAGAAGATCGGCGCAGGCTAGTGATCTGTGGCGACTCAAACCTGGTGATCCGCCAAGTGAGAGGTGAGATCGACTGCAAAGCACCAGGGCTCACACTGCTAAGGCAAAAAGCCCTAGATCGGCTGCAGATCTGGCCCGATCACGAGCTGGTACACGTCAAGCGCGACTGGAACGGTAGCGCTGATAGTCTAGCGAGCGCCGCACTCCAACGCCAAGGCGGGATCCTGGTCGACGATGAGACGGATCTGCAGGATCTGGTCACATTGAATCGACTGCACGAGATACTGGTGGTTAGGAAGGAGGAGGCCGACTCGGTCGCTCGAGTTTCGCCAGCAACCACCAGATCGAAGGCTAGATCCAGATCCACACCTACCGTCCTACAAGAAGAGGTAGTGAGAGAGCTGAGGATCGATCGGATCCGGCAAGCTCAGGACGAGGAGGCGTGGATCGCCGGGCTGAAGAAGTATTTGGTCGGGGCGGCGCAAGATCTGACGCAGGATGAGGCCAGATCCTATGGCAATATTAGCATGGATTACGAAGTGGATCTGAGTGATCTGTTGTTCTACTGCCACCCTACGAGGAGATCGGAGGCGGATCGAGATGGACTGATGCGACTGGTGATTCCGGAGACACTCCAACAGGATGTTCTGCATCACTATCACGCGAGTCTGGAAGGTGGCCACCAAGGGATCGGACGCACGTATCAGAAGATCCGAGATCACTTCCACTGGAGAGGCCTCTATCGGAGCGTGCAGCAATATGTCGGAGAGTGCGTGGACTGCGAGACGGGCAAGGGACGACCCCGGATTCAGGGTGAGTCACCCGGTAACATCCAGGCAACCTACCCGTTCCAGATCATAGCCATGGATCACATCCCGTCGTTGCCCAAGTCCTACAAAGGTAACACGGAGCTGCTGATCTGGGTGGATCTGTTCACAGGGTATGTGATCGCCAAAGCTAGCGCCTCGAGAACGGCACAAACGATCGCGGAGTCATACGAGGAGTGCGTGTTCAGGCGATTCGGCGCCAGCGAAGTGATCCGACGCGACCGTGAGCCAGGGTTTATGTCCGACTTCTTCAGATCGTTCAACCGGATCTTAGGACAACGACAGCGCGCCACTATGGCTTACCGCCCCAGGCCAACGGCACAGCCGAACGCATGGTGCAAACAGCGACCAGGGCACTCAAGATGTACGTGCAGGATCTGGATCAACGTGATTGGGATGATTACGCAGAACGGCTTACCTTCGCGATCAACACTGCTCAGGATCGGATCCGGGGGGAAACCCCATACTACCTGGTACATTGGTGGGATCCTAGATCCACCTTGGAGGCGACGATCCCGTTAGGCAGCACTCGACGTCAGGATCGAGATCCTCGGAGGTGGAGATACCAGATCCAGCGCTATTACCAACAGGCACGAGAGCAAGTCAATGAGAAGTTGCGAGAGGCGATCTCGGATCGGGCAGACCACCATAACGAAGGAGTGCACCCGCACCAGATCGAGGTCGGATCCCGTGTCTGGTTATACCTGGATCGCGTCAAAGAAGGGTATGCTCGGAAGTTGGCGCACCTGTGGCACGGCCCATTCCGTGTGGCGGAGAAGATCGGCGAATATGCAGCTCGGATCGAGTTGGCAGGTACAGAGTACCGCCTCTTCCCGGTGGTGCATGTCTCCAAGCTGAAGCTGGTGAAGACATTCCCAGATCGCCCCCAGATCCGGCTGACAGTCGAGGATACAGATCGTCTTGATTTCGATGAAGCCCTGCTGCCTGAAGATAGCTGGATCCAAGGTCTGGACGAGGACGAATACGAGGTGGAGAAGATTACAGACATGAGAACAGGAAAGCGAACTCGTTATGGCCGGATCTACAGGGAATTCTTGGTGCATTGGAGAGGGTACGACGAACCGACATGGACCGATGAGACAGACCTCAATTGCGGTGCGGTACTCCACGATTTCTTGCGGGATCGGGCAAATCGGAACCGGTTTGGCGTGATGCAGTCTCATGAGGAGTAGTGAGACAGGGATCAGCTGGAGTGAGTTGGTCACTCCAGCGGTGTGTTGAAGAAGGATCTGCAGGGTGGCTGCAGATTAATGGGATGGGTGATGTATATTGCATGTGGAGATCTGGCGTTGTGTGCGTCAGATATTGGCAAACTGAAGACTGGTACGGTGATAATGCTCGCCTAAGGTCCCAGATCACTCAAGATAACTCGAAGCCGAGACGCCGAAGATCAGGTGGATCTGGCGCATATGGATCTCGGTCAAACGGATCTGGGATGAGTGGATCCGAATCAAGCTTAATCAGGTCTTTCGCTGCCCGTACTGCGTGGATCCGATGCAAGAAGGGATAGATCACGTGACCCCGGATCTGAAGTGGAGCTGGATCAGGTGGATCCGGATCCGAAGCGAATTGGAATATGCCGGAATGAGGTGGATCCGGATCTGAGGTGAGGACAATGTGAAGCAGTGCAAGCTGGGTAACCAAGACGGCGAATGACCGATCTGAAGGTCGCTAGACGAGGGTGGAACATGTCGATATGGCAAAAGCGGTATTGGTGGAAGAAATAAGACATGCAAGCTGGATCTGGCCTAGACAGGGGAGACTTCAACGATCGGGTAGTGGATCCGGCCAAGATCCGAGGCGACTCGGAAGGGTCCGGCCCCTACTCAGCGTCAGCAGTGTGGACACCGAAGAACTTGTCGGTGAGGCGTGCGATCTGGCGTGCTGGGTGGTCTTGAGGGCTGTCGCGGTAGTGGTTGCGCCACGAGTCAGCACCGTTACACTCGTCAAGAGCCTCCAACAGATCTGTGGGCTCGGGGCGGTTGAGACGACGGTTCTTGATATTGGCTTGACGAGATTCGTATCCCGGATACCAGATCACGGACTCGTGGCGGCGGGGGAAGTGGAGGAAGAAGGAATCCAACAGGATGTCCAGATTACACCACCCCCCCCTGCATGGCCACTATCAAGACCTGCAGAAACCCTTTCCAGCGGTTCCCGGCGTGCGATCTGCGGTTGTTGCGCTCCTTGTGATACACTGTCAGCCAGGGATAAGCCTTCGCCGATGCCGGTAAGATCGGGAAAGAGTGCGTGGATTCCCAGTAGGCTTGACGATTTGCCTATTCGTAACTCTGGTAGTGCCGGATCGCGAGGCCAAGCCGGCCACCAACACCCGTCTCAAACGAGATCGCGCCATCTGAGTTCTCAAGAACTTCCCAGGGGCGCGTGGCTAGTAGAGCTCGTACGTTGTTCTCCGTGATCAGCTCCCAGCAGAAGTCGGTGTCGGCGACTTGAGGCCGATCTTCTGCCAACTCGAAATAAGGGAAGATCCAGCCCAGCTGAATCGGCAGGACAGGGAACAGCGCCTGGATCCGCATTGCAGCGAGGGTCTTGTTGTCGAGCTCCTCTGAGATCCAGGGATCTACGTCCGCCTGGATCAAGATCCGAGGTTGCGCTCGTCCAGGGATACATTGCGCCTCAGATCCGAATGGAGCGACAGGTGCTAGTGGACTACGGGCGGGACGACGCCGATTAGCCTGGGCTGGGTTTGGCCCTCGCGGATCCGGATCCGGGTTGGTACCAGGAACCTCGTCATCGTCGGGATCGTCATCCGGGGATCCACCGGATCCACCGATCACAGGTCCACGCCGGGGAGACGCGTGCTGACGACGACGCTCGGCGGATCGGGACTGAGCCATCGCCTGCAGAGTCTGGGCTTCGAGCAACTCGTTGGTGATCTGGGCGGTTTCTTCATCCTCCTCTTCATCATCGTTGGTGCCGCCAGTGCCGCTGGTATCCTCGCCTTCCTCCTCCTCGTTCTCGTCGTCAGCCTCTTCGGCCGCCGGGTGGCCGTGATCTTCTCCGAGTTCGTCCTCGCCGTCCTCTACGAAGCCGCCGTCATCGTCGATCTGGCCTTCTTCAGCCAGATCGTCCTGATCCGGGTGGTGCGCTGGTTCCGACCCTGATTGATCTTTAGCCATCTCGACGTCGGAACGCTTGGCTCCCTGGTTAGGCACGGATCGGAGTGGGCGCTCGCCTGGACGTGCTGAATCGCGATTCGCCGCAGTGGAGTCACGGCGAGCACGTTTCGAGGGCTCCGGGTCCGCGATCTCGCCACTTCGCTTGGGACGCTTCTCTTCCTGATCTGGGCGCTTGGCTGCTTCAGCGGGAAAATGCTCTGGGGCGGGCTGATCTGGGACCTCGCCGGCGCTCTGGCGATCTCCTTGAGGCTGAGGCAGCTCTCGAAGTGTACGGAGCAAAGCCGCCGGATCTCCCAACTCGTCGGAGGGGAGAGGTCGTGCACCTACTGCAGTGTCCACGATCGCCAGACGTTGGAGAGCAACGTCATGCTCCAAGCGGAGAGCATTGCGATTCCGCTGTAGAGTGTCATGATCCAGCTGAAGGCGTTCATGTTGCTCCCGGATCTGATGGATCTGGCTCTCAAGCAGACCCACAGTCCGCTCAGCAGTGTCCAAACTCGCCCCTGTGCGGCAGATATGCGTCAGTTCACGGCCAAGGAGTTTCAAGCCAAGACGGAGGAACGTACGGAGATCCTCGAGCTCAGATCGTGCGCGATCTGCGTCCAGTATAGCGTTGTCCCGATCCTCCACGGTACTTATCAGATCCGCAGTGGCTGCAGCTTGGGTGGATCGAGCGGTGTTGAGATCGGCTTGTGTCTGCCGGAGGAGCACCCGGATGCCTTGCAGCTCGTCGCGGGTGATCCCCAAGCGACGGTCAGCCTCGGTGGATGCAGCTTGGGCCCGATCCCGCTCTTGGATGAGGCGATCTCGCTCCTGCACCAGTTGATCTGGGGCGGAAGCAACGCGGGCCGCCCGATCTCGCTCATGTAGGGCGTCCTCAGCGTGGTAGAGGGCCTCTTGCGCTCGGATCGTGACACTCTCAGCTAACTCACGCGCGTCTTGGGCGTGGTCGATCTGCCTGTCCAGCGACCTCTGCTCCTCGTGGAGCTTATGGATCTCGGCGCCAGCCAACTCTACCTCACTCGCGAGATGGTCATTGTTGTCGCGAAGTCGATCTCGCTCCTGCGTAAGCCGAGCGACCCGACGTCCCAGATCTTGGATCTCTGCAGTTTGCTGCGTGATCTGGCTTTGCAGGCTTGCGACCTGCTGGGCATGGTGCCCACTCACATCGCTGCTGGCGGAACGGAGGCCGGAGACCTCAGAGTGGAGACGTTGGAGTTCCTCACCTTGATTCTTGTAAAGGCGTTCCAACTCGCGCAGTTCGTGAGTCTGCTGAAGCAGCGTTCGAGAGATCTGGGTCCGCTGACGCTCGGCCGTGTCGCGGGCCGCCGTAGCTGCTCGGAGATACGCGACGAGCTGGACCGAGCGAGTAGAGAGAGCCCGGTTCAAGCGACGGAGTTCTTCAGGTGTGGCGCCGGTCGGAGCGGTCAGATCGGGTGGATCCAGATCCGGGCGGTTATGCGGAGCGCTTCGATCCGGGCGCTGGCCAGACAACTTTCGGTCGGGGCCGGACATGGGGAACACTGGCGCGCCAGTGGGCAGAAATCAAAGGTGCCCGCAGTGATGCCGTTGTGCGGCAACAACTACGCGCAGGAGGCGATTGTGGAGAAGCGAATTCCGGGAAAGGGGTGATTGGGAGCAATCGGCAAAAAGATGGATCTTGACGGAGTCACTATACCGCGGAAGTGACACCCGAGAAACCAGATCGAGGGGATCTGGTGATGTGGGTGGATCGAGGCTGTCAGATGTGTGTGGCGTCAAAGGGAGACTACTGGAAATACTACAAGATGACACAGAAGACGTCTACATACGGCAGAGGGCCAGATCCGTACTATCGGAAGTAGTTGGATCCAGATCACATGTACCCATGTGGATCCAGACCCGGGTCACCTGTACCCAGGCGGATCTGAGCTTCTGAGGGATGACTAGGATACGCTAAGCGGTGGATGGAGCTTACGCCAGCCGAAGGACCCCAGATCAAGACAAGTTAACCCAGATCAGGGACGGTGGGATCCGGATCACATGTACCCATGTGGATCCAGATCCAGATCACATGCACCCATGCGGATCTGGGCCTCTGAGAGGTGGCAATGGCAAGCGAAGTGGAGAAAAGAGTTTGCGACGACCCAAGGACTCAAGATCAGCGAGGATCAGCGTGAATCAAGCGGATTTAGAGAGGTGGATCCAGATCACATGTATCCATGTGGATCTGGATCCGGATCTCGTACGCCCGGGCGGATCCAAGCCTCTGGTAGACGGCTAAGACGAGGAAAGCGAGGAAAGGAGGTTGCAACAGCACAGGGACCCCAGATCAACGCAGACCGACCCAGATCAAGGCACTTCGGAGATCAGCGGATCTGGGGATCTGGTGATCTGGTGATCTGGTGATCTGGTGATCTGGTGATCTGGGGATCTGGCGGATCTGGGACTCAGTGGGTGATCTGGCGGCTACAACTCAACGGAGGGAACAAGCGACGATGCAGTGAAGGTAGAGGTGGTCCGTAGAGCCGGCAGGTACAGATGGGAAGATAGTTCGGATTGGGTGATGGGATTTTGGGATAGGATTGGACATAACCATAAATCAGAGTCGAATTTGCCTGGAAGTGCTCAAGTGGTCTACTCGCAGCGGGGAAACGCATATTGGCCCCGCTCGACGTACGCTGTGGATATTGGATTTGGCTCCACACGCACCCCAAGACTACCAAGCGCCAGCAAGCGGCCCTCACCCCCCAAAGAGTCTAATTTGCCTTGGACAACGCAAGTACCTTCGCCTTCGCCTGGAATCGGGATCGACATTGGCCCACCAAGAAGCGGCAAGGTACTGGGTAGCAGATCTAGTGTTGGTTGAATAATCTGGATAATATATTGGCCAGATCAACCTTCCTAGTGAACTCCCTACAAGTGCAGATCCCAGATCACCCGGAGTTAACTACTTGGCCGGGTGATCCAAGACTCTCAACTACCCTGATCCCGCTATAGGAAGCGGCAAGTACGACAAAGGGCGACCTACCAAGTCGCAACAAGGGCCTACAACACACCACAAGGCAACCACTCGGCCGGATCCAGATCCAGGCCGCCAGATCCAAGTCGGGAATCACTTGATCTGGACCAAGAACCGCGAGCAGAGTGAAGATTTCCGCGCTGCTCCACCGGATCCCCGCGTCTCGCCAAGACGTTCCTGCTTCAACACTTGGACTCTTCAGAAGTTACCAGAGGAGCAAGATCCAGCCCTACCGACGGGTACACAAGGTGAGGAGTTCAGCACTGATCACGGATCATCGGAGTACCCCCTCCGTTAGTCGGTGTCCGGGCGCTGTTGGGAAGTTGGATCTAGCAATCTCGCAGATTTTGCTGATCCCGCTACACCACATCGTAATTTTGCCCCCAGCTCAGATTCCCAGACTCAGAGTCCCAGAAGTTGAACCAAAACTGAGACTCGTCAAATTGGTTGGACAGCCGGGATATGGAATCAACATCGTAATTTTGCCCCCAGCTCAGATTCCCGGCCTCAGAGTCCCAGAATTCGAGCCAGAATTGAGACATGTCAAATCGGTTGGACAGCCGGGGTATGGAATCAACATCGTATTTTTGCCCCCAGCTCAGGTTTTCAGCCCGGCAGTCCCTCAACTTGTGCCAAAACTGAGACACGGTGATTGTGGGCGCAAGTTGGTGTCTGGATGCACGATGTTCGTAAGGATAAGCGGCAACTGGTGAAAGACAGCTGACGCTCCGAGCCTAGGACGTGACTAAAAGCCTACGGCGTGCCTGCAGGGACCGAAATATGATTTCGTGGCCTCGCATATGAAGTGGGTACACAAGCGATGGCTACATTGCCGGTCTGGGAGCTGCGGTAGTTGCTCTTTGGAGTTGGCGGTTGCCACTTGGAAGGTCGCTCTGAAGGGTCGCCCCGTTGTGGCTTTTTCGGCCCCTGGTGTCGGGCACACAAGATTCGGCCTGACCAGTCGCCTATGGATTTGGGCCAACGGGAGCCGCAGAATCTTGGCGTCATCCTGATTACACACTGATTTGTACCCAGAGTAATCAGTGTAATCAGGTGATGACAGACCAAGTCCGCCCAATCCCGGCCACAAGATCCTGGCGTAATCAGGATATCACTGATTTGCACCCAGGTGTAATCAGTGTAATCAAGTGATGACTGACCCAGACAGGCCAGCGGAAGGACGCCAAGGCAGCGACACGCATTCACGGGCGCCGCCAAGCCAGTAGTTTAGTGGGTGTCTCACCCTTGTTCAAGGTGTGCCCAGGAGATGTTTGCACCCTTACTTGATAGGCCCTTTGTATGTGCATGTGCATGATAATAATCAGAGTTTGTTTTGCCCCGAAGACCGCAAGCTGCCGCCGACGGGCGTGTTGCTTCACAGGGACCAAGTCCCTGCCCCCGGCGGCGCGCGCAAGGTCAAGTGGAGTCGCTACGAGTGTTCTACGGTCAAGCTCAGCTAACTCCAAATAAATTCAAGTTCAACAACCAAGCCTTTTCGTGTTTCGGCCCGGTTAGCCTTCGTTGTTGTATTTCCACACGCGGGACATTGGTTTTGCTGGTTTTTCGTGCTGGTTGGCTGGTTTCCTGGCGGTGCTTCATATTTTCGGGCGGAAGGTGCTCCGCTCTGAGGTTTCGGCAGAGCAACACCTGGGATAGTGGTTTCTGGGGTTGCTAGTGGTATCCGTGTGGCGCGAATAGTCTGGGATAGTGGTTCCCAGCTTCGCTGTGTCGCCTACATCAAGGCGTGGTGCGCGGAAGTCCCAGGGTGCAGAGCGAGAACCCTGGATCAAGGCAGGCTCAGACCGAGCCAACTCTCGGGGCCACTCTGGTCTGAGGGGCGAGTGAAGACCGTTGTGCGGCTCTCAGTCTGAGCCGCCGGAGGAAGTGTCGTGACTGGAAGCGACTCGAAGCCGGAGTCGCTGAGCAAGGAGGAGGCTGTTAAGGCCTAGAGTCCAAGGGCCTGAGAAGAGAAGTGGACTAAGTGTGTGTGGAGTGAACGTGTTTATATTCAAGAAAACGGGGCACAGCGGACTCAGCACGTGTGTACAAGGGCCTTCCAAGCAAGGAGCAAGCTTCGTCTGGGGGCATCTGGGAACTGTCGAGTTCGGAGGCAGCTGGTGAGGCCGACGCAAGTCTGGGCCCACAGCGTAGCCTTAGGAAGAACCAAGTCAAGGGATTGCAAGAGTGAGGAACACACGCCTCACCCAGCTTGGGATCTGAGATCTAATCTCAGATTCTGATTTGAGTGGTCTGAGATCAAGGTCTAGCCGCGAGGCTATTCCCTGATTTTGGAGCCCGCATCGCCACACTACAACGAGTATTATGAGCTTAGACCTTGCACGCAGGTTGAGGCTGAAGCTCAGACGTGGTTACAGGCTCCAGGTTACCGGGTTTGGAGATGTTCCGACAAACGCTACAGCTCAGGCTAAGATTAAGCTGACGCTCGGTGTACGGGTTGTTTACGTTATGGATATCTGGGTTTGGAATATCGGCGCAGGCATAGACTGTTTCTTAGGGATGGACTTCATGATTGCTGCCGGTGTCCGACTTTGTCCTCGCGAAGGTGTTGTCCGCCTCCGAGATGAAGCGTTTTTGTAGTTGGTTGATGGACCTGAGTTCGATCACGTTGGGCTGGAGGTCGGTGTATCCTTAGCTGAGACTGTACGACTTCAGCCGGGACGGTCCATGGTTTTTCCGGTCAAATATCACCAAGCTGAGTCCGACAAGGTTACTGAGTGGGCTGGGCGTGGTGATCAATGGGTGACTCAGTTCATCTATGGAGCTGGCAGGAGACCCAAGGCTGTCAAGGTGGTGAACATCTCATACCAGGTGGCGCGCATTACTCAGCATACTGTGGTTGCATGTCTGGTTGAGAAGGGACATTTACCTCGGGGAGATCGTTTTGTCCGGCCCAAGGCTCAGAAGTACCGGGAATGGAGCGCATTGATTTGTGAAGCTGAGCCCTCCCCGGAATATCTGAAGCTGGAAGAAATGGACGCGAGGCAGGCTGAGCTTGTTGGGCTTCCTGCCGTCGAGAAGCCAACTTACCAATGGCCGAAGAAGCTACTCCTGAGGAAGAAATCGATATCAGACTCTGTATCGATTACCGACTGGTGAACCAGCTAATCAAGCTCATGCATTACCCTCTACCTTTGATCGACGATCTGTTGATTGGGTTCGAGTGTGCAATGTGGTTCCTGAGCTTGGACATGGTTAGCGGGTTCTGGGCGGTGCCGATGACTTTCAGAGCGAAGCACATCTCAGCTTTTATCTGTCCGCTGGGGCACTTTCAGTGGACGAGGATGCCGTTTGGCCTGAAAAATGCTCCATTGATCTACCAGCAGATGCTAGACAATTGTCTGTGGGGTTTGGTACGTCTTCCGGCCTCAGAAGAGTCTCAGGTGGACGCTGAAGTCTTGGAGTTTCTGGGAATTAATGTCGAAAGCTCAGCTGGGCATGACTTAACCGCTATGGCTGAGAATATGACTGTATTCCAAAGGAACATCCCGGCGCCACCTCAGCTGAACCCTGTTTTGGGCCGAAGTTCATACATTGACGATATTGCTTATGGAGCCGAGACCTGGGAGCAGATGTGCGAAGATCTGGACCGATTACTGTACCGGCTGAGGTATTGGGGGATCTCAGTAAGCCTACCCAAGAGCGAATTTGGCAAGAGGACGATTTCGTATTTGTCTCATGAAATTGGAGCCGAAGGAATTCGAGCCAAGCCGAAAGTTGCCAAGGGTGTGCTGGATCTCCCGTTCCCGTCGACTCTGAAAGGTGTTCAATCTTTTCTGGGAAGTCTCAATTACTACAACAAGTTTATTGAAGACCTCCCGGTTATAGCATCTGTACTGTATGAGCTGACGGACGAGCAGATCCAAGCGGGCCGAGACCTCAGCCGAGCCAACGAGGCTTTCGAGGTTCTCAAGCATAAGATTGTGTCGACACCTCTGCTCAGACATCCGGACTCTCAGAAACCATTTGCGATCATCGTGCGTGCCAACCCATCGGCAGCTTGCGCTGTGCTGGGCCAAGAATATGATGGAGTTATACTTCCGGTTCGTTTCACTGGACGTGTCTTGCATGACCAAGAGCTCAGATACCATCCGGCTGAGAAGGAGGTGGTGGCGCTGATCACAGTTCTCAGAGTTTTCTACACTATGCTGGCTGGGACGAAACTGATCAAAGTCTATACCCGACATTCGGTGTTGAAGTGGATATTCACGTCACGATCACTCGAGGGACGCTGCGAGCAATGGGCGACCCGCTTAGCACCTTGGCCTTTGGAAATTCACAAGATCCAACGAGATGAGGACGGCTTGGCATCGATTATGGGAGCTGGGATTACCCCCCGTGATCAGCTGGATCAAATAGCTGAAAACCTTATCCCGGCCAAGGGACGAGTCATCCGAGCTCCTCCTATTAGTCTTGAGATGCTCGAAGCTGATTATGAAGGCTGGTTGCTCAGCTTTGATGGAGCGGCTAAGCTATCAGATCGTCGAGGCTCAGCAGGATGTATTCTCTGGAAATTACCGTCTTGGGATGTGGTCGAAGCTTGCGGTTTTCATTTTGAGGATGCTACGGTGAATGAGGCTGAGTACCATGGATTGATCGAAGGCGCGAAGATGGCATTGGCTAGAGGGATCTCAGAGTTGGCCATTGTTGGTGATTCTCGGATTGCAATACAACAGGCTCAGGGTCTCATCCAGTGTCTGAATCCGAGACTTCAGATGTTGCTCAACGAATTTGAGAGTCTGCGCCCAAAGTTCAGATCAGTCAAGCTGGTTCACGTTAAGCGCGAGTTCAATGCGGCAGCAGATTACCTGGCGACGAAGGCTTTAGCTGCTCGACACTCTGTAACATTTGATGACTCGGTCGAATTGGCTCAGCTGAAACAGCTGAATCGTATTCCTGAGAAGTTGATTAAAGAACAGAGGTCTGAGGCTTAACAGCTCGAGCCAGATCTTGATCAAGGATCCGGAGTCAAGCTGGATATTGTAGTCGAGCCTACGACGCTGGCTGAAGCAGCCGAACCTTTGTCGCCTGAAGCTAGGATATTTGTTGTCACAAGAAGCCGTGCCCGGGCTGAAGAAACTTTAGCTGAAGCCAAAATGGATGATCCGGACTCAAATGCCGAAGGCAATTCTCGGATGGGAGCCGACGAATCTTCTAACCGCTTTTCGCCCGAGGCTACGACACCAACTTTAGCGATTGCCGAGAGGTGGCGGCGAATATTAGCCCAGCAGGAAGCTGAGCCGTGGATCAACAGGCTCCGAAACTACTTGAGTGGGGATCTAACGGAACTGTCCTACGCAGAAGCTGAAGATGTGGCCAAAATTGCTAATCAATTTGTGCTGGACTCTCGTGGAGCCTTGTATTACCTGAGCAGAGCTACGCCAAGACGCCCACGGAATGCGGTGAATAACTTGAGACTAGTGGTGCCAAGTTCGCTCCGGACTGACCTGCTACACCTGAGTCATGAAGACTTTCAGGGTGCTCATCAGGTAATCACCCGGACGTTTGAGCGGTTGCGCCAAGAGTATTACTGGCCTGGAATGTACGCTGATGTCGAGCGCTTTGTCAAAGAATGTGTGGATTGCGTCACAGCCAAAGGAGCTCCGCCCAACCCTGGGCCGTCACCAGGAAATATCCTGGCGACTCGGCCGTTTGAGGTGGTCTCCATGGACTTTGTTACGAATATACCAAGGTCTGATCGCGTCAATACGTTTTTATTGCTATTCCAGTGTCTGTTCTCGGGTTATGTGATCTGTAAGCCGATGAGTTCAACCACAGCTCAAGAAGTGGCTGAAGCCTACATGGATCGGGTGTTTCAGCGGTTTGGCGCAAGTGAGATGATACGCCATGACCGAGACCCTAGATTCATGGGCGAGGGTTTTGCGAGATTCAGAGACATGTTGGGAAGCCGACAGAGAGCTACGCTGGCGTACAGGCCTCAAGCTAACGGCCAACAGGAACGATGCGTTCAGACTGTGATCCGAGCTGTCCGAGCTTACGTGGCTGAGCCAGATCAGAGTGACTGGGACGACCAAGTTGAGAAGTTGATGTAGGCTTTGAACACATCCTTTGATGCTACTCGTCTGGACACTCCATTCTATTTGGTGCATGGCTGGGACCCTCAGAGTACCCTATCCGCCATGCTTGGACCTCAGCCAGTCGGGCTTGACCAGAAAACTGCTTATGAGTGGCGTCGAGGTGTTCAGAGGCAGTACGAGTACGCTCGGACTTGGGCTAAGGATCTACAAGCTCAGGCTAAGGCGAAACGCTCAGAAGCTCAAACGAAAGTTTGGCGGGAATTGTCCGAGAGGCTCAAGAAAGGATTTGAGGTCGGGGACGCGGTTTGGTTATACCTGGCCCGAGTCCAACCTGGATTGACGAGGAAATTCGCTCATCTGTGGCACGGTCCGTTCAGAGTCATGGAGACCTCGGACGGCTTCCGCTGCAAGCTTAAGATCGAGGGCTCAGGCTACAAGCTGTACCCCTGGGTTCATATAAGCCGGTTAAAGCCTAGAGCGCTGTTCCCCAATCGTCCGACCGAAGATGTGGAAGTCGCTGAGGAAGATGACTTTGACGCTGCAATCCTACCTGAAGATGTGGATGGTCCAGATGAAGCTCAGAATGAATACGAAGTTGAGAACATCCGAGATGTTCGCTGGGTGAAGCGATCCCGGACCTCTAGACGGGTCCGGGAGTACCTGGTGAAGTGGAAGGGCTACTCTGAGCTAGAATGGCTCCCCGTGTCTCAGTTGAATTGTGGAGCGCTTCTCTATGAGTTTAACCAGGGCGCAAAAGCACAAGCACGGTTCAGAGCTATGCAAGCTGGAGACGAGCTGCCTGGGTCTGACGCTCAATAGGCTAGTCTCAGCTAAACAGTGCATGTGCGTGACGTCTTTGTGTGAAAACACAAGCTTTCATTTGTTTTGCGGTTTGACTATGGATAGTGGAGAATGATATTTCGATTGGAGAGAGGCTGCCGACCCGGGAAGGACTTTGTAATGTGCAGTGGAGTCTCAGAAGATGAAAAGCTAAGGCTCTGAGCAAGTGATGAAAATGCATGGAGTTGTAAATAATTAACGACTTCGAAATTCACTAATCACATGCAAAGAAACTTGGCCACAAGCTCAGCGGATGGCCGCGAGCACATCTTCGAGCCTGTCGTGGTTGAAAGCTGGATCCGGCTTGACGGGGTTCTCGGAGCGCTCCTCGTCGCTGAGGAATTGATTCACCAGCTCGTCCGGCGCCAGATTCATGAAGGCGTTGTCAGAACGACGCGTTGCCCACTGGGTCCGAGCGCACTCGAGGTCATCGACCGTGTCCAGCTGAGAGGAGAGCGAAAAGCCGAGCTTGGGATCTCGCGTAATCCAGTAGCAGGGGTCTCGTGGAACCGCCCAGAGACCCGGCTCGTGCCAGATCTTCTCGTCGTAACGGCCGATCTTCTCCAGGCTGGTCATCAACTCCTACCGCTTGGCGTCGAACTCGGAACCCCGCTCCTAGCGATCTCGGTACATCTCAGCCAGGCCAGGGATGCCACGCATCTCAGCTGAGGCCTGGTAGTCGTGACTGGGATCCATCGTAACCCAGTGGAGCCGCTCCCAATATTCGCGTCTCCAGCGACTCATGAAATTGGCGATGACCGTCAGCGCTTGAACCATGCCGGGCTGCATGTTGCCATACTGGAAGAAGACAAGCGAGCGAACCCGGCCCTTCCACATCTCGTCCCAGGGAGAAGTCCGCAGGAGCCTCCAGTAGTCGAGCGCCCTCCAGCGGAGGTGCAGGTGCTTCATCATGGACTTGACGGGCATGTACCGCGGAAAGCCGAAGGTTTGCTGGAGCAGCTCTTGGACCTTGATACCGTAGTGGAACCAGCTACCGCGCCGAGGCCGCTCAATGACCCCGTCATCCTCCGCGGGCTCAGGGATGTTTAATTTAGCTCGGCTGGTCTGCCCGGCTGAGCTCTGAGCCGAAGCCTTGGCTGCCTTGCCTGAACCGCTGCTGGACCCTGCTGAGCCGCGAGAACGCTTGCCACCAGACGAAGGCTGCTGCCCGCGAGTCTGTACTGCGCTGGGGCCCTTAGCGGCCTTGCCCTGGAAAGTTTTGTCGGTCTTGGGATCGTCCTCAGAGTCCGAGGAGAGAAACTCGAAGATGGAGTCGTCTTGGCTGGGCGGAGATCCCGGACTTGGGTGCACAGGCAGGGAGCCCCAGCTTTCAGGGACGTGGTCCAGCGCGGGATCCAGGATCTGCTTCAACGCTGCCTCGTAGTAGCCGCCTGGGACGTACGAAGTCCACGGTGTCCGGTCCAGGCCCTCCCAGTAAATGGCCGAGACCAACATGCCCACCAGAGCACGCTTGCCGAACTGGTCGTGGAGCATTTGGCGCTTGCGGACCTCAGCGACGGCATCCCAGAACGTGAGCCCGTTGAGCGTCAGCTCTCGAGCGTCGGCACGCAGGTCCTCCCACTGGTACGGCTTAGGAACGCGACTGAGGGCCTTGGCCTCAGTGACCCGCGACGGGGACTTCTTCAGCGCCCGAACCTTCTGCGGCTTGAACATCTTCGGCCGCTGGTCCAGCTTGACCCGGTCGACGTACAGCATCACTCGAGTAGAGCTTGGAGTGCTTGGCGCTGAGTGGGTCAGGTCAATGGTTGAGCGGCCTGCTGAACCGGCCCCTTGGTCTGCCGAAGTGTCAGCTTTCTGAGACCCCGGTGGAGATGGGACCCCAGACAACGGCAACCTTGGTAGCTTGCGACTTGCTTTGCCGGATGAGGTCGTCGCTGGATGAGACTTGCCGAGAGGTGTCCGCTCGGATCCAGCTTTGGCTTGCGGAGGCGAGGTGCTGCTTGGCTGAGCCGACTTGGGCACAGCTGCCTTACTTTCTTGAGGCACGTAGGGCCACAATCGTCCGAGTCTTCGTCACGAGCTGAGACCTGGAGCAACGTCCGGTACTGAACTGGGACGGTGTGTCCTCGCTGGTAAATACGAAGTAACTCGAGCAACCGCTTCCAGGGGCCGCTAAGGTTGGCGTTGCCAGCCAAGAAATCCATCAAGCCGTCAGCTGAAAATGGCTTCGCATCCGTGAGCCGGGCTTCAAGCTGAGCAATCTGCTTGCCACGGAGGTCTTGCACACGTTGGAGCTCGGCCACCTCGGAAGTCGACGCCACGAGCCGATCCTGCAAGTCGGACTTGTCGGTACTGAGGAGCCCAGCGACAGCTCGGAGCGCGTCGATCTCAGCTTGGAACTTGTCCGACGTGGAAAAGCCCGATGCTGAGTCTGGGAGGTCCAGGATTTGCTCAGCGTGAGCAGCTTCCAAAGCCGCCCCACTGGCAGCATGATCGGCCTTCTGCTTAGCGAGCTTGGCAGTCAAGCGGTCGCGCTCAGCCCTCAGACGGGCGGTCTGAGCCGAGGCGTCCGGCGCTGAGCTCTCCTGCTCCACGGTCAGCAAGCGCTGGACCACAGCCAGCAAGTGCCGAGTCGTGTTCACCGTCCGAGCCGCAAGTTCTTCAACCCCGTAGACCTCAGCGAGCGCGAAAGCTTCACGCTGCAATGCCACCTGGACTCTGAAGTCCGTGAGATTCGCCGGACGTCTTGGTTCGGGGCGCAGCACTTCAGCGACCGCTTCACTGCCGAGCAGAGAACTCAGCCGCACGAGCTCTGTGTCCGTAAGCCGAGGGAGCGGGACCACTCGCGAAAGACCATCGACGGTGCCCGCGAGGACACTACCGCGATTTATGTCTTGTATCGACGCGGGCACCGTCGTCGTTGTGGCTACTGGGATGGAAACTGCGGTACTGCTGGCGACGAAGGAGTCTGGCCGGATGAATGACGGCCCGGTGCGCGCGAAGCCGCTTGCTGCCGCCGTCGTGAACTGCATAGCGAGAGCAGACGCCGCACTCAACGCGTCGGACGATGGGAGCGACGCTCGCGACTCTCCACCGCCCGATCCTGGCCGCGGCCCCGTCGAAGAAGCGCCTGCAGGCGCATGGGGCTCCCCAGGAGCCGCCAGTGGCGTACTGGTGGCCTCCGGCAGCTCGTGGGACGCCGCAGAGGCACCTGCAGGTGCCGCCGTCGCGCTGGTTGTCGTCGCGAGGCTTGCAGTCGTCGTCGCGGTGGAGCTGCTGCCGGGCGCCCCGGAGGCGCCGTCGGGCGCGAGAATGCTTCTGCCGTGGCTACCACCCGTTGTAATACTGCCGGATGTCGCTTGTGTGGTTGTGGAGGTTGCTGGAAGGTGCGCGGTGGTCGCAGGAGCCGCAGGAGTGCCCTGCTGCCCCCCACAGTCTCCCCCCGTGCTTGAAGAGGGCGCCGGAGGCGAGTGACCCCCTGTAATACTGCCCGGCATCTGCGGTTGTGCAAAGCGGAGGCGGCGGAGGCGTCGCGCTCGCTCGATGTTGGAATTTGCTAAATGGCCTGGTAAGACAGACCACAGGTTCGGCAGGATCCGACGAGGGCGGGACGAGGCGATTGACGGCATGCTTGGTTATGAGGGCTGAGCCCAAAATCGTGATTGAGCCTTTTGGACTCGGTCCTCATAAGGGATGGTTGTGACGAGGCTCGCTCAGATCTTTCCGGCGAACCCGTCAATAGCCTGCCGCCAACGCACTCTATGTCCCACGCACGACCCTTAGGGGATGGGAGAGGGCAGCTGGCTTCAAGGAACCGCCGCTTCAACGAGAACTGGCTCGGAGACCATGGACACACTCTCGGCCGAAGCCCCAGGTCTCAGCTGGGAGGCTTAGCTATTTCGCTGAGACTATTGCGACTCTGAAGCCACGATGACTGAAGTTGACTATGGATTGGCTTGACTCCTGTGAAGTTTGGATTGCGGTCACCCCGCTAAGCTATGCTTGTAGTGGGTCTAACTTGACTCACTACTTTAGCTTACACGTTGCGCAACGTGTATGAGGAAGCGTAAGTACTTAGTAATTACTTAGGTTAATTATATTTGAATACACAAATATAAGTTAACTTAGACAAGACTCCAAGTAGCTAGTTTAAGGTAAAATGAGAACTGTATTGCTTGTAAATTGATCTTCCTCTAAAATCTGCTAAAAACTGTTTATCATCTATGAAAGGGTTGGCAGCGGCTGGCTCTGATTGGTAGAAAGATGCTGCTTTCTACCAATAGGATGTGTGGACCACTCATTGTGGTGGTCCACTTCAATGTATCCATTGGTGTGTCTTACACCAAGGCGAGGAAGTATCCAAAACTTTTAACAGATAACCTATCTGTTAAATTCACAAGTGGCTTGTAGCCACTTGTGCGTGTAACCCCGTTACACCATCCCCCCCTTAAGGTTAGACGCGCGGGGTCCCCGCACGTCAATCTTTTGGAATTGACCATTCGTCAATTCTCCGCGTTTGGAGAAGAAATCCGCGCTCATTCAACGATGAGCGCGCCACAGAAAAAGACCTCGAAGTCGGTGGGGAGTCATCTCTCCATCGACGACTACTTCGAGCGTCAGAAGGCGAAGTATGGCGACGTCGTCGACTTCGACGACAACGATGAAGACATGGAGGGCGAGGAGGACTCGCCCTCAAAGCGTAAAGACTCAGTGTCGAGCGAATCGCTCGACCCTCACGCCAAGATCGTTCGTCCGCGTGAAGGGGACGAATCGGACGCTTCGAGTTCGAAGCGTTCGCGTACTGAGAGCGATACCCCACTCGCTTCTGCTGGGGCTCTCAGTACTCCGCGCGCTGCTGCTGCAGCGCGTGATGTTAAAGCTCTCGCGCGCTGCGCCTGCAGCGCGCGATCCATGGATGCCGTCCGCGTCCGAGATCGCGGACCGGTTTGGGAACTCGGTACCTCCGAATGAGGTGCCGTTGTATGCAGCGCCATCAAAGATGACGCTGTGGCTGCCGAGCTGCACTTTGATGCGGAAACGCATCAAAGGCGCGATTACTACATCGGACTCTTTCATGAGCTCCGATGGTTTCAAAGCAAGAAGACATCTTCTCGCAGCAAAGTGCCCGAGTGGCAGGCACTTTGTCAAAGTTGGAATGCTTTTGTTGAGAACTTCAACAAGAGGCCGAGTGCTTACCGTGATCGGATTAAGCAAGCGCGTGATCGCTTCGAGACGTACTCGAAGCGTGGAAAGCTGGAGCAACTCACGTTGCTGCGGAGGAGGCAAATGTGCCGTGCGCTGTGCCCGAGGGCTTTCAGTGCACGAAGTGCTTCAGGCGCGGTCCGCTTGAGCGACCGCGACCTGAACGGGTACACGTCGTTCCGTGTGCCCGAGAGTCTTAAGAGCTCCGTGCTAAGTTCTTAGCACGTGAAGGTTCGGGCGCTGGCGATGATCGCAGCGCTCGTGTTACTTCCGCTGCGCCAGTGCGTACTGCTCCTCGTACGCCCTCACCATTTCCGGAACGTCCTCCAGCAAGACGTTCCGCGGCTCCCATGTATCTCGATGGGGAGGAAATCCTCTCCAACGAATACGAAAACGAGCCCCTTGAGGGTTCGTTTTCGGGATACTATGGTCAACAATCCGCTCAACAATCCAGCGGGTTGAGCCGCGGGCGTCACGGATCGGCGGTGGCGGGGTGGGAACACGCCCCGGGCATGATCAGCCCCGGGCAGATCAGTATGCGCCTCTCCACGACCGGGTGACCGTCGTGGAGCGTCTGTAGGCGCTGAGTTCGCCGCCCTGAAACAGGAGCTGGCGAACCAGAAGGCCCAAGTCGCGGCGGTCTCGCAGACCGCCTCGAATATCCAGGTCGAGCTGGGGACCCAGATGAAGGGGCTCCAGCGCGTCCGCGCGCTGGAGGA
This sequence comes from Phytophthora cinnamomi, assembly GCF_018691715.1. NCBI lineage: Eukaryota > Oomycota > Peronosporomycetes > Peronosporales > Peronosporaceae > Phytophthora > Phytophthora cinnamomi. The sequence goes on from NW_027151029.1 coordinate 68,257, forward strand.
GAGGTTGCTCGTCGCCGAGACCAAGTCTCCGCTTCTGCCTCGGCTCCTGCCGAGGCTTCGGGTCAGCCGAGCTAGATGGCTCGTGCTGCAGGTATGGCTTCAGCCGTCCGACGTAAAAGGTCGGATGGAGGCACATGCTAGACGGTATGTCTAGCGTGTATGCGTTGCCGTGCCGTGCCAACACAGTGAACGGCCCGATGAAGCGCGGAGCAAGCTTGCTTGCTCCGAAATCCGAAACTGCATGTCTAGACAGGTTTTGTGTAGCTAACAAGACCAATGAACTAACTTTGAATTCATTTGTATTGCCTCTGCCCACATTGTCTGCGTTCAGCTTCTGTTTGTCAACAGAAGCTGCTATTGCGTCTTGGACAAACCGAATTACGGCTTGTCTTTTGGTGATGAAATTGATTGCATCCGAGCTGAAGTCATGCAGCTCGTTCTCCGCTAGAGGCCCGGCCTCTGCGTGGTTCTTTGAGGTGTCTGCGCCCTGCGCAGACCCGTGGTCGTTGTCCTTGTTGGTGGAGGAGTCTGCGCCCTGCGCAGACTCATGTGGTTTGTCCATTGTTGCAGCTGACACTGTGCAAGTGTCAGCGGTTTTCTGCGGCTGCTGTATCGCAGTCGTAGATCCTCCCTCACTTAAAGTGGGAGCCATCACTCCGAGTAAACTCGGTAGACGTGGATGCCGCATGGCATTCACGTAGAACGGTGTATGCCCGGTCGAGGCATGCACTGAGTTATTGATGGCAAACTCTGCCATCGATAGGCACTCGCTCCAGTATTGGAACGAGTGAGCGTAGCTCTTCAAAAGTCGACGAGCACGCGATTCACGCGCTCGGTTTGACCGTCCGTCTGCGGATGATCCGCAGTCGACATTGAAAATTGGCTCCCAAGAAGTGTAAACACTTCTTGCCACAGGTGCGCTGTGAAGCGCGGGTCTCTGTCCGACACGATGTCGGACGGCATGCCATGGTGTTTGAACACCATGTCGACGAACAGACGGGCCGTTTGCTTCGCGGTCACCTCTGCCGGCACCGCAGCAAGATGGTACATCTTGCTGCAGCGGTCGACGAAGACCACAACACCGGTATTCCCTCCGCTGTCCGGGGGAAGACCAAAGATGAAGTCCAAAGACATGGACTTCTAACACTCCGACGGAGTCGGTAGCGATTGTAAAGGAGCCTGCGCGAATGGCGCAGGATTTACGCGTTGGCATACCTCGCGAGCACGGATGTACTTGCGCACCCACTTATACTGGTGGTGCCAGTAGAAGTTGCGGGTGAGAAGGACGTATGTCTTCCTCACGTCCGAGATGTTCCGCGGTCGGGGCATCATGATATTCGTACATGATCCTGAGTCGCAGGTCATGATCGTTCGGCACGACAATGCGGATCGCGTTGTCGTCGACTGCATTGTAAAGCAGTAATCCGTCGTGCATTCGAAAGCGGTGTGCACGCGGACGAAGGTGCTTGGGCAGCTTCTGATGGGACTTGTCAGAAGGCGCTGTGCCATAGGCCAGCAAGAGCTTCGTGCCCGCGTCGTGCACGTACGCGGCCTTCACATCGTCTAGCAGAGATGATGTGGGTTTGCTCGATCGCGTGACGTCAATGGTATTGACGTCAGCATCTTCTGCGTAGTCTGGCCGACGTGATAACGCGTCGGCCACTACATTCAATCTTCCGGGTTTGTATTCGACCCGGAAGTTATACTCCGCAAAGAATGAGAGCCATCTCGCCATTCTTTGTGATATGTGTGGTGACTTCACTGCAGTGCGCAGTGATGCATGGTCCGTGTAGACCACAAACGGTCTACTTCCAAGCGAATACACTCGGAACTTTGCGAGTGCGTATTTCGTGGCAAGGAGTTCCTTGTCATGCACCGGATAGTTGCGTTCAGCTGGCTTCAGCTGACGCGATTGGTAGTAGACGACACGATCACGGCCCTCGTGGTCGTGCTGCATCAACGCACATCCGATCGCGAAGTCGGATGCGTCACATACGATGGGGAATGGACGATCTTGGTCAGCCACTGCCAAGATTGGTGCCTCAGTCAAGCCCCGCTTGACTGCATCGAATGCCTTTTGGCAATCGGTTGTCCAATTCCACACAGCTTCCTTCTTAAGAAGCTGTGACAGCGGGCGGATCTTGCCCGCGTAATCCTCCACGTATTTGCACAAGTACGTGGCCAAGCCAAGGAGCCGCCTCAGTTCCTTGACACTTGAAGGCGTTGGCCATTCATTAATCACTGTGACCTTTTCCGGGTCACGGCGAACACCGTTTTTCCCTACGAGACACCCGAGGACGGGTATCTCGCTTGCCCCGAAGATACGCTTGTTCAGGTTCGCGTAGAGCTTATGTTTTCGCATAAGCTCAAGTAGCTTCCGGAGATGCACCCTGTGTATCTCTACGTCGGTATTTCCGTCCACAGCTCGGCTGTGGATGAGCACATCATCGAACTAGCTCGGTGCGAAGTCGCGCACCGAGCGCAACATGTGCGTCACGCACCTGTTGAAGGTCACAGGGGCGTTCTTAAGCCCCTGTGGCATCACTAGCCATTCCCAGAGCATGCCGCTTGGCGTGCTCACTGCCGTGAGAGGGATATCGCTCTCACGCATTAGGATCTGATAGAACCCGTCTCGCAAGTCGAGAGCACTGTAAACGGTGCTCCCGGCCATCGAATCGATGATGACATCTTTTCGTGGTATCGTCTTCTGCGCCGGTACCGTCGCATCGTTCAGCTTGTTATACGCATGAACGATGCGCCATCCGCCCTGTGGCTTTTTGACACAGAACGTCGGAGCACTGTGCGGGGACTTTGATTCCCGCACTTGTCCTGCTTTGCGACGACTTTCAAAGAAGTCGTCGATCGCTTTCACTTGCTCTCGCGGCAGTGACCACTGCCGTGTGACACAGTACTTCGTGCCCGGCACGAGATCAATCTCGTGCTGTATGCCCTTATCCTGCGGAAGCTCCGCAGGAATCTCTTCCGGGAGTACGTCTTCGTACTCCCTCAACAATTCGTAATAGGGACTCGACTTCAGCGAGTCCCAACCTTGTTCCTCGAAGCGCTCTCGCTTCGTCTTCGCACTGAGAGTGTCTTCACTCTCAGTGGTACTTCCCATGAAGAGCTGGCTCAGCTCTTCGCTCTCGCTCTCCGTTCGTTCGCTGTTCGAAAGAACGCAGACCTGCTCGATGCGTCCATCGTGCAAGTCGCGTGTGAAGCGCTTCCAGCTCATGGCTGGAAGCGAAGTCAACTCCGACGCCGTCGTCGGAGGATTAGCGAGTTCCATTTCGCGATACTGGAATCCAGTATCGGTGCGCGTCAAGACGCTTAGCGTCTCGACGTCCGGCGTCATCGCCCCAGTCTGCCCAGCAGACTGTTCTTGTTGCGTCTCGGTCCCGGACCGAGACTTGCGCAGCGTTCTCCGCGTGCGCCGTATTCTTGTTGTGCGGAACCCGGCTTCGCACAGTTGTTCTTCTGGTCCAGGCCCGGCCGTGGACAGTTGTTCGCCGGTGGACCCTGTCCGCGGGCGCGCGGGATCAAGCCCGGCTTGATCGCGTTTTCCTTCGTGCAGCCCGGCTGCACGGAAATATGTTCCTTCGCCGGCAGACCCTGTCTGCGGGCGCGCGATATCAAGCCCGACTTGATCGCATGGCGCTTCGTCGTGCAGCCCGGCTGCACGACAGCATGCAAATTGCGTCAGTGCGGTACGTTTGCAACCGTCCGCACTGTTTGCAGCATCAACTCCCGGAGTTGACACGCCTTCGTCACCTCGACCCCATTCATTGGTGGAGCCCCTCATGACCGAGGGTGCGTCGGCTCCCGGAGCTGACGCGTCGTTGTCGATCTGACCTCTTCGGGTCAGGGACTGTCCCTTACACGCTTGAACGTGGGTGTTGGTTCCCGGAACCAATACATCTTTTTCTTCCGACGTCGGCAGCATTGCCGACGCGGGTTTCACTTGTGCGCGCCCTCGGGCACTTCTTGGGCACTCCGGGACAGCAGCATAAAGCGCTGTCTCGATTGGTGAGCCGCGCGCACCTGCTGGTGCGTGCGCTGCGGTAACAGGGCCATCGCTCTCTGTTCCGCTGTCGCGGCCGAAGCGCACGAGCGTGCGCTTCTTCCAGTCTATTATGGGATCAAGCCGTGCAAGCCACGGCATGCCCATTACCACGTCGAACTTATCGTCCAGGTCCAGGACGATAAAGTGTTCGACAAACACTTGTTGTTTGTACGAGAAGCGCACGTTCACGACGCGCTTCTCGGTCTTTACGATGGCACCTGTTGCCAGTCGTACCTCCAGAAGCCTTCGAGGTACATTTACATCCTCGAAGTCAAGTCTCGGCAGGCTTCGTAGTCGAACAAAGTTGTTCGACGCGCCTGAATCTACCAAAGCTCGAAGAGAGTCACTCGCTCTCTTCGAGTAAACCTTCAAGATGACTAGGTTCGGCCTGTCATCTTGTTTCTTGCAGCGAGAGCTAGTCGCACTGGGGGCTGCAGTTCTCAGTGTCGCGTGCCCGATGTCGGCACGCGCGACTGCATTACCAGTAGGGCGCCCCGCGTCTACTGGATGTTCGCGTTTTTTGTTGGTCCGCGGCGATGCCTAGCATCGCCACGACGGCCACCTCCAGGGGGCATGGGAGCTGTGCACTCCCGTGCAAAGTGACCGATCCTTCCGCAACGGAAGCATCGCACGTTGCCTCCCTGCTGCTGGTAACCAGCAGTTGTTGCGTTCGAGAGGTCCATTGGTTCTGGACCTCCCGTCCTCGCTACCGGGCGCGGTTGCGGCCTCGGTACATTTACATGGAGTTTAGCCTGCCGCAGGCTAAACTCTTCTTGCATGGCAAGGGTGATTGCAGCTTCGAGAGTACTCGGGTACTCTCGGAAGAGATAGGTCTTCACAGGCCCATCTCTAAGCCCCTTCATGAACGTGACGACCTTGGTCGCCTCGTCAATCGGGTTAGTCACGATATTTGATACCAGATATCGTGCGCGCTGCGCGTAAGCATGGACGTCATGCTTACCCTGCTGAAGGTCGAGGAACTCCGCCCTCGACCGGAACTCGTTTTGCGGGGGCTCAAACGCTTGTCTGAGCTCCTCTTTGAACACTTCGTACGTGCTGAAGCACGTAGGATCGGAGAGTCGGCGTCCATACGCCCAACTCCTTGCGCGTCCGCCAAGGCAGGCCATGGCGAACGCGACCTTCGACAGCGGGTCGACGATGCGTCGAGCTGCTATGGCTGTGTCGAGCTCGATAAGCCACCGGAGGAGAGACTCGCCCTCGCTTCCCACGTAATTGCTTACGCTCAATTTCAATGATTGAGCACGCGGTGTCGTCCGTGACGACGCCGTCACTGAGGAAGCAGCATCACGCTGCTCCTTCATGATGAACCCCAGAGCAACACCATGTTGCTCCGTCGGCGATAGCGTACGCAGCATCGTAGCTATCGCCGCTTCTCCAATGACTGTTGACAGTCGTTGGAGGGCTTCCCACTCTGGGTCGGACAGGTGGGGGCGGTCAGCGCGTGCAACATGCGTTGCAGGCGTGTTGGAGCTCTCCATGGGCACCTCCGTGCTCATTTGGTTCTCGGCTCCGCGTTCGTACACCGCGTACGAACGTCAAGCAGTCGGTCGTTGGACGGACTACAAAGTGCTACCAGGTGTAGTGGGTCTAACGTGACTCACTACTTTAGCTTACACGTTGCGCAACGTGTATGAGGAAGCGTAAGTACTTAGTAATTACTTAGGTTAATTATATTTGAATACACAAATATAAGTTAAGTAAGATAGGATTCCAAGTGACTTAGATTAGGTAAAATGAGAACTGTATTGTTTGTGAATTGATCTTCCTCCTAACTGCTAAAACTGTTTATCATGTATGAAAAGGGTTGGCAGCGGCTGGCTGTCAGAGCCCCGCCAATATGCACGTCTCTAATTGGTAGAAAGCAGCATCTTTCTACCAATAGGATCTTTGGGTATGTGTGGACCACTCATTGTGGTGGCCCACTTCAATGTATCCATTGGTGTGACTTACACCAAGGTGAGGAAGTATCTAAAACTTTTAATAGATGACCTATCTATTAAATTCACAAGTGGCTTGCAGCCACTTGTACGTGTAACCCCGTTACAACTCGCGAAAGACCATCGACGGTGCCCGCGAGGACTCTACCGCGATTTATGTCTTGTATCGACGCGGGCACCGTCGTCGTTGTGGCTACTGGGGTGGAAATTGCGGTACTGCTGGCGACGGAGGGGTCTGGCCGGATGAATGACGGCCCGGTGCGCGCGTAGCTGCTTGTTGCCGCCGTCGTGAACTGCATAACGAGAGCAGACGCCGCACTCAACGCGTCGGACGATGGGAGCGACGCTCGCGACATTCCACCGCCCGATCCTGGCCGCGGCCCCGTCGAAGAAGCGCCTGTAGGCGCCTGGGGCTCCCCAGGAACCGCCAGTGGCGTACTCGTGGCCTCCAGCAGCTCGTGGGACGCCGTAGAGGCACCTGCAGGTACCGCCGTCGCGCTGGTTGTCGTCGCGAGGCTTGCAGTTGTCGTCGCGGTGGTCGGGAGCGCGGTGGAGCTGCTGCCGGACGCCCCGGAGGCGCCGTCGGGCGCGAGAATGCTTCTGCCGTGGCTGCCACCCGTTCTAATACTGCCGGATGTCGCTTGTGGGGTTGTGGAGGTTGATGGAAGGTGCGCGGTGGTGGCAGGAGCCGCAGGAGTGCCCTGCCGCCCCCCACAGTCACCCCCCGTGCTTGAAGAGGGCGCCGGAGGCGAGTGACCCCTTGTAATACTGCACGGCATCTGCGGTTGTGCAAAGCGGAGGCGGCGGAGGCGTCGCGCTCGCTCGATGTTGAAATTTGCTAAATGGCCTGGTAAGACAGACCACAGGTTCGGCAGGATCCGACGAGGGCGGAACGAGGCGATTGACGGCATGCTTGGTTATGAGGGCTGAACTCAAATCGTGATTGAGCTCCTTGGACTCGGTCCTCAGAAGGGACGGTTGTGACGAGGCTCGCTCAGATCTTTCCAGCGAACCCGTCAATAGCCTGCCGCCAACGCACACTATGTCCCACGCACGACCCTTAGTGGATGGGAGAGGGCAGTTGGCTTCAAGGAACCGCCGCTTCAACAAGAACTGGCTCGGAGACCATGGACACACTCTCGGCCGAAGCCCCAGGTCTCAGCTGGGAGGCTTAGCTATTTCGCTGAGACTATTGCGACTCTGAAGCCACGATGACTGAAGTTGACTATGGATTGGCTTGACTCCTGTGAAGTTTGGATTGCAGTCACCCCACTGAGCTACGCTGAGCTCAGACGTCCCGGATAGACACCTGTTGATGGCTGGATGCGCGGCAAACAGAGCCGACCTGGTCTCAGCTGAACTCGCTGCAGCTTGGCTGAGAGTCGGCCAGCTTTGGTGGTGAAGGCGCTGAAGTCTCCAAGTCTCAGCTGGAAGAACTGAAGTCCCCGGGTCTAAGCTTGGATCACTGAGACTAGCTGGTCTCAGCTGAAGCCAGTTGGTTTCAGATCTCACTACTCTGAGCTTGGGTGGTCTCAGCCGGAACAGCTGGAATCTGTATGTCTCGGCTCAGGTGTTTCAGCGGGATGTGCTTGGGCTCAGCGGACGCTCCGGAGTCTCAGTTTGGCGACCCAGGTCTCAGATGATGCGGACACTGGTGGACATTTATGCTGGGGGTCTCAGTTGGAATCTCGCCTGAGACTATGGGGGCTCAGAGTGGCCGATGGGTACACGGTGAATGCGCGCTGCTGAAGGGTCGCGTCATCAAATGATGACGGACTCATATATCAGCCGGGATGGGACCAGCTGTACCCGGGTACGACATACTTTCGACCAATGAGTCACCGGGGATCAGCTACTTATCACTGAAGCTTCGTTGAAGATCTGCTGAACCCATGCCTGACCACGCTGGATTTTGCTGAGCTCGGCCCATTATTGGCTAAAACTCAGGTTGAAGCACCGAATGCCTTAGGCACACTGGCAGCTCTCAAGATGGTCTTAGCACCCTTTGTGGGTGCTCTCTGAACGGCGCTGTGCGCCCCCACTTGATAGGTCTTTGTTGGCATGTGTGATAATTGAATCAGAATCGAATTTGCCCCGAAGGACGCAAGTGGGAGCGTTTCCTTGTGTAAAAGGGTGCCGAGGACCGGTTCCATCAAAACTCAACCCCATATAGTCTTTTTGGGTGTGCCTCGGTGTGAGGAGGAGCTTAATTAGCTATTTTATATTATTACGTGATCTGGACGACATTACCGACACGTATTTCGTATTTTCGGGGAGTAAGTGACTCTCCTGAGGTTTCGGCGGAGCGACTACGCGGGGGCTGAGATTGGCTCAAGTCTTCAGTGCGGTTGCTGAATTTCGCTCATTTTGGAGCGTGGTGCGCGGGCGTCCCTGGGTGCAGAGCGAGAACCCAGACTACGGACAGGCTCAAACCGAGCCAATTTTCTCGGGGCCACTCTAGGTCTGAGGGGCGAGTGAAGACCTGTGGAAGCGGCTCTCAGCTGGAGCCGCCGGAGGAAGTGAAGAAGCTACGGAGACCAGGTCCAAGGTCTCGGAAGAGGTGGACAAGTTACGTGTGGAATGTCGTGTTTTGTATTGGAGAAAACCCGGGGCAGATTGGGTTGGACACGTGCGAGCTGAGACCTGTTGAGTGGGGAGCAGGTTTCGTTTGGAGAGCGCTGGGGACATCTGAAGTGGGAACAAGGTTGCTGTGGCTGGCTGACGTCTGGGCCCAAAGCGTAGCCCTAGGAAGAACCGTCAAGGGGATCGCAAGGGAGGTGCACACGCCGCGCCTGACCAAGGACCGGAGCTGGGAAATTTCATCCGAGCCGTTGTTGGGCTCAGCTGAGGTATTTCAGCTGAGACCCCAAGACTCTGAGCCTTCTGAGCTCTAGTCCGACGTTCGGCGGTCTACGTTTATTCAAGGTTCGATCTGGAAAGCCGGGAATTGGCCCGCACCTCGCCACAGGAATCTGAGCTGGGGGCAAAATTACGATGTTGATTCCACATCCCAGCTGTGGCACCCCAGACCAGAGATGAAATCAGACGCCTCACGCCACACTCTCTTCCCAGACCCCAGACTGCACATCTCAGGGTCTGGTGCACAGACAAACATTAGATCGCGTTCCAGATCCCAAAGTCTCAGACTATCGACATCACTCTCAGGTTTCAGATCTGCCGGCACTCCAAACTGTTAGGTCACCAATCTGAGGTCTGGGATCAGAGACTTATGCAACCATGTGACTCCAAATCACAGATCCAAAAGGTCAAAGCTCAGCTCTCTGCCCATGATCCGACTCAAGGCCTGGAACCTCTGATCTGTGGCCTCTAGTTCGAATCTCAGACCTCAGCCTCCAGACCGAATTCAAATATCAGACCTGGGGTCCGGGGTCGCAGCATCTTAACGTCCACAGAGCCCAGTTTCCATTATGAGCGATTCTAGCGTAAGAACAGAATCGTCTCAAGCGTCAGCGGCAATAGCCCATGTCGGTGATGGCCAAAGGTTACCTTAGCAATGCTGAAGAAGCGTTTTATCACGTTGGACGTGGGCGGGATGCTCTTCAGTTGCTCGTACGTGACACAATCCTGCTCAAAACGTCGACGTTTGCGTAGACGCTCCACACAAGACCCGAATGCGTCATCTTCTTCCGCATTACTTGTCTCTTCAACCAGCCTGGTCGCTTCAAACTGCTTTAAAGCGGCCTTATCAGCCCTCATCAAGTGATGCGTTTTGCCTCGGAGCACGCGAACACACCCAGACTTAAAGTATGGTCTGTGCACGATGTTAGCTCGAGATCCTCTATAATAAAAAAAACAAAATTCAATTATTAATATGATAACAAATACGCATCCTCCAAATACAAACTTGTCAAGAAAGCGTGCATATTGTGGATTTATAGAATTAGCTTGCCAAACCACTCACGGACGTCGAGCAGATCAACATCTTGACCTTGTAGGACTTTAGAGACGGACTCAAAGTCGCGCAACTCTTGATAGAACGCGCGCAGGCGTTTGCTTGCTGCCGGCGAAGGCAGCAACTCCATGATGTCGTCGTCTTCGACGTCGAGGAATTCGAGTAACTTGATGTACCGCTGTACCATATCGATGGTGGTGCTCCAGCGCGTGTCCTGGCGAATTACAGACCGAAGTGGAGTTTCAATCTTTCCTAAAATAATTACAAAAGTGAGCATGCTTGTGTCAGGAACACATTGCTACATCACAAAGACACGATATAGCGCTTACCGTAGTTTCGCCGATTGAGTCAGGGTACGCAGCTTAACCATTATCACCTGGACGGCATCTGAGCCCTCTTCGTGTGATGCCATCTCCGCTTGAATAGCAAGATTCAATCCGTGGCTTGCGCAACCTACAAGCGCTACACCCATGAGAGTTGCAAGTTGTCAGCTACAAGGAAGCAACACCGCTCCAGCTGTACGCCATACTCACGCGGTAGCATAGTTCGAGGTGCCCTTGCTCTGACAGGACATCGTCTTGCGCGTCGAACAGCGGCGCCATAGTCAGCTGCGGCGTCTTTAGACAGCCATTTACCTCATAGCAGGCAAACACGGCGATGCAACGCTCCGATGCATGTGTCCAGCCGTTGAGCATGATGCTGAAACGTGCAGGGATTTCCGCCGCGATTGAACGCTCAACCGCGAGGATGACCCCGTCCTTGCCAGCCCGCAACATCTCCTGCGAGATGGGATCCAGGTTGGAATAGCTGAATAACATCCAGACAATATTGCTGTTAGTTACATAAGCAGCATAAGAACAACAACAACAATATGAAGTACAAATATATCGCCTAGCTTCTCAACTCTCGCAGAAAGCGAGAGGAAGATTGCACATGACGATCCATGTCATTCTGCCATGGCGATTGAGTGCTGAGTGGCGGAAGATGTTGACGAGCGACCCTGTCTCCCCTGTTGTAGCGTCGAGCATGACTGTCTCGTAGTCAGGGTGCTCCTTTCTGACATGTTGGATCAGGTTAGAGTAACCATTCCGACGTGTTTGCGTCCGCACCGAGCCGCATCGGCAACATAAATATTCCAGAATCATCTCATCGTTATCATCGCAACACGGGCGGAAGTAAAAGCCCGAGACTTGGGCATTGGTGTAGGTTGGGCGAGGGGGGCAGACAGCACGAACCATGACGCGGGTGGGGACTTGGGGCTTAAGCAGTAAAAATTGAAAACTGGGGGCTGTGAGCTAAGCGCAAACCAGCTACAGGACGTACCAGTAAACCCAGCCTTCCGGAACGACTAGCAGCAAGTTGAGATACAGATACCGCTGAGAAACTTTGGCATATTCAATTTTTTGTTCATAGAGGGTATAGATAAGCCAAGAGTAATGTGATATTACAGTTTAAAATAGCTGGTGCAGTTTAAAGCAATGGTATCGGCGCTTACCTCCCCCACGCCTCATCAATCCAATCCATCGCTTGTTGTTGTTCTAGTGGTAAACGCTCTTACCAGGAGGTGCTCGCTCCAGTGTGGATAAAGCCGCACCCTTGTGGCTTTATTTCGTCCAGGACTCTGTAGCGATTTGCTAGATAAAGCCGCAAGCAAATTCAAAAAGCCGAATAGAGCCGGCCCTATAAAGCCGAAGATAACTCCGCGAGATTGGCTATACAACGGTATACGAAAGGCTATACCTGCTTGTATACTCGACTAATTTGTGTGGGGTTTGTGTTTCGGACAGATCCTGCTCAGGTGAGCACCACAACACAACCCCCCCCCTCAAGTTCCCGTCCAAATCAGCATACAGCCAGCCTACTCATACAGCAAGCCTACCCTGGCATGATGGGGCGCCTCCAGGGCTACGAGCGGCAGCAGTTCATTGAGACGGGCTTACCGAAGAAGGGCGGCAGGCTCCAGCTTTGGTGCAAGCATTGTCATGCAGCTTACGGCGACGAACAAAGATCTGATACTGCACCCGCGCCCAAGATCGTCATAGGGCGAGATACCGGTTATTTTTTCAGCGAGAGAGAGGCAACATCAATTTTGAGAGAATTGATACTGCCTTTGCGAATGGAATCCCAAGGTGGCTGGAGCAACAAGATGGCGTTCGACGTCGAACGACCGGTACCTCCGTCTTAGACTTGCCCTTCTTGCCCTTGGTCTCCATGCGAAGCATGGGCGAGCCGTTGGCGGTCGTCGCGATCAGCACGAACACGGCGAGCGCAGTGGTGAAGAACCTCATGCTGCTTTCGGTGGGTGCGTGGGAGGTGACTTGGCGGTGAGGTGGAGAGACTTATTTGCAGGAGCTTGCTCGGCTCGGTGCAAAATGAGAAATGAGGCCGAGCAGCGCTCAACGAAATGGAGCGCAATACGCTTGAGACACCGTGGCCGCGGTTTGAGTTGGAAGCCGTCCGTTGCCGATGATTCAGATAACGTTCGGGTTCAGGATGCCCGAGGGCACCAGGTGGAACTTGTTCGGTGTGGCCCGCGTAGGAGCCCGCAAGAGCTCGGTGATGGCTTCTTTCGGCTGTGTAATCTACAAAATATAACGCCCAATCAGGTACGATTTGTCCGGTAATGTCCGGATATTGGCCACCACTTGCCCCACCAATAAAGCCGCGGCTAAATTATAAAGCCGATCGGCTAAAAAAATCGATAAAGCCGAAAAGCCCAAAATAAAGCCGCGGCTTTATCCACACTGCTCGTTCGGGCGGGTCGTCGGGTGAATGTGTGCATGTTTATGTGTACCTACCGAACATGATTTAATAACATATTTGGGGGTACAGCTAATCGTGTGCCAAAGTTAATCAGCGGTATCTGTAGCTGGTTGGCAGCAAAAATAATTATACGTAGGTCTCTGTCATAAATTATGATACATCAAAAACCAAGCAATAAATTATGAAGTTAGCCGTCTGTACCTACCAAAAGACGTAATCTATTGTTATTTTCAAAAATAATGTTATTGCCAATGCTATTTCCGGAGTCCCTGCCAGGGATACTCACGCCTAGAACAAACCAAACCAACCAAAGTGCAAACTATTGGTTCGAAGTTATATTTCACGACCTTTGAACCAATTTTCGCCGTTACTTTGGTTTGAACGTTACCAGACCCACGCTCTTGAACCATTCCTGAGGTTTGGAGTTTCGTGGTTTGGAGTTGAGCTTCAGCTGCAACCGATGGTGTGCTTTTACCGCTGCCTGGTTGGTCAATATGGCTCTCTGTACTCCCGGCGGGCTATCTTCAAAGGCCGCGCCCGAGCAAGCGGCATACCCGAAGAATTAGAATCTGCGGCTGGTATCGGTAGTAAGTTTGGCTTATTCGCTTGCACCTCCTGGATGACAGGATTCGCATTCCGAAGGCGGTGAGCATCTCACCCTGATGCAGCTTTCGTCTTTGACAGCGGCTCCACCCTTCAACGACGCTCGGCCTTTCAGCTGTGCAGCGCGGCACTTCTCGATAAGAGCCGCATCGTGAACAGTTTCAAATTGAGGTTTTTAGCCAACCACATTCTCGTGGTTTGCTTTGGTTTGCAGCGTCTCACTCGGTTCAAACCACTTCGAACCAAACCACGAAACCGTTTCGAACGTGGTTCATTGGTAATTTTGGTTTGGTTTGTTTACCGAACCAAACCACGTGATTTGGTTTGTTCTAGGCGTGGGGATACTCTAGCCGAATATGTCGTTCTCCAAGCCATTGAACACAGGTACGACAACACCATTCGATGCATCTGCTGTTCTTGAAAGCACTGGAGCGACTCAGGCAAGCAGATAGCCACAGCAACCACATTGTCCACCACGGGAGTGATGAAAAGTGTCGCCTGCCAGTACTTAGTGGGGTTACCTACGTAATTTCATCTAAATAATCATAGAATTTGCGAGCCCCAGGTATTTTTGGTGACCCCAGTCGTCGCTAGTACATATTTAGGTACTCCGTGTGTCTACGTCTCATCATACATAATTTTGGTCACTGAAAGTTGCCGCACAATTCGAGGACATCATGATCTTCCAGGCAAACGCAAAAAGTCAGCGACAGCAAGTGTGACTGAATCGTTGATCATGTGCCAAACCAGTGATTTGAAATCTGTAGTACACTGTATTTATTTTCGTCACTCTTTACCGCACCTCTCCAGCGTACTAGTACAAGCATGGACCAGAGCATGACCTCTGTGCGACGTGAGCCGCCACTAGCGGCCAACGAGCAGGACGGGGGTAAATACCCGACAGCACTGCGAAACGTTGCACCTTCTGGCCTCGGGGCGCTCGATGCCGGTGCGGAAATGCAGCCTAGAAGCGCCGTTATTCCGTTTGGTGCTAACTAATTGCCTCAATGAACTGTGCAGACTTCCTGGAGCCGGGCGATATGGAGCTGCGGGCTCGGCCGCTGGACGAGACGCCTCTGCAGCTTAATGCTTGCGGACTGATGACGCTCAACGGGGAGGAGGGGGCGTGCGGCCAGGAGGACGACCTGGACATGAACTTCTGGTCGGACTTGTTGCTTCCGGACGGCAGCGCTGGAGTGGGGCCTTTGCCCACACACCACAGGTCGGGGGACTCGTCACCGACGGCGGGCAGTCGCAGTAGTGACAACCGCATCAGCACGGACGAATCAAACAAAAGAGAGAGTGGTAGACCGATAGGACCCAAGAAGTCACTGTCACCGGGCTCCTCATCTTCATGCCCGCTGGAAATCGTAGAAGCTGCGCCGGATGCTAAACCTGAAAGAGGGCCGGTAGATCGCAAGGCCAGACGCCGAGCGCAGGTTGCTAATAGCGCACGTCGAGTGCGTTGCCGAAAGAAGGTAGGTGTGGTTTCTGATTGTAGGTGACGGGGTTCTATCGCCCATCGACTAACTCTAGGTTTTCTTTTCTGGTTGCTTCTGCCTACCTACTCAGTATGAGATGATGACACTGAAGACCGAGGCTACGCTCCTCGAGCAACAATTGGAAACCCTCCGGTCAAAGCACAAGCAGATGCGCGCGAATAACGCCGTGGCGGCGTGGGAGGAGAGGGCCATTGCGCAGCGCCACAGGCGGCAACAAGCTGAAAATCTAAACGAACAGCTCCGACAGGCACTCTTTATGCAGAGTGGCTTCGTGCGCAACCTCAGGTCGATGTTCTCGGAGGCGATGCCTTGCAGCATTGAGTTGAACATGCGTAACTTCTTGCACACGCCCACACGCTTGCTAAGTGACCCGAATTCACGAGTACGCAATTTGGAGCGAGTCTGCACCGATGCGAAACTGGACATGGCCAAGCAAATCATTTTGCAGGAGACTGGTGGCATTAAGCCATGGACGACACCCCACATTGCCTGCCAGCAGATTGATCTAGGACGCGATGGTTTCGGGATGACCACGGTCGCGGTTTACGCAATGGAAACAAGAAACGCGTGCAAAACGTTCAAGGCCGCATGCAGTGCCATCATAAATTGCGGGGCGGCGTGGCCTAACTATACGCTCGTGAGCTCCTCGCTGAAGGCCTTTGAATTGCCCCCGACGAGGCTCAACATTCACTACGGAATGTTCCACCACATCTACCAGAGCGATGCCACGGGAGACCGCGTTTCCGTGGAGTGCCTGCAGATGTCCTACTTCCGAATGACCGAGGACGGCGGTATCTTCGTGTGGGATTATGTTGATGGCGACGACCTGAACCCGCTGCAAAAGGATACGAAGGCCATGCGCTGCGTTATTGGAGCGTAAGCACTACTTGTTCGCATCGCCCGCTGATCCAAAACTAACATATTGTTTTCTGCGCTGTAGGGTGCTGGTGCGACCGGAGATCTGCATGGACGGTGTGGAGCGCATAGTTTGCCGCAACATTTGCACGAAGGTGCACATGGTGGACTCAGCGGTGGTGACACCAGCCCTGGAGCGGTTTTCGAAGTCAAGACAGCTGTGCGCACAGATCTGCGGCTCGTTGTTGTACGAGAGCATCAAAAGCGAGTCGTTGAAGCCATAAAGCGAACGCGGTGCAGGCGTCGCCGCCCCTTGAAGCTGCAATGAGCACATACTGTTTGTGTTTTCTTCTTCTCCTTCTCCTTCTTCTTGAAGTGCTCACTGTTAGCGACAACCAAAATTAACCCCGTCGCCTTTCACTTCAAGGTCCTGTTCAGGAAATCACTCATCGTGCGGTAAGTGCCAAGTGATCTCGCTCTTGCAAATCAAACCCGGGCCATCATCAGTTGGTAGGGCTGATTGCGGGACCAAAATGCGTCGACGCGATCACTGGTGAAAGAGCAGCGCGGCGGCGATCACTCCCCAATTTGTCGCCTAACGCCGAGTTATCGTCCCCAGGCAGCTCGACCAGCATGGCGTACCTCGGCGACGATTCAACCTCCACGAGTCTGACAGCAGACACCGACTTCGACATGAACCTGCTGTCCGAGTTCCTGTTCCAAGCGGACGGAATGCCCACGCTGACGCAGAAGGAAAACGACGCCCAGGCGAGCGGAACGGTGGCGACTGGTAGCACGGACGGCGCCAGCAGCAGCGACGATGCGAGTGCATCGTCCGAGTCGCCAGCATTCACCCCTCCGTCGAATTCAGCGACAAAAAGCAAGACACTGGACCGCAAGGCGAAGCGTAGAGCGCAGGTGGCTGTGAGTGCGCGGCGCCATCGCTACCGGAAGAAGCACGAGATGCTGGACCTGAAGCAGGAGATGGTCGATCTCACGGACCAGCTTCATACACTCCGTGCCAAGCACAAACTGCTGCGGCCGGACGGTGGTGTGGCAGGTTTGGAAGAGCATGCCATGGCTGAACGGCACAAGAGGCGCCAAGCGGAGAAAGTGAACGAACAACTGCGCCGAGCGCTGGTGATGCAGCGCCGCTTCTTCGCGTCGATGCAGAGTTTCGTCTTGAACTCTCCCGAAACAAACGCTGAACTCAATATGTGTAGTTTGCTGCATACATATACCCGCCTGGGTCGGACAGTGCATTCGCGTCGACGGGACTACTTGGCGCTCTGCACGGACTCGAAGGCGGAGTTGGCCGTACAAATTCTTCTCCGCGAGACAGAAGGCATGGATTACGCTGGACCCCCCTCTATGGTCACGAGTCTTGTGCCGGTTCCTGACCCGCAGCAGCAAGCCATGACCACCGTCGCCACGTACGCTTTCGAGTTCTTGGATCTTAAATCCGTGTTCGTCTCGGCTTGCAGTGCGATCCTGGGTTGTGGCACTGACTGGCCTGGATATGCTGCAGTATCGCAAAAGGGCGAGGTCGTGGGCAAACCTCAAGGAAACATCAGCTACGCGAAGACGGACACTTGCTACCGGTGCACCGCCGCAGTGGAGGGTGACCAACCGGCAGAAGTGTCAGTTGAATCTCGCCCGCTAGTGTTTTATCGCATGAGCGACAGCTACGGAGTTTTGGTTTGGGATTTTGCGGACGAAGATGACTTGTACCCCGTCAAACCCGAGACGAAAGTCAAACGCGACGTCGTCGGAGCGTACGTTTGGGCCTCGTTTAAGCGTGGTGGTGGTTTGCTAACTTTTTGTGTCTTGTTCGCTTGGGCAGGGCTATGGTGCGCCGCGAGCTGTGTCGTGATGGTGTAGAACGCGTGGTGTATCGCTCTATCTGCACAAAGCGCCAGTCGTTCCCTCCTGTTGCTACAGCACCAGAACTGTCGCACTTCTTGGATATGGCGGAGGAAGGCGCCAAAGTTTGTGGATTTACTGTGTTCGATCATATCCGCGAGCATGCCTCAGAGGCCCGCATGATCAGTGTTTAATAGATGGCGCGAAAATCATACATAAGGTGCTTATTATTTTCACACACAAGGTATGCAACGCTTGCCATGTGCTACATCTTGTTCATCATGAACAGGATTGGCAACTGGCAAAAGCGACGCTTGGATACTCACACGGGTCTGTCTACCAAAGATCACACCACGACTTCGGCTTTGGGAATGCGAGTCGGGTGGGTTTTGATCAACAAGTTCCACGCCGAGTTCTCAACAATGTCTGCATTGCGACAGAACACCGTCAAGAAAGCCTCGTTCACTTTTCCGCGCGGGTGAGTCATGACCCCGACGGGTGGTGTGCTGTGCGTAATGGACCGGAAGGTGGTGCGTGCGCCTTGGTCCGGCAACCGCTCCGATTCCAAAATCATGCTGCAGCGCAAAAAAGATAAAATCACTTTGTGAGTGAAATGCGCGACGAGAACGCGTACAAACAGCAGCCAACGTACCAGCCAACTTCGTCATTGCGTAGTGTCGTCTCGGGGTCTTCATCTGCTGACGGAGGGTACAGGTCGTCATCCGTGATCGTCTCCCACGTGATCATGACATAATCGTCACGCACGTGTCGCCGGACCAAGAAGTACGAGTGGAAGTACACCATGCGGCCCTTGTGGTTGCGCAGCACCGGCACGATCGTGCGTCCGTAACGCGTGTTAGCATCCAGCTCCATGAGCCGTTCACACGTCACATGGCGTCGGAATCGCTCGGGCACATCAAACACAAAGTTCGAGAACGAGTTCCAGCAGGCCTCGCCCACCTCGTGGTGGGTGAACCCGGAGACGAGCCGGCCACGCACTTGCTTGATCTCGAGGTCCGGTCCATTCGAGTTCAGCTTGATGTCCGTCAAAGGAAACGCTGTGCCCGAGCCAAACTCACCGCGAATGTACGTCTCTCCAATGGCCATGCGCTTGTCCGCGATTCGAGTGAGCATCGTCGAGCGCTCGAGCGTGTCGACGGGCAGGCGGTGGTACCAGTGCTGGATGTGCGGCTTCGGCGGCGGCATGTTGATGAGCCCAATGCTCGGGTTGGTGAGCACGCCCCCGCCGACGTCCTCGTCTTCGTTGTCGTCCACTTTTTTGCGCTTGCGGTGCTGCGTGATGACGTCCTGCTCGCGCTTGATGCTCGTGGGCGAGCTGGAGCCCTGGTGGTGGGTCATGATGGCCATCTGTTCCTGCAGCATCTGCACCTGCTCGCGGAGCCGCGCGAGCTCCTCCTTCTGGCGGTTGCGGTGCTTCCTGGCGGACTTGGCCACCTGCGCGCGTCTCCGCAGCTTCTTCTCCTCCTCGGTGAGGCTCTTGACGGGGGCGTTCAGGATCTCCTCCGAGTCCTTCAGGCTCGAGCCGCCGCCGTCGCTGCCGCCGTGGACGCTCGACGGCGGCGAGCACACGGGCGAGTCCGACCTCGTGGAGCTGGGCGCCGAGGCCACGCGCGGGCGCGGGCGTTGGCGTCCCGCGGGCCTCGAGTTTTTCCTGGGGGACGCGCCGAAGAAGGTCTTCTGCTGCTTGTGCGCGTCCGGGAAGTCGCGGAAGGCGGACGGGGACAGCAGCGCGCTGTCGTGCGGCTGCGGCAGGTTCAGCGGCTGGTGCAGCAGGCCGTCGTCGAGCGGCTTGAGCTGCAGCGACGCGGCCTCGCTCTGGTGCGCGGGCAGCGCCTGCACCGTGGCGGCGAAGTCCAGGTCGGCGATGGAGGCGGGGTACGCGCCCATGAAGAACTCGTGGTCGGGCGAGCCCACGGCCTCCGCGTCCAGGAACGGGTACAGCTCGTCGTCCAGCGGCGGCGCGGGGTGGAACGCGTGCGCGAGCGGCGTCTCCATGGCGGGGGAAGTGGCGAGAAGCAGCGGCGGCAGGGGATCTGAGCTGTGGCCGGTCTCTTGAGGACTGCAGAGCTCTTGGCACCCCGGCGTCACGCCCGCCGTCCGCGACGAAATCACGACCCAATTGGCGCTACTTTGGGCGGATCGAAAGCAGCATTTTGGGTTGATTGTGGGACCATATCCCACGGTTACAGAGCGTAGCAGGTGGTGTTTATCTGGGTGCTGTGTTATTAGAGTCTTAAATCTTACAAATTTAGCGACTGTGCTTGGCAGATGAAAACGCTCTTAATATACAATCCGGGCAGCTGCGATTTTGAAGCCCAAAGTAAGGAATTCGAAGGGCCTCTCCGCTGCGATGTGCGGAAGGTGGGAAGCGACATATTTTCCGCCCCGCTGCCTGCCTGCGACCATGTAGATATCACGGCAGCCGCCAATGAGGAACCTGGTCGAGCTGTGCCGGCAATGGGGAGCTGCCGCAGCGGAGCTCGTCGAGCCAGTCGCGCATGGCGTGCGTGCGAGCAATCCGCGCTTGGGGCGCGTAAACGGCATGTTCAGACGTAGCGTCAGCTCATCGGGCGCAGAGCAGGTCCATCCGGCTTGACAAGTTGAAGTTGTTCAGAATCCGGACCACAGGCTTCAACCACGGCCGCGAGGGCATTTCGCTAATGTGTAGATCGCGCGCGGCCCATGCACGCTGGCGCGGGTCTCCGGCTCCAAGCTCGCCCGCATTGGAGGGCGCCGCGGCCTGTGGCCTTGCCCACCGCGCTCGTCGCTGCTCGGCGTGGACGAACGCCGGCACGGAGACCGCAAGGCGGGCGATTCCGACGGTGATTGGCGGCGTTAAACGGGGCCATGTAATTGCGGGCCGATTTCATCAACGGAGACGGGCACTGGGTTGCAGTGGCTGCAGTTGGCCTCTTCAGTCAATTCTGAACTACATGGGGCGAACAAAAGCTCAGAAACTCCGGTCTGATGAAGGGCGTCGCCAAGTCGGCGCTGGCATGCCAACTCGCCGCGACTCGCCAGCGCTAATAGCCGAGCGTGGATGCAGTTGTGACTGCTGCGGACAAGGCAGTACACGTACCAGCAGCTTCAACGTGTTAAAGCAGGTCAGCGATCACTTTGGCCCGCCAATGAGCGGTGCAAACGGGTCGTGGTCGGGGCGTCGTGGGCGACAGAGCAAAGGCAACGCAAGGTCTTCAACGTGGCTATCGTTGTTAAACGCACCGCCGCGCAAGCAGCCAAGTCCAGATTGCTCCGTGACCAACAATCCGCAAGGTGAGACCGTACCCCTCGCGTCCAGCTTGGCGCTTGGCCCGATGTTTTGGTGGGCCGGCTGCTGGGCGCCAGTCTGGAGGCTTCAAGTTGAAGCCGGCAGCTACAGTTGCCGCTTGCCACCCTCACTTCATCGAAAACGATCAGCTAAGCGTCGTCATCACTCTCGGAGCTGCGACTGCGTCATTCACAGTAAGGAAATTCTTACGCGTCCTTGGTTTTGACCGCTGCTCGCCTCGCCAGCACGGCTCGCACGGTACTCGCCAGCACGATGGCGATTGTTGTAATGTAGGTCGCGAAGATGAGGGGCTCAGACGGAAGGTGGCACGCAGTTACCTCGGGTGGTCGCCTCGTTTCGGCGTGGCTCGCTCGGGGCAGCCGCAGCAACGCGTAGCTCGGGTCGGGGCGCTGTCCCCACGAGAACGTGGGGACAGTGTACTCCATGGATGGCCCATCAGGGTGCTGGTACGCGCACCAAGCGTGCGTATGGCCCGAGAGCACCAGGTCCGGCTGCACCTTGTCCAGCAGCTCCGCCGACAGCTCGCGCGAGAGCACGTGGTGGTGCGTCTCGTATTTGAAGCTCGGGTGCTCGTACGTGATGTGGCCCGCCTCGCGCAGTCGCTCTTCCCCGCACTGGAGGTCGTCCACCCGGAAGAGTGGCAAATGCGTGAGCAAGATGACACTGCCAGTCGTGCGCGCGCGCAGGTCGGCAAAGTTGGCGCTCTCCAGGAAGCTGCAGCCAGCAACAACAACTCGGTTCAGACGTCCCGACACCAAAGCACACCGACCGATTACTGTCGTACCTTCGCGCCTCCGTCTTCACCTCCTGGCTCGCCACGTCCGAGTCCATCGCCATCGTGTTGAGACTCACGAAGGTATGTCCCTCGATCTCGTCGATGCGGTTGGCCGCTCCGAACGTGACCTCGTAGCGCTTCAGGTCCTCGATCCGCATCTCCCGCCCGAACGACGTGTCATGGTTGCCCACCTGCCGACACATGCACCCACCCACACGCAGCATTAGCGTCACCGCCACCTCTATCACCCCCTTGTCCACCGCACCAGGTACAGCGTCTTGAGCGGCAGGAAGCTGGCGAAGGCGCGGAAGAACCTGTCCGCGTACTCGTCCCAGTGCGCGTCCGGCGTCCAGCGGCTGCCCTCGTCGAACTGGTCGCCCAGCACGAGCGCCACCTGCGGCCCGTGCACGTCCACGGCGGCCCGGGCGGACGCGCGCACCTGCCAGTCCACCCACAGCCGCTCGACGAGCGAGCGCCGCCTCTTCCCCAGCAGGTGCACGTCCGTCACGACCAGCACCGTGATATCCCCCGCCGTCCGCTGGAACTGCAGCTCGCAGCGCCACGCCTGCAGGTAGAAGAAGCCCGCTTGGCACAGCAGCACCGCCGCCGCGACTAGCGCCAGCTGCCACCGCGCCATTATGATTAATTGTGGAAGTTATATATGGAATGTTGTTCACTATTTGTGGTTTTTCAATTTTAAATGTGGCCATGTTGAAGCGTCATTTTCTGGGAGCAATGGCGGAGCTCGAAGCGACTGGTGCGCTGGAGGATCTGCTGCGCCAACAGCGCTCTCTCGTAGACCAAACGCTCCATCCACTGGTAGAGGACGCGCCGGTACGTTCTCTTCGTCTTCAGCGCCCGTGCGCTGTGTCTTAATTGCGTCAATTCACTCGATTTCGTGGATAATTTCGGTTTGAGGCAGCTCGAAGACCTGCTGCAGCATTTTCAGGCGACGCTGCTGGCTCTTCAGACGCAGGAGCCGTCATTCTGGCAGCTGCAAGTGGTGCAGTTCATACGGAACGTGCTCAAGACGCGAGTGGGCGGTTGTGTGCGCGACGCGGTGAGAGCTGCGGCTTCCGGGGAGCTGCAGGACCCTGTACATGTTGTGGCAAGTGCCAAGGCCCAAGTGCAGAAGAGCAGCGAGCTAGAGGCTGCTTTGGGCCAGATGAAGAGTGATGTGGAGGAAGAGCTGGCCAGGCTGACGGACCTGCTCAGTGCTGGCAAGGAGAACCGACACAAGGTTGAAGCAGACAAGCATTTCCTGGAGCACTTCTGGGACAAACTGAAGGCGCTGGCGGAGGCGAGAGAGTTGCAGCCGAAATCGGACGAAGAGCGAGAAGCGGAGGAGGTCGAGGAGTCGGAGAACTGCTCGTTCGAGATGCTCACGTTCGACGAGGATCTGAACGACATGTCCAGGTCCGCAATGAGGTGGGCACTTTTTTTTCGGTACAAAAAAAAACAAACGTGATAATGCAAGACGGTGCGGCTAATTGATTGTGAAATGTGTGGGGCAAAGTTTTCCGTGTATGGAGGATTTCCCGAGTACGATCATACGGATGCAGAGTGTTGATGCGCTGGAGCGTGCAACTGGCCTGGACGAGCTGATGCAGGTAAGGCGATGGTCTCTATGAATTTTAAGTCGATGAAGTTTTGACAAGTTTACCGTGTGCTGTGGTTCAGATGCCCGCTGTGGAAATCATCCACTCTGGGCCACTATTTCCTGCTGTTTGTTCTGCTGTTGTTGGGTTATTCTTTGATGTTGATATCCGTGGAGAAAGGTGCGATACTGCTGAACGAGCAAAGCGGGTTCTGTTCGACCTGATGAACCAAGTTGAAGACGCTAGCCAGTTTCTCGAGCTGTATGGGGCTGTTCTTGAATTTATGGGGCTACACTTGGAAACGGAGAAGCTGTACCTGGATCGCCTAACTTTTCTTGCATGCACCGATCCCCACTCTGTCGCCATTTTGGATTGTTTTCGTGTACTGCATGCGTTGATCTGTCGAGTTACGCAACACTGGGTGTATTTTTCATCTGATGCACTCGCTCGAGTGATGTACTCAACGTTTTATCTTTTGACCATGTACTCCAAGGCAGAGACCGAGGTCGAGGTACAGCGTGCCAATCCTCTTCTGATAATGTCCTTGGTCGATGATAGCCCCATGCAATGGTTTCGACTGTGGCTACTAAACTGCCCAAGTGTACGACAGCTTTTTGTGGCTATTGACGAAGCGGGATTCATCGCTGATTTACTCCAGTACATGTCTCGAGTTCGGCCGTTAACTTCGATATCGTCAGTCTCTTCCACCGATGCTATTGAAAAGCGCGTTGTTCAAGGTGTAAGTTAGGTTATGATTTGATGTTTTACTTCCAGCTAATACGTGTTGTTATCACCTGCTATTCAGGCGCTGGTTGCTCTATCATACATCTGTGAGTACCAAGAAGGTCGAGAGCTTTTATGTCGGTGGCAGCGAGTATCCGCGCACACCTATATCAAAGGGAGACACGCAGCCCGGGGAAGACCGGCTCTCGAGACGATTGCGGCCGAAAATGACTCACTATTTCGCGGGGTGCAGCCTGAATTGATACTTGACGATGTAAGGCATATTATCATCAGGTATGGGTACGTGGGCAAGTTATAACTTTGTGCCACGTTACGGTCCTGCAGCAGCTACGGGATGAATTAGAAGCTGACTACGAACATCTAGGAGCAGGTGCAATTGATGCCCTCATCCTATCCATAACATCGGTATGGCTTACTTCGAAGTACAAAATACTGAGGAGATGCGGGCTGATATTAAAATGATAATTGATTTTGTTTTTCTGTAGGTGATCGTTACATTACCCAGACATTTGCTTGAGACTGAGCACACCTCATATGATGATCAATGGACGAAGGCTATCACTAACAGTGCTGCGATATATCTTCACGCTACACACGACAGAGAACTGATTGCAGGACTCACAACGGTACGCTGACACTTTCATCTCCTTGGCTTTTATTTATTGGTGAGCAGTAGGCATTAACTGTTTGTTTGCTCGTAGATCATTGATACTGTTTGGGTGGACTTTTTGCCTAGCGATCACTGCACGGCAGAACGTGAAGTGAAGAATCCATGGTTTCCGTTTAGGCAACCGAAAGGTGCCACTGAAGTTTGTCAGTTGGTGGTTGACAGCTTGTCAAAAAGAATCCGGAGTGGTGCACTTAGCAATGCAGCGGCTAGATCTTCAGGGTTGATCATCCTACAAATGATACTGCAGAGCAAGGCCGTGACCAATTCCAGACTTACAATGCATGATTGCGCGAACATGAGGCTCATTTTCGAGTTATGCCGGCAAGTCCTACAATCTTGGGAGAAGGAAGCGCTAGCTCCAAATGAGGAAATGGTCCGTGAAACTTATCAGTCCAGAATTTTGGGACTTATCAGGGATATGTCAGCGTTTTCACAGACATTCAAAATCGCACAAGAGGTTGGCATTCATAACGAAGTCTGGAAAACTTGCAAAACTCGAGATGGTGGGCAAAACTTACTACAGTGTACTGACCATCATAACGTCTGCGCGCTGTGTCAGTCGGTGACTGGAATACGCTACGCGCACGATGCATCCATTCTGAACACCTACGTACTCGAATTGAACAACAGGTGGAGTAACCTTGCAGCGGTGGTTAATTTTCGGGAGTTTCTGGCGTTCTTGTCCGTTCCTGAATCTGCGAAGGCATTTTTCAGCCTCGACGGTGTGCAAACGACCATCTATCAAGCTGTCGGGCAATTGCAAGAGAGTGTCGACTTTACAGAGGCAGTCAACAGCTCGGAGCATGAATGCCCTCCCCAGTTAACCCATCTGGTTAGGCATATCCATCTATTGCGATGCTGTCTGAGTACGCAGTACGCGTCGTCGTCATTACTTTTAACTGAAAGCCGCCCGTTGATTGAATTCCTAGCAAGGACTCTTGCCAGCCACATGAACGGAGACTGCATAAGGTCATGCGATGCTGAGGATACCTGCTGCGTTGCATTTCTGCTGGTTCTCTCGCTTGTGTCAAGTGTGCCGGCGTTGCTTGATTGCAGCAGTCTGCTTGCAGGACTGGGTATATTAAACCTCGAAGCCAAGAGCGCATTGCAACGCGACGTGTTGTGTAATGACACTGAGCTTCTAGGTTCATGTTCACTGATTGAGAAACAACTTCGTTATGATTTCGAGTTTGTTGGAGGCCCAAGTGAAACGATTAATCGGTGTGAGCTTTACGCGTTCGATGGCCATTCTCGGCAGAAGAGCACAGGTACAACTAAAGTCGTAGATCCTGACATTTCCGACTTCATTGTCACACTGCAAAGTAAAATTCTCCTAGCCGTTCAAGATGGCGTCAAGGCGGGTTCGGCAGTGCCCATGGATTTTGCGCTGATCTCGCAAGCTTCGTGGGAGATTATTAATGACCTGGAAACCAAATCCGTGGTGTTACCGTCTTTTGGCGTTTACAGATCGGCGGCTACTTTCACCAAAGTCTTCGCAAAGCTCCTGTACAATCTTGTTACAAGCAACCGAAGTCATTTAGATGGATCGACCAATTCGAGCGCCGCGAGGATGGATGGTAACACTGCCACCTGTTCAAGTCAAGATGTCGCGGCGTTCTTTCCGACGGATTCCGAGCGAAAACTCATGAATCGGCTCTACAAGAACTACGCACGGGATCTATCTCTGGATTCGTCGCCTACCTTGCTGCACTGTATCGTCAAAAAGTTCGGCAAGGTTGCTATGGATTGCTTTCCCGTTACAATGTTGATGATACTGCATCCGACTTACGGGGAGGCCGATATCCTGCGATTCTTATCGCACTGCATTACGACTTCGTCAGGTTGCTTCCTCTGGCCTAGAAGTGCTGTCGAGTGGGGTGATAAAGCTGATGGGGGAAATGCAGCACCGGCGATAGCGATTGCTGAAGGAATCGAGAGAATAATGGAGCGAGAGTTTCCTCAGGTGAGGTTAAACTTTCAGCACCGACGAGGTGTTACTGAGTACTTAAATTATTATATGCTCCTTGCCACAGATTTTGCAAGCCATCGATCAGTGCCAATGCTCGCTTTTGAGTCTTGTGCTGCGTTGGCATAGCCAAAGTTTTTGGAACTACTTTGACTGGGAAAACATTGTAATCTACACCTATTTCAGCATCTTGTACGGTGCCGAATTCCAGGTACACAAGATTGGAGTACTAGGGTTTGAAGTAGTCATGCTAACAGAGTGGGGGCTGTTGTATCTTGCTACAGGTGTACATTATCGTCGCGATTTTGAACCATCTTGAGCCTACAATGCGGGATCTGATTGCTAGTCACAATACTCAAAGTCTCTCCCCTTTCCTAGTACTCATTCGAGAGCCTATCCGGAACTTCCGCTTTAGTCCGTGGCGAACACTACTGCTTCGTCTTCGAAGCGAGTACCACGAGGAGATGAGAAGCATCTTGTTTCCGCTCGTACAAAATGGTACTTAGTAAATCAGAGGGAGGTAACACTCAACATGAAGCTACAGAAGGTACTCAAATAATAACTCGGTTTACGTGAGGTCTTCACTGACGTCATCTGTACTAGTGTTTGCGTGGTTTTCAGGGTGATGCAATCTGCCAAGAAGGTCACGTGAGCCTCTGTTCATTTCGGCATATCACAAGTATTGGAAAAGTGACTCGCACCACAACCACGCAAAGGACTCATGACCAAGACGATCGGTTTCGTTGGCTTTGGCAACATGAACTCCATCATGGCCGAACTTGCTGTCAAGGAAGGCTATCGTGTCGTCTTGAGCAACTCCAGAGGCCCATCCTCCTTGTCCGCCTCCGTCGCGAAGCTTGGGCCTCTTGCAAGTGCCGCAGAAGTCGAAGATGCAGTGGAGCAAAGCGACTTCGTGTCGGTCTCCATCCCCTTGAAGAACGTGTTCCAGCTCCCTGTCAAGACATTTGCTGGGAAAATTGTCATCGACACGATGAACTACTACCCAGAGCGTGACGGTTCCATCGAGGAGCTTGATGAGCGTGTCCTTACAACCAGTGAAATGGTTCAGCGGCATTTGGAAGGATCCGTTGTGGTCAAGGCTTTCCACAACATTGATCAGTTCCACTTCCGCTCTGGGCCTCGACCTGTGGGCGACCCCGAGCGCTGGGCACTTCCTATTGCGAGTGACAGCGCCAATGGCAAGGAGGAGGTGAGCGCATTTATGGCAGCCATCGGCTTTGACCCCGTCGACTGTGGGTCTCTCGCGGAGAGCTGGCGTATTCAACAGAACACCGCTCCTTACAGTACCCCTTACATCGGAAAGCAGCCGAAAAATGCTAAACCTCGCGAGCTCCTAGAGTGGGTAAAGCAAGATCACTCGCAAGTAGTCAAAGCGGCAGACATTCGAGCGTTGGCTGCTACGGTGGTTAACTCGGGTCGTGTCGGCCACCTCTACTCGGATTTTCCGTCGGGGTACGCTGCACTGTTTTCCATGAGTTTGACGAATAATTCACTCGTTAACTCGGATTAGCTCGGGTAGCTAGTTTGAGTGAGGATATCCAAAATGCAACATTTCTTTAGCGTTTTGGAAACTGTTAGCGCTGTGAGGTTCCTTCTGCTTCGGTCAGATTCTTCGCTTGCGGCCGAAGTGAATATTCTTGGGAATACGTAGCTCGCGCATGTTCTCCTCTAGTTCAGCCATGTCGACATCGGTGATTTCACTTTGTGTGGCTTCGGCGTTGGAAGACGCACTGGAGTCCTGCACAGCAGCTCCTGCGTCCACGTGCATGTCAGAATCTTCATGTTTAGTCTGCCCAAAGAGCTTTTTCTTCTTTTGTTGTCGTCTCCGTTTTCGTGCTTCACGCTTCTTTAAGGTTTCGGCATCCACATCGGGCGGAATCATACCTTCCACTTGCTTGGCACTCGAATTCTCTTTGCCTGGCTTCACAATCTTCTTTTGGTTACGTCTCTGGTGGAACGAAAACGATTCCGGATACTGGTGCACTCGAATCAAGTGCCTGGTTCGCTTGTCATCGTGCTGGAATGTCTCCGGACAGCCATCGACCAAGCACACGTACATAGGCTTCTTCTTAGACAGGATCTTGAAGAAGGCATCGTGGGTCTCACTGTCAAACGATGTCACCACCACACCAATATTAGTTCGCTGGCACTTTCAAAGGTTAATGAACCTCACCTACCTAATGTGGATGTCTAGAAGACGAAGACTCAGAAATGAACGTGAGCACTCCCGACAAATGTTGCGGTGAACCCTGCACATCAAAATTTAGGTTTTCGGCAAGGTGTAAAATCAAACGCTGCGTTCGTACATGTCGTAGTGTTCTTCATAGGCCGCAACGGACTGAAAGCTTACATTGCAGGTGGCCAGTCGACATGTAATAGCAGCAGATTGCTCAGTGGCGGCGTCTTCCAACTGTACGCTTGACCTATTTTCCCAAAACCCACGAAACGCATTAGCCAGAAATCGGGAGCGCCTGCGTGGAGCCACTGTCATCGTACTCTGCCTCATGGTAGTACTTGGTCGCCCACAGGCGCGTGCCAGCGTCGAACAACGGGTGCTCCGGCGAGTACTTGCGGATGTATTTGCCTCCCGGGAGCTCCCAGACCTGCTCCATTTTCTGCCTCCCAACAACGAAAAAGTAGTTTTTCCGGATATGTATGCAAAATATGAAGTTACGTAGTGTCGAGTATGGCAAGCTGGTTTCTTCGGCTCAGGTTACTTGTGCCTTGGCGGCGTACGGGCATTTCTACGTTGGTTGTTGTCGACGCTTCCTTCACAGAGATGATATTTGGTTGGCAACACGGTACTCAGAGTTGGGGCTATGGTGTCGTTGACAAGATTCGTGGACCACGACAAAGGACAGTTGACCACGAGTCGTGGTCAACTGTCTTTTTGATCTTCGCCGTCGTTCTCGGGGTCTTCAGCAAAATGGTTGTTGTCCTCGGCGTGAGGCGGTTCGTCGTCTTCTTGAGGCCCTGGAGCAGGAGCCTTGTCTTCGAGTGCCATCGCCTCCATCATGAGCCGACACGCCTCCTGCTTCACGTATTCGCTGACTTCGCATGCGAATCGAATCGGTGCACTGTTCACGAAAAGCATAGAGGAAAATAAGTTAGGGCTCGTGGCTGCGCGTTCAAACTAAATGCAGGACTTACCGGCAATACGGGCACTCTCTGCGGGGTAGCAAACGGAGGCACGGATCGCACATGTAGTGCGAACACTTCAGAACCATGACCTTGAGCTGCGTGAAGTCCATCCAGCAAACGCTACAGACAAATCGAAGTAGGTTAAAAAATTGTTTTTTAGCGGAGACAAACACCAGCAGAAACAACGCACCCGCATTCCATGCGATCCCCAGCCAGTCGCTCCGATAGGCTACCGGCGGCAGGGAACCGGACTCGGAACTCCGCCGAAGGCTTGTCGTAGAGCAGAAACAGCGGCACTGCGTTGGATACATTGCATCAAAAGTTAGTCACAATACTCGTCAACACACCTCCTCGAGATAGCGAATTACTCAGGCAGTTGGTAGCAGCAGGCATGAAGATCGCAAACCACGGGTTTTTCCTGTTTGAATCTCCGGCAAACTCGTCAAGGGACCTCCGGAGCCACTCGCTGAGCAAGTGCTCACCATTCGTCCCCAGGAAATCCTCAATATCAGACAGTGATGCCACGCAGCTATAAGCCTCATCGCTGCGCTTGCGAACGCGAACTACATCGTCCAGCGGAGAGCCAAGATTTTGGGGACTTTCCGGGCCTTCATCGCCAACCAAAGCTGGAACGGACCCGAACATCCACCTTTGAAAGGCAACGTTGTACGCCTTCTTCAGCGACTGCAATAACACGAAGATGCTGTCACCATACCGGGCAAAAAGTATGAACGACAGATTTGAAACGCGGGAGGCTGTGGCAGCATGCAGCGCGGTCTTGGCGCGTCGAATCACGTCTGCTGGCGCGAGTGGAGAGAGGTCCAGCAACTGGAGAAAGAACGCGTCGAAGTCCGTCGAACTCGCTGCCGCTTTGTACCCCGAGCGCTGCAGGCCGCGTAGTGAGTCCATTCGAATGCGGAAGCTCTGGCGCGACGGGGTCCACGCATGGATGACACGGCCTTGGCCACAGTACAGTGCGTAGGTCCGCTTTTGAGATCGCCCTTGAACTATTTGGACGACGTCGCCCACGCCAAAGCCCCACCGTCGATCTTCGTCAGACTGGTTAGGCAGGTCCGCAGCACCCTCATCACCCGCGGCAACTTGGACATGTTCTTCGTCAACGTGCATTATTGCTGTTTCTCCTTGTCTGTGGCTCACCAGGAAGATCCACAACTGAGAGCTGTTCGGTTCACGAAGAGTTCGTGTGACAGTCTTTCTCAAAGCAAAGGCGGAGGGGGCTCACTTTGATGGATAGAAGCTGACCTCGGGACCTCATGCCGTTTATTTTTCTATTGCTCTCGTCTCAAACAAGTCTATCGCACAATGCATTTAATGTCAATATCGCAAGCTCCGAGCCCTTCTGCTTCTACTCGGAGAGAGCCTGTCGCTCGACCAGGGTGGTGAAAGCTGAGAGCGACAGTGACAATGGCAGCCAAGCCTGGTGCTAGACGCGCAAATTCGCGTTGGTAGCTGGCTTCAGCGATGTCAGCCTCGAAGCCTGCACAGGTGGCAGTCACTCGATTTACACGGAAGCGTTCCTGTCGCGAGCCCACGTTTCGCACTCGCACGGGGAACAGGTACACTTGGCCAGTCTGCAAAGTGCCCAATGCTAGCATTGGAGGTGACACCTCCATGGCAAAATGTTGTGCCATTGAAGAGACGACGGGGAGGCATTGCTTTGAAGAAGGTGACGTTGCGCTCGCGTAAGAAAACCCGACGTTCTTTTGCTGAACCGCAGGGTTTGGCTCGAGAGGTGCCGCGCTTTGGCTTCGATCGCACTCATCCTTCCGTTCCCACGAAATATCGGCGTAAGGAGCTAGAGAAAGCATTTCGGCTCCATCCATACTGGTTCCGCTGCTGGATGAAGTAGACATGCTGTCACGGTTCGACAGACTGGAGGCCTTTTTCAATGGCGAACAAGGGGGCGTTCGAGCTTTCGGGGTGCTCACTGCAAGTCGCGAGAGTGCTGCCAAGGTTTTTTCGTCTGCCAAGTCCACGCCTATACCCTTCCGAGCAGACTCACGCGCTGAAAATGATGACAAGGTAGTTGGTGTCTCGGGTCTTAGCGACATAGATGGTGACCGACACGACAGTGGAAGTATTGGCGGCTTCTGGGGTCTTGGTGACGGCAGCACAGGCAGCACCGGTGTCCTTGTGGTTAGTCTATACTCTGGGCCGATCAGCGCTTGGATACCAATGTCTGTGAGGACCCAGCACGCTTTCATGGCAGACGTGAAAGTTTTTCGCCATAAAGCACCGTCCTTCGAAAGCAGGTTGTTGTTACTGCTGCAGCCGTTCTTGGAAGGCGAACCCAGGAGACCAATCGACCCGGATGAAGACGAAAACAAACCTGTAGTTGATAGATTGGAAGTCGGGGGCGCCAGGATGGATCGATGTCGATTCAGGTTGCCAAAATCGCGCGAGTACTGCTTTTTGAAGTCGTTGACCTCTTGGGGGTTGTGACGTGTGATGAAATCACGACCGCCCACGAACTTGCTCTTGTTGGAGAGAGACCTGCAGCTGTACGGCTGCATGATCTTATAGTCGTCGTAGTCTGGGATGGCCATGATCAATAGTGCGTTCTTTGGGTCAAGTACTGTAGACTTGCGCGTTTGCCTGGCAATCTGCTCCGTGACACTCATCTCAACTCGCATGGGTGGGGTTATACGGCCACCCGAACGAGACTGGGGTGGGACTGGCGTAGTGGACGAAGAAAACAACATCGACCTAGTGGGCATTCGATGAGTAGGCACCGGTAGTGCAGTGTAGCTGCTGCTGTTGTTGGGCGGAGACCCCAACGAGTTCCTGGTCTCTAGAATAGCCCCAGTCGATGACATTCTCGACGGAGGTGTTACCACCGGGGAGGAAGCCCGTTCCGCCATGCGGATGGCAACCAAACTTGGAGTATTATGGACGAGGCAAACGAAGCAGTCGCCTTAGGTAGAGGCCATTGGAGAGTGTGCGGCACAGACCAAACCAACTTTTGCACTCGCCAACGCATTTAGATGGCGCCTCACTCGTAAAAATAGGCGACAAGACAAACAAGACCCGCTGCCACTGGAGCACCAGCGACCCGGACGCGAGGAAGAAACCACAAGCGCATTCACGTTTTTTATCTGCATGGCCGAGTTGTGCGTATGGATAAGGCTCGAGCCATGAACATGATGTCCAGCCACCAACGCGTATCAGATGGGGTCACTTCAACTTCAGCCGCTCGGGTATTGGTCGAAACTCATTTCCACCAATCTGGTCCCATCACTTCCCTCATTGGCTGAAAAGGCGCGTGCCCCCCTCGAAGCTCCACGTATAGAGGGGGCCGCGTTGTTGTAAGATAAGGAAAGGATTCCTCGCGCAAAATGGTGAGTCTGATGCGCGCGCCTGGGGGCTGCGTACCGCTCGCCTCCGCCGCCTTCCAGCCTCCTCTCCGCATCCCATACACACTCCCGTTCCTGCTCTCTGTGTGTCCACCGGTCCCGCTTGCTAACTCTCTCTGGGGACGTCGCTGTGTGTTGCTGAACGTCGGCGTAGGTGGTGCTCTCGGCCGCCTTGTTGACCCGAAATGGCAAAGGTACGGCGCCCACGGCAGTGTTTTATACACTGCACCCGTACTGACAGCTCCTCTGTGCTGTGTGTGGTGTGCGCGCAGTGCTCGTGGCGCGCCAGTTCGTGGAGATCACCCGGATCCGCCTCGAGGTGGGTGGAATGTGGGTTTTATGACGCTGGAGC
Organism: Phytophthora cinnamomi; assembly: GCF_018691715.1. Classification (NCBI taxonomy): domain Eukaryota; phylum Oomycota; class Peronosporomycetes; order Peronosporales; family Peronosporaceae; genus Phytophthora; species Phytophthora cinnamomi. Next base: position 101,725 of record NW_027151029.1, read on the forward strand.
TGGGTGATTCATGGGTTTTATTGCCGTGTGGTGCAGGGTCTGCTGGCCGCCTTCCCCAAGCTGCTGTCCAGCGGCTCGCGCGAGCACACGTTCATCGACACGGAGAGCGTGCGCTACGTGTACCAGCCGCTCGAGAGCTTCTTCGTGCTCATCATCACCAACAAGACGAGCAACATCGTGGAGGACCTGCACACCATCCAGGTGCTGGCCAAGCTCGTGCCCGACATCTGCGCGCCGCTGAGCGAGGCGTCCATCCGCGACAAGCAGTTCGAGCTGGTCTTCGGCTTCGACGAGCTCATCACGGCCGGCGGCCACTCGGAGAACATCAACGTCTCGCAGATCCGCGTCAACATGGACATGGAGAGCCACGAGGAGAAGCTGCACAACATGATCCTCGAGAGCAAGCGCGCGGCCGCCAAGGACGACATGAAGCGCCACACGGCGCGTATCAAGGAGGAGCAGCGCGAGCGCGCGCGCATGGAGCGTGCGGGCATGGGCGGCAGCGGCTTCGGGTCACAGAACTCGTTCGGCAGCTCCTTTAGCAACGCGTTCAAGTCGCCGCGCAGCGGCGGCAGCAGTGACAGCTTCATGAACAGCCCCAGCTCGCCGGCCGCGACGTCGCCGACCTCGTACAACAGCCGCCCGGAGCCTGTGGTGTCCAAGGCGTCTGGTATGAAGCTGGGCAGCTCCAGCAGCAGCAAGGGCATGGGTCTGGGCAGCGGCGGCAAGTCGTTCATGGATGCCATGGCCGCGGAGGACGGATTGAAGGAGATCCCGCCTATGAGCGCTGCCGTTGAGACGGTGCAGAAGCCCGAGGTGGCGGCGGCGGTCAGTCATGACCCGATTGGCGCCGTGGTGGAGGAGAAGATGACGGTTGTGCTCACCCGCGACGGTGCACTAGAGCAGCTCGAGGTGAAGGGCAGCATGTACGTGTCGGTGAACGACCCGAGTGCAGGCTGCTGCCGCCTCAAGCTGCGCACTGGCGGCGTGGAGGGCATCTCATTCCAGACGCACCCCAAGGTGGACAAGAGGCTTTATGACAGCGAATCAGTACTTGCCCTGCGGGACGCGACGAAGCCTTTCCCGACTTCTCGCGTGGCATTCTTGCGGTGGAGCTTGAAGACACAGGACGAGTCGATGCTGCCGCTGAACATCACGTGCTGGCCCGAGGAGGAAGGCAACGGAAAGATGAACGTCAGTGTCGAGTATTCGTTGGACCGCGACATGGTGCTGGACAACGTGAACGTCGTAATTCCGCTCGGTGGCCACGATGCACCGAGCGTGGCCACCGTGGACGGACAGTACCAGCACAACTCGGCCGAAGGCTCGCTCCTTTGGCATCAGGACCAGATCAGCTCTGCGTACGTACCCTGCCATTTGCTACCGACGGTACATGCTTTTTGTCTGTCACGCAACTAACTTGTCTTGCTTCACTTGCTGACATACAGCAACAACTCGGGCACGTTGGAGTTTTCGGTTCGCGGCAGCGACATGGATGCGTTCTTCCCCATCTCCGTCTCGTTCTTTTCGCGCAGCGTGTATAGCGACGTGCAGGTGGAGGCCGTTCAGAAGATCGAGGACGGCTCGCCGATTGCGTTTGGGTTCGAGAAGCTGCTTTCCACGGACTCGTACCAGATTGTTTAGAAATTTCCCGCCAAGGACAAGCAGGATCTGGCCGAAGAGTTATCGCGTACGTAGCAGCCTTCTGGCTTCCCTCACTTCCCCGGTCAGGTTTTCCTATCAACACGTAGGCGCGAAAGTTGACTCGAATCGCGCGTTGCTTGTCCCTCCGCGTGGCCTTAAACCAGAAACAGATACAAAATCAAAGCGAGCATGTGTGTTTTTGTGGAGCGACGAGAGGCTGCACCGCGTTCTACTACAGCATTGACGTCTACGGAACGGCGCTCGGTCGGAAGACCTGCGGTTGCGAGGCCTTGACGAGGTCCTCGGTCTTGCTGCGCATGCAGCGCTCCAGCAGCGTCTTGAGCTGTGCACATTGTCGGATGTCCGTCTTCTCTCTCTGCACTGACTCAAGACAAGTCGACCACTTCGTCAGCGCCTGCTCGCACAGTGCTTCACTCGCACAAGTGATGTACTCGGCGTACAGCAGCTCCGGGGCGGGCAGCGAGGCGGGGTCTGCGCCTTCCCCTTCAGCTCTCCCCCTCTCGACCATGGCATTGAAGCGGCCGTCGCACGACCGCAGACCGCGGTACGTGCCACTGAGGCGTCGATTGGTCTCCAGTGCACGCACTTCGTGCTCTTTAAGCACTCCTTCGTTCAGCGCCTGAGGGGCAAATAGACCAAGTAGTTAGTGTAGGAAAACGGGCATTCTGACGCTCCTGTGAAGCGTTGAGAGATGGGAAAACGGGAGAAGGTAGAAGAGATGCATGCGGAGGTGCACGCATTGGTTACAAAGGTGGAGAGTACCTGGTGGAAACGCACGGTGGAGAGGCATCGAGGCACGTTGTCCATGCTGCTGGAGCGGTTTTGGGCTGAATGGCGAAAATGAGTGGTGTACGACACATAAAGTGAGATTAATAATCTGCGACGTGTGACGCGGTGCAAGTTGCAGTTTTTGAGAAATGGCTACAGTCTACATGACGCTCCTGGACGACTGGGCGTGGCGGGGGATGCGTGGGCCTTGGCTGACGTCGTTGTCGCTCTCGTCGTCGTCCACGTTGTAGTCCTCGTCGTCGGGGAAGCTGCTGATGGTGACGCGCGTTGGCTGCTCGAGGCTGCTGATGTTCATGTACGGCTGCCTAGCGCGCCGGAACACGCGGCGGTAGAGATAAGCCAGCGTGAGCACGATGATCATCGCGCAGGAACTCATGATGATGTAGCCGAACTGAAGCAGCGAGGACGGCTGGTTGTCGTCCAAACTCGAGCCGTTCGCAGCCAGAGCAGTGGTGTCTTGAGTCGTGACATTGGAAGAAGACTGGGAAGTGACGTCCTGGTCGTCGTCGGAGGCCTTCACCTCATCGTCCAGCGTAGTGTCGCCACTCTCGCTGTCGTCTCCACTGTCTTCGCTTTCTTCGTCGTCGGACTCGGACTCGGACTCGCCCTCATCCGTGGAGGTTGTGGTAGATACGTCTTCGCTGGAGTCGTCACTTTCATCCTCATCTGATGAAACACCCTTTGTACGCTCTTCGCCAATAGTTGGTGGATCTGCGCTGTCATTGCTATCCTCACTGTCGCTCTGACTCGAGGCGTGCAGAGTGGACGCTGCCGATTTCTGCAACTTCGTAGGATTAGTTGCCGGTTTCTTTGCTGTATCGATGGTGATGACCTGCAATTCAATCCATGTCAGCATATCCACATTCATGAACATCCTGCAGCGAGTTGCACGTACCGGTGACGTCCAATCAAGAGTACCCTGCACTCGATGACCATTCCACTCAAAATTCCAATTGGGGTTGGTTCGAGCATTCACCAGATGCGACTGTGGTGGGACGTGCGGCGACGGAGAATCATTGCCAGTATCTTGCTTCTTCCAGTCCTAGAAAACAAAATACACTACGTCAGAACGCGCACTCTTTATCAAAAAACAAGTATGGGTAGCTTACCTGATCTACAGTTGCCACAGCTCGAACGTACAGCTTGTCAGAGGTGACATTTTGAAGATTCAGACACGTAACAAACAGCGACGTCCCCATCGTATCGACGTTGGCAGCAGTAGCTTCAGAGGAATCCGATGCAAACTCATAGAATCGGCGAGTAGTGCCTTTTTGAGTTGCGGTCTCCATCAAAATGCTTCCATCGTCAAACTTCGGGCTGGATGACACTTGAACATGTGTACTATCGACGGTAAGTGCACCAAGTACTTCCCACGCAATTTGCAATTTGGAGTGCGTTGGGTCGGTAACACTGCAGTCCGAGACGTTGCATGTTGCTACCTCGTTGTGCTCCCATGCCAGAGCACCACAGCCCATCTCAGTGACCTGGTTCGCTTCGGAGTTTGTCGTGTACAAGCTTGCTGCAGGGAACGCGCTCAGCAAGTTTTGGCTTTGGGAAGTGGATGCATCCACCCAGCGCACCAGAGGCTGGACCATCTCGATCATCATGAGTGCCAGGCGCACATTTCGCGGTACATGACCCACAAACTCTTTCTTGATGCTATCAGTTCTGTAGAAGTCGACGTTGGCTTTGTATAACTCCTTGAAGTTTCCCAAATCGCCTGGCCTCGGTTCCTTGGCATTCGATGTCTCCACCAACATGTTGAAAGCGCGGTGCGTGATATTGTTGTAAACCGTCTTCTCCTTCGGGTACCCACCAAAGGTAGTAGGCTCACACGGGTGGAAGGGCTGCGAGTTCGCGCTGTAGAACTGATTTTCCCACGACGCCGCGTAGCCCCAGTCCTCCATTCCACCAGTTACGCCGTAAACAACGTCGTTCATAGTTCCCGACGGGTAAAGCTTCCCATCAGGGAAGACACCTGCAAAGTTGGACAAGGTGTGACCAATCTGGAACTGAGCCATGTGATCCGGAGACTTCTCGCTCGGCTTGGTCTCGTCCCCGTTCATATAATGATCCGGTGACCCCCACTCGTACGCCACGGCTCGCGTCCCGCCATGGAAAGTCACCGCCAACTGGAAAATGTGGTCTCTCCAGATCTCGTTCACCACTCGAGACGTCATGGTCTGCATGCACTCGGCTCCGGACCTCATGTAGTTGTAGTCTCGGTTCGGGTCCACCGTCAGCTCCTCGCGGTGGTTGTGCGAGTAGCCGTACGCATTGGTCATGGGCGTCACCAGCACGTTCCTCGTGTTCACCAGCTCCTTCAGCCAGCGCTGCGTGTCCACAGTGGGCTTTGAGCTGTCGTCCTTCGCATAGCGCGACGTCGCGTGTGCAAGCAAGGCAACCAGCTCAATGGCGGCGTTGGGGCCAACACGCTCGTCGCCGTGCAGTGCTCCACTGATGAAGACCTCGGGGCGCTGCGGGTCGCTCGCCAGCGTCGAGTGGTTGGTCAGGTGCACCACGAACTGCTTGCACGGCTCCGTGGCCTTCGTGCCGTCGTCCACGATGCACTGCAGCTCGCTGGGGTATGGCAGGCCGTACGTCTCCTGGGCGACAGACACCTGCACGACGTCCGGGAACGAGGCGTTGAGCTCCAGCAGGTACGCGGTCATCTCGGCATACGTCCGGTAGTTGATGGGCGGGGACGGAGGGTAGTCTTGGGCGGCAACGGCCCCCAGAAGCCCCGCGCCCAGCGCCAGCATCAAGCGGCGGCGGAGCATCGCGGTACGTGGCACAATCGGTAGTCGAGCACTGGAAAAGAGCTGAAATGAACGAAAATTACGGTTTTGAGCACATGGCTACATGTTGTTGAGGACGATGACATGTAAGTACTGTGGCTACGTTGCGACTACGAGTAGTTGGGTTTTGTGTACTATGTACTACGCATGAGCTTAGATTGTCGCGACCGACTCGCTGGTTAAATATGAATTCGCCGCCACGCGCGGGAGTTCTTCGGGCAGGTGGGATAGCTCCATGTCCAGGTGGTCGTCGCAGTAGCCGCCGCCCAGCACCCACTTCTTGCAGTACGTGTACGAACACTTCTTGCCGCCGCCGTGGCCCTTGCAGTAGCCCCCGCCACGCTCGATCGCGCTGCAACCGTCCTCCTTACACTTGGTGCCGCCGCCGTGACGGATGCACAGCCCCTTGCCTTTTTGCTTGTTGGTGCAGCCTTCGTGTTGACACAGCTTGCCGCCGCCATGAGCCTTGCAGAGCTTCCGATTCTGAGCCGCGCGCTCACAGTTCGGAATGCTGCACATGACCTTGCCGCCGTGACCGCGGCAGCGCTTGTTCACCTGGCGGATTTTGTCGCAACCTTCCACGACACACTTTCGTCCTCCACCATGAGCGATACAGTGACCGCCACCAAGGTCGTACTTCGTGCATCCAAGCGTCTTGCAGCGTTTACCTGGACCCTTATGCTCCAGACAGATGCCTCCGCCTAAAGCCCAGTTCTTGCAGTCGTCAGCCTCGCACTTCTTGCCGCCACCGTGGGCCTTGCAAAACCCGCCTCCGCGATCCACTTTCGTGCAATCCTTTGCCTGACACTTCTTACCGCCACCGTGCGAAATGCAGCGACCTCCGCCAATATCACGCCTCTTACAGCCCTCCTCCTGGCAAAATCTGCCGCCACCGTGGGCCTTGCAATACCTGTTTCACATGTGGCCCAATGAACTTTCTCCCCCTGACTTTTCATCAGGAGAAAAGAAACTTGCACGTACCCTCCTTCCATCCTCTTGTTCTCACATCCTTCAATCGGGCACAAGGGCTTGCCGCCATGGCCCGAGCAATACCCATAGCCTTGGACCTGCTTGTTGCATCCGGGTTGTTTGCATTTCTTGCCACCGCCATGCTTGATGCAGTATCCGTTTCCCTGGTTAAACTTGTTGCACTTGGGGTGTTTGCAGAACTGACTGAGCTTATGAATGGCGCAGCGTCCATCCAGTCCCGTGGCTGCGCGCTTGCACCTCTCGCGCTCTTTGTTGTAATATCTGCAGGTCTTCTTGGACAGCACAAACGTATCATTCGATCGAATAGGTGCTGGTGTTGTCTCAACGCAGCGGCTGCCACGAAACTCCGGTCGCACTCGCGCAGTCGCCAGCTGCAGCACGCCGTTCACCGCGGCGGCAGCCTCCTCCGCCTCCGCTTGAGCGGCCGCGACAGCTTCCTCCGCCTCTGTGTCTGTGTCCTTCTGCTCCTGTTCCGCCTGGGCCAGCAGCATCCTGGCGAACTCGGCCCCGTCATGGTCGATCTCCGGCAGTCCGTCGGCCCCCACGAACGACGTACGGAAGTCCAGCTCGGACGACTGCGCAGTCGACAAATCGGCTATGGATTGTCAAATAACACGGAATACAAAGTCAGTACGCACTGCATATTCTCCACTGCAATGGAAAGAAACTGTGGACGGCCACGCACGCATGGAAGCCTGGATGTTGGCGTCGTCCGGCCTCATGCCCCGCAGGAAGCGCAGATAGTCGTTCTCGCGCTCGTCGGAGGCGTCCATAGCTCCCTCCAGTCGCCGCCTGACCTCAATAGGTGGCTAATACACTGCAGCAATGTCCTGCCAGCGCAATTCGCAGCCTAAATCGATGGAGAACGGCCCCTACAGCGGAGGACGCGGCGCTGCAATGCAGGCAGGCAGGCAGGCGCTTCTTCCGTAACGACGTGCCGTCAATTGGCGCCGTTTAACCTGCCGTTCAATTGGTAGAAATGGAGCTCAATTTTCCGACGAATCGCAGTGACGTATGGGAAACTAGGTAATTTCATGATATGATGCACGAGAGGCAACTTTTGGGTGCCAGTCAATAAGTGCAACCATCGCACTCCACCAAGTGACCAGCTCCAGCGCACTGACCATGGCGAGCGCGGCGGAGATCAAGCAGCTGGAGGCCCGCATCAAGGAGGATGTCAAGCAGGTGAACGAGCTGCCCAAGGTGGTGAAGGCGCTGCAGAGCGGCGACAAGGCCGTGGCCCAGGCGGCCATGCAGAGCACGCGCCGCCTGCTGCTCTTCTTCCTGGACAAGGGCGACCTGCAGCTCAAGCCCGCGGCGCAGGAGGCCAAGAAGGCCAAGGGCGGCGACTCACAGGCCATCGACAAGTTCCGCCGCTGGCTCTGGGACGTCTACGTGGGCTTCATCAAGACGATGCAGCAGTGGATCGGGGACGCCGAGGCCGACGCCAACCTGCGCGTGGGCGCGCTGCGCACGCTGATGGAGTTCGTGTCGCGCGAGGGCGAGATCCGCGGCGGCAACGGGCCCGTCTTCGGCAACGAGACCTTCGCGCGGGTGGTGCAGCAGCTGGTTACCACGGAGAAGCTCAAGGGGGAGCTGGCCAGCGTGTTCAAGGGCGAGTTCGTGGCCGCCTACATGGACGTGCAGTACTACACGCTCAAGAACTTGGCGCAGATCCTGGACAAGGCGCACGAGACGGACGAGAAGGAGGACCTGACGCTCGTGGCCAACGCCCTGAGGATGCTGAACATGGTGCAGATGCCGTATGCCGACGACGAGATCACGTCGTTCCTTGTGGAACCGAAGGACGCCAGTCTGCCAGAGCAGGAGATGGTCAGCAGTGATGAGGAGAGCGACGCGGATGAGGAGGAAGAGGTGCTTGCCACTGCTGGATCGAAGCGCAAGGCAGGAGATGCCAAGGCGAAGAAGACGAAGAAGACGCGCGGACTGCGCAACGTGAAGCAGCACCGGCACGCTTTCAGCTTGGCCTGGATCGCTGTGCTGCGCCACAAGCTGCCGCAGACATCATACAAGAAGGTGCTGGTGCAGCTGCCGGATGAGATCATGCCGAACCTGGTGAACCCGCTGCTGCTCGCGGACTTCCTTACGGACTCGTACAGCATCGGTGGCGTCACGAGTCTGTTGGCGCTGAACAGTCTGTTCATCCTCATTCAGGACTACAACTTCGACTCGCCCGACTTCTACAACAAACTTTATGCACTGCTGGACGACCCAGCGCTGTACTCTGCGAAGCAGCGTGACCGCTTTTTCGGCCTGTTGAACCTCTTCCTGTCGTCTTCGCACCTGCCGGCCTACACTGTGGCAGCTTTCGCCAAGCGGCTGTCGCGTAGTGCTCTGACGGCCGAGCCGGGCGCTATCCTGTTTATTATTCCGATGGTGTACAACCTCATCCTGCGTCACAAGGAGTGCTTGCAGCTCATCCACCGCACCGGTGCATTCACCGCTGCCGAGAAGGCTGCCAAGCGCCGAGAAGAACTGGCAAGCGGCACGGCTGTTGATGCTGCGGCAAAGAAGCTGTCGAAGGAAAAAACAGAGTTGGTGCTGAAGGATGGCCACGACCCATTTGTGAACGACGAGCTCGACCCAATCAAGTGCAATGCCCTGCAGAGTTCGCTGTGGGAGCTGTACACACTCAAGCACCACTACAACGCTGACGTCGCTCTGAAGGCCCGGATGTTTGAGGAAAAGCTGCGTCACCAGTTTGTCGACGTGGACGAAAGCATGGAGATCACGTACAAGAGTCTCTTCGACAAGCAGCTGAAGCGCAAGGAGAAGGGCAAGGTGGCTCTCGCATTCCAGCCCTGTAAGACTCTTTTCTCGAACGGTGTCGACGCTGATGACGGCGAAATCAAGGAAGAAGACAACATCTTCGCCAAGGTTTTCGAGCTTTAGATTTTGTATCCAGCTTTCCTCAGCTAATATATCCATCCCATAGACTGCGTACAGGCACCAACGTGTTCATCGGATTGTTCGAGTTGCGCTCAGAGCCAAAGAATCGGGGCACGTGCGATTTCCTCAGTGTGTATGTTGGGCAAATATCAACAAAATGTGGCTAGGTTGAAGGTGTTGCTTCCTGGCGCGTATCCACAAACCCGGCCACTCTGATGTCAGGCCGGTTTACTTATGCGATGCGCAGAATGACGTGGATACCGCTGTCGCTTTCCACCAACTCGCTCAGTTCGCCCACTTTCAGCGCGAACGCCGCCTTCTCGAAGGACGGGGTCATCTTCCCACGTGTAAACGGACCCAGGTCGCCTCCGCGCTTCGCACTGCATCGACACGATACCCAATCATCGCGTCAATCCTCACCACGCCCTCAACTATTACCTCTGCAGTCAAACACACCTGCTGCAGTCGCTCTCCTCCTTGGCAATTTCCTCAAAAAGCTCGCGCAGAGCTTCAGATGATCTCTGTAGCAATGATTGGATCGTAGCATAGTTACATTCATCCGTCAGAGCCTCCTCCCCTCAATTCAACAACCCCCAGCCATCGTACATCGGGGTTGGCCTCCACACAGGCCAGGAGTTTGTCCCGGATGCCTCCCGCCTTGGCCTCCGCCACCGCCTTGCTGCGGGTGATGGTCTCCTGTCGCCATGACGACGGTCTCCTGGATCCCGAGTGCTTCACGAGGATATGCAGCGCCTGTAGCCCGCACAATAAGGTCAGCACCACTTGGCTACATTGCGCACCTTTCTCCCCGCAGGACGAAGGCAAAGCAACGCACCTGGACGCTCTCCGAGCCGGCCGAGCCGTCGGCCGAGCGGCGCTTCTTCTTGTCCGCGTGGGCGGCCGCCGCTCGGTGCCGGAACTCGCGCTCCTTGGCGTGCACGTGCGACAGCTTCCAGGTCTTCTCGCCGCTCTTGACGTGCAGGAAGTAGACCTTGCCGGGGCGGCTCTTGCTCTGCACCTCCTTCCAGCCGCGGGGCAGGTCCTTGGCCGTCGCGCTCATGTCGCCTTGGTCTCCTTTTGAGAGCTGAGGTTTCGCTCGCACGCGATTCGCGGAAAATGGCAGCCTCTGTTAATGCATAATACTTGCGTGTTATTAATAATATGTTGTAAAGTAATATAGTAGTTTTCTTTTACGACAAATGTTTTAGTAAATTGTTTTTAAATTTGTGAACATATGATAAATTGTTGTAAATACACCGTAGTTTCTATGTAAATAGCCCTTTTCTGGCAAACCATAAAATTTCATGTAGTCTTTGTGAGGTAACTTATCCCAATACACAGTATTAATAACCGCCATCCAGTCTCCTGTTATACTGAAGATTTTGTTCCCGAAGAAGAGAGCTCATCGAAGCAGACTCCGCTGGGGCAGCTCTAAGCGGCAAGTGGAGGTGTTGAGGCATCCAACAAGCGCCGCGTCAAAAAGATAGTCGATGTCCAGTCGACAGGGCGTGATAGGAGCGTGAAGATTTGCACAGTCGGCCTGCTTGGACTTGGACGTGGCGGTGGCTGTCCGTGGAATTTGGCGTGTTCCCTCTCGGACGCGTGCAGCCAGGCAGGGCGGCGGTGGATCGCTGCCAAGTCTTGCCAACCAGTCCAGCTACACAGCAATTATCCTCGCGCCCGCCGAAGCACCGGGAGCGGAGCGACGGTAGACGACGATGATGACGGTCGCGCGACTGCAAGAAGCGCAATATGTTTTGGCGTGTATGTCATCGGCTCTGCTCCAGCCATTCTCCAGCGTTCCGTTGTCGAGACCGCGGCCCATCCCCGCCACATTCATGCAGCCGACATCCCCACAAGATCCATCAGGTCGCGATTCAACGCATAGGGACTGCGACCGCGCAAGACATCCGGAATTCCGCCCGGCGTATGCACTGCTAAACGACCAAAGACGAGGAAAGCGGTGCAGGTTGGGCGAGTCCGCGCGTGACACGCGTGCGGATCGCAGCTCGATTGGGTGGTGCCGCAGCTTTCGCTAGCGGGTCCATGTCGCCGAGCGCTCAAGCCTCGGCTCAGCTCATCTGCGCTCGGCTTCAGCTCTGCTCGCTCATTCTTCTTTTGTCGACGCAAGTGGCAGCACGCGAACACCTCGCCCCGCTCCCATCGGCTCAGACTTCCCACAGATTGACAAGCGCAATGGCCGAGACTCGCCGCTCTGGGATTTCGGCGCTGTGGCGCACCAAGCCCATGGCGGTCATCCACGCCGAGGAGAACTCGCAGGACATTCCCCGTACGCTAAACCTTTTTGACCTTTGCTGTATCGGAGTCGGCGGAACTATCGGCAGCGGCATCTTCTCCACCGCCGGGTCGATCATCTCGGAGACTGCCGGCCCCGCCGCGGTGGTGAGCTGGCTTATTGGCGGTGTCATTTGCTGTCTCAATGCGCTGGCTTACATGGAGCTGTCTACGCGCGTGCCGTCCTCGGGCAGTACGTACGCGTACGCCTACCACACGATTGGAGAACTCCCCGCCGTCGTCGCCGCTTGGTTGCTGACGCTCGAGTACGCCGTGTCCGGTGCTGGTGTGGCGCGTAGCTGGGGCGACAAGGTCGAGGAGTGGCTGCTGATCGAGCACCCGGACAAGAGTTTCCACTGGCTCAACCTGCAGTCCGCTAACCTGAGCGGTGGCCTCATCCAGTTCTTGAGCATGGTGGTGCTGTTGATGGGCGTTCGATTCGGCAAAGCTTTCGTGAACACCGTCACCATTATCAAGATGTGCGTCGTTGCCTTCATCATCATCGCCGGCTTCGCTGCCATGAACCCCGACAACCTGTCGCCGTTTGTTCCTACACGCACCGAATTGGACGGCGCCATGGCCTTCGGAACGCAGGGTATCATCACCGGCGCCTCGCAGGCATTCTTCGGCTACGTTGGCTTTGATGAAGTTTGCTGCCTCGCCGGCGAGACCAAGAACCCCAAGAAGATCATGCCCATTGCCGTCATGGCCGTCGTGATCGGCACGATGGTGCTGAGCGCGCTGTGCTCGCTCGTGCTGGCCGGCATGGTGAACTACCTCGACGCTGGCAGTTTCGGTGATGGATTTGAAGGTCACGGCTGGAAGTGGGCTGGCACCATCGTGCGCGCTGGTGAGGTGGTGACGATGCCCGTAGTGGCGCTCATCGGTTTCCTGGCCCAGCCGCGTCTCAACTACGCTCTTGCCTGCGACGGACTCCTGCCTCGCGTCTTCGCTGAGGTGGACTCCAAGGGCAACCTGTTCAAGAACACGCTCATCACGGGTCTGTTTTTCACCGTCATCGCCGTTGTGGTGCCGTTCGACACGCTGTGGGACATTGTGAACTTCGGCGTCATGATGTCGTTCATCATCGCCAACATCTCGTTGATGCTGGCGCGGATGAAGCCGCAGTCGCCCAAGGTGGCTCCTCTCCTGGTCGCTGCCATGTTTGTGACGTCCGTATGCGCGGCCTTCCTGTACCAGGAGGGCTACGAGAACAACTCGTCCTCGGTGTGCCTGGTTCTCGCAATCATCTTCCTCGTCATCACCGTGGGCATCTCGGTGGTGCTGTTTATCAAGTGCCCGCAGACTGCCAACTCGCCCGGTCTGTTCACCGCTCCTCTGGTGCCGTTCATCCCGATGATCAGTATCCTCGCCGACTGGTACATGATCGCGCAGATCGGTCACCTGGCGCTGGGCCTCAGCGTTGCCTGGATGGCCGTCGGCGCGCTTTCGTACTTCGTCTACGGCTACTTCCATGCCGAGTCGCGCAACGACTGGAATCGCCTGCTGGGCCAGAGCCTGCCCACCCACGGCGACAGTCTCTCGGCGCCCATGCTCTCTGCGAAGTACTCGGTGCAGGACCCCAAGTCCCCCGCCATCTATTAGGTAGCTTCACATGTTAGATCGGGGCAGCCGATTTTACCCGGTTCCCCCGCTAGGTGCTGCCACGAAAGCTGCAACAATGCAGCTCGCCGCAAGTTTGACATGCAACGACTGTAGCCATCTGTAAAAGATAGCTGTATTTTTGACGCACCTAAAATAAACAGTTCTAAAATCAATATCTAAATTTCATGAATGAGTACCCAAACAAAATAGAGTTCCATAATCATGAAACGTTTCACTTCAGAAACACCACTCGACGTTTTTTCACGGACCCTCATTTTGCAATCTGCGCCACCCTCAACCTGCAATCCGTCCCGGCGGCACAAGTCTCATGCCGCTCCGCGCGCCTCCCGACGGCGGCCTGGGCGCCAACGGCGGCCCGCAAGGCCGCAGGGCCGAGTACGGCACCTTCTCCGCCTCAAGTGACGCCCAAGACGCCGAGAAACCCGAGCGATCGGACGCAGGAGCCGCCCAGTCTCCACCGCAGAAGACGCTGCCGCCGCTGCACCCCGAGTCGCCGGCCACCGCCTGGTGGCGCAAACTGTTCTTCGAGTTCTTCGACAAGAAGCGGCTGGACAGCGAGCTGGACGCGAGCCAGGTGTGGGAGCTCACGGCGGAGCACACGAGCGTCGAGGCCGCCGCGGAATTCCGCCAGGTTTACGCGCAGAGCCGCCGCTGCCGCCGCCGCTGGGGCCGCCTCAAGAGCGCCATCGTCCGCACGCACCGCTGGAAGCTCGCGGCCTGCTGGGCGCTGCAGCTCGCCAGTCTGCTGTGCGACGCCTGCACGCCCGTGCTGCTGTACATGCTGCTGGCCATGGCCATCTCCAGAGAGTACACGCAGACGCAGATCTACGCGCTCTTGGGGCTGCTGTACGTCACGGCGCTGGGCGAGGTGCTGCTGCACTGCCACAGCCACTTCCTGGGCTTCAAGATCAACATCAAGATCGTGGGGGCGCTCAGGGCGCTGGTGTTCGAGAACACCATCAGTCAGCCGGAGCACATCCCGGGCCACGCAGCAGGGAGCTACGACAGTGAGAGCGGCAAGAAGAGGATGGCCGAGGTGGCGCACTTGTACGCGGAAGACGTGGCCAACGTGGCGCGCATGGTGACACATTTGCAGTTCCTGTGGCGCAGCGTGCTGCAGATTGTGTTCGAGCTGTGCATCCTCGTGCAGGTGATTGGGATCAGGTTCAAGCCTATTGCCATCGCCTTCTTGTTCATGGCAGTGTTTGCGAAATTCCTTTCCGCGGCGGGCAGTCGACTGCAACGCAAGCTGCAGAGGAAGATCGAGGCGCGACTGAATGTGATTCATGAGTGCTTTAAAGGCATTCAGATGGTCAAGCTTAATGCGTGGGAAGACAAGATGCAGGACAAGATTAAACGCGCGAGAAAGGAGGAAAACCGCGAACGCCGCAGGGTTAATGTTGTGGCTGCGTTGCAGTACTGCGTGGGGGTGGACTCGCCCAACCTGGCCTCCATCTTTATCTTCGGGTGGGTCGCGCTGCAAGATACCAGCGCTCTTTCGCCGGCTCGAGTGTTTCCCGCGCTGCTGCTACTCCGCCGAATTAAAACACACTTCTCAAATATCGCACGACTATTTGACGTCGCTAGCAGGGGTCAAGCATCTTTCTGCAAGATCGACTGCTACCTCAACGAGTGCGACGCAAAGTCTTGTGCTCAAGACCAAGCCGAAAAGGATCGGGGTGTGCAGCTTAGCAGTGTAGGTTCGAGCGGGCCAGAAACAGTGGTGGCGATGGAGCATGCCTGTTTTGGTCAGTCGGCAGAAGAAGGCAAGGCTTTGTTGGCCAACGTTTCGTTTCGTCTTCGACGAGGGCAGTTGGCTATGCTTCAAGGAAAGGCAGGAGCCGGTAAATCCACGTTGCTCAATGCATTGCTGGGTGATATCAAGTGTTTCGATGGGGACGTTTTGGTAGCCCGAGATTGCAAGATTGCGTATTGTGCGCAGGAGCCGTGGCTGCAGACACTCAGCATCCGCGACAATATTCTCTTTGGCTCGGAATTCGACAGCAAAAAGTACTGGTGCGTGGTCGAAGCATGCTGTTTGAAGGAGGACTTGAGAATGCTCCCTGAGGGCGATAGCACGCAAGTCGGTCCAAAGGGAATCAATCTTTCTGGTGGCCAAAAAGCTCGAATTGCACTTGCGCGTGCATGTTACGCTGATGCTGATATTTATTTACTGGACTGCCCATTCGCGAGCGTGGACGCCATTGTACAAAACGAGATCTTCACTAAGTGCATTGTGGAGCTACTGCGATTCAAGACGGTATTAATGGTCACACACAACCGGGAGCTTTCGTCGTCTAGCTTCGTGGATCATGTTCTTCGCGTCGAAGATCTCACCGTTGTTGTAGAGTCAGCTGAAAAGGGTTGGGATGTCGGTCGTCATCCGTCGAGAAGAGTGGATCCAAGAAATTCGCTCCCACCTTGGCGAGGTGAAAGCAAGGGTGACGAAAATAGCAAACCTCATCCTCGGGGTCTAGCGCTCTGGGAATCCACAGCACTGCCCCTTTCCTCTGCTCATCTTGTAAAATCAATTTCACCAAAGGCGGTTACCGTCTCAAGCACCACCCAAGTACCAGTCACGTCGGAGTGTGTTGGGACCAAGGTGGCAAGGAAGTTCAAGTGGAAGGAGGAGTGGTTTTCTATCAAGACGTGGAAAATGTTGCTGAAAGGTGGCAAGTGCATGCGATATCACGTCCCTGCCAAATTCTTCCTTTTTCTCTACGCCTTTGCAGTCACATCAAAGGACGTGTTTCTTATGAAATGGAGTGACCGTGTCGACCATGGAGATGTATCCAATATGGACAGATCTGCGAACGTTTACGGCGTCCTGGTGATTAGCTCGATGATTTCAGGATTTGCCAGTTCCGTTCTGCATGCGCACGCAATGGCTAATTCTGCCAACAGAATGTTTCACGAAATGACGGCAGCTTTGCTGCATGCACCGATGACGTTCTTCTACTCGACACCTGTGGGGGAACTCTTTAACCGATACTTCAACGATATTCGCGTTCTGGATACGACTTTTGCATTGGCTTTTATGGCCATGTTTCGTTCGGCTGTGACGATTCTTGCTGCTGATGGCATTCTTTGGTATTTCACGGGTATCGCTGGTACTAGCATTCTCCTGATTGTATTATACGTGGTCAAAGAGTTCATGACGCTCGGTTTTCTAGTGGGACTTTTGCAACTTTCTTTTCGAGCCGAAGCTGCAAACCTAAATTTCATTTCAGAAGCACTTGATGGTTCCGCGACAATCCGCGCGTTTGGTCGGCAGCAAATCAACCGTTTCCGATTGGAGCACGGAGTGCTGTCCGATGAACTGATGAAGGGGCAGTATCACACGGAGGCGTTCAATAGTTTTGTATTGATCCGCTGCGATCGCGTACTCGGCATTCACATGCTACTGCTGATGTTCTTGCTGTCGATGCATAACGTTTCACCGGCTGAACTTGGACTCATGCTTTACTACGTTTTCACTATCAACTCGGACGTTTACACGCTCAGTGCCAAGCTGCTGGAAGTTGCACTATGTCTGCTGAATGTTGAGCGAGTGCGCAAGTATGGTCTTATCGAACCCGAGCTGCAAAGCTACGAAGGTAACCCGTTGACTATTCCTTCAAGCTGGCCGCATCGTGGTGACGTTATATTCGAGCATGTATCGTTCAGCTACGCAAGCTCGTCTAATGACAAGCTGTCGAACGAGAAGCCATCATTAGCACTTTGTGATGTCAGTTTTTCCGTAAAAGGGGGTGAAAAGATTGGCGTGGTTGGCCGCACTGGGTCGGGAAAGAGTTCACTGGCAATGGCCCTGTTCAGGGTTCACTCATTAGCAAAAGGACGGATTATTGTTGATGGCCTTGATGCGTCGTTGCTAAGCTTGAGTGCATTGCGCACGAATGTGTGCATAATTCCTCAATCACCTCTGTTCTACAGATGCTCAGTCCGCAATTACTTGGATCCGTTCAATGAGTTCGGTGACGTGAAGCTACTACATGCGTTGCGCTGTTGTGGACTGAAGGGCAGCATGGCGAACCTTGAAGCTGAACTGTCCGACAATGGCGAAAATTGGAGTTTAGGAGAGCGACAGATGCTGTGTCTCGCACGTGCCGTGCTGCGACCGTCACGCATTGTGGTGCTGGACGAGTCTTTTTCCGCTGTGGATCAAGCCAATCAATCTACATTGCTCAACGTACTGGATACGGCTTTCCGCGACTCGACGTTGTTCCTCATAACTCATCGCCTAGATGATGTGCTCCAATTCGACAACATCCTCGTCATGCAGGAGGGGCGAGCGGTGGAGTTTGGACCTGCAGAGGATCTTGCGGCTGACCCTGGCAGCGCGTTTTATGAGTTTTTGGAGACTACGTTGCTTTCGTACTAGTCGGGGTAAGTTTTCTCGAAAAGCGGTATCTTGCACCACGTGCACTCCACAAAATGTGTTCCAGTTGTGCCTGCGCAGCCCTGGGCTGAGAATCTCCGATGGCCAAGAGCCCAGAACCCAGCAGCGACTGAACCAGCTAGAGTCAAACTACACTTCTTCGTATTGCTAGTGTCCGTCCAACTTCGTTAGGGTTGACGCGGCCACTCGGAGGCTATGTCGTGCGTGGAGTTACAGACGAGAACATCTTGCGGTTCCATCCTGCGACTCTGGCCATGCAAAGCGCGCTTCTGTGACGCTGCCTGACGAGTGGCAACTTCACAACACTTTAATCGTGCTTGATGTATCTTGCTACTTGAAGTATTTAATAGCAACCCAATTGAGTTACATATGCTTCGCAACCAATTCAACTTGCTTGTCGAGGTCCACGAAATCCAGCAAATCTCGACGCGGGCTGCACGCGAACCCTTTTCAGGGAAGTCTGATGCAGGATCGCCGAGTAGACGATGCAGCTCAAGCTTGTTGTCTTCATTCATCATCGCCTTAACATTCGCTGGGATCTCGTGCTGCCGCCACAAGAGAGCATACTCGGCGCTAGGATAGTGAAGCCAGTAATTTCTTGAACCGCCTCTTGCCAAGGATAGTGTGTAGCACAAGAGCTTAGTGAAGCGATGGATATGCTCGCCTCACATACCGAAGCCAATGCCGCCCTACACTCACGAAGACAAAATGTATCGACAGTAATTCGTGCGTCCTGTAGATCAGTGACGGAGGCAAGAAAATACTTTCGTGTTAACATGCAGTCAAGTTACCCCAGCGAGAGAACAATTAACGTAATATACAAGCAATTAATGCACCATCCCAACAACGCACACTTGAGGCACCGATGAACACCGCAGCTGTCATCACTCGTCGTCCCAATGCAAGAGATGCTTCGCTCGTAGCTTGGTGGACTTGTGGATTTCCTCCGCCTCCGTAATCGGCACACGGCAGTACGGGCAGCACTTTTCCCCTTCCATGTTGGCCTGGAACGCCGCGTAGCACACACCGCACGTGAAGTGGTCGCAGGAGAACGCCACCGCGCGCACACGCAGCAAGTCCGAGTAGCAGATACCGCATTGCAGTTCGTCCTCCGCCAGTCGGTTTGCCAGCGTATTGTGCCGTTCGTCCGAGTACTTCCGGGCCGAGTCGGCCGCCGCGCGGCGTCGTCGAGTCTCGACCCAGTCTTCCATCTGCGTCATCGCGTCAATAGCTGCCGGCGCACAGGCCGCGGGAAGTCCGTTCCACAGGAGTTCCCTCGCAGCGCGGCGCACCTGCTCCTCCGTCTCGTGTTGACGGTCGTCCTCCTCCGACTCAGCTTCTCCGTCCGAGAATTCCGCGGGCATACCCGCCGACGCCATGGACGTCCCCACGGCAGCGGACGTTGTGAGCGCGTCCGCCTTGGAGAACAGCGAGATGAGTCCGCCCACCACGAACCCAGCCATACCTCCCACCACTGCGCCCACCATGGCTCCCGCCAGCACCTGGTTGGCGTTGGACGCCACCTGCGGCGATGCGCCGAAGCCGTAGCGCGCCCAGGTCACAAAGTGCTCGCAGTTGTGCGCCAGGCAGCTGTACTGGGCCTCCCCGAGCCGCGACATGGCTCGCCGCACCACCTCTTCGCCCTCGATCGGGCGCAGCTCGTGGTCCACCAGCATCCGCTCGTCCAGCTCGTCCGTGAACTTCTCGGGCGGCTCCGACGCGGAGCACGTGCGCTGCACGAAGCGGATCGAGTCCACGCGCACCTGGAAGTCGCGCTCCGAGGGGGACCACAGATGCACCACGCGGCCGCTCCCGACGTACAGCGCCAGGTGGCTGTACTGGCCGCGGTCGAAGCGCACGACGTCGCCCTGCACGAACGAAGGAGTCGAAGCCATCGGGTTCCCTTCCCTGTTCTGCGCCGCTTCGAGATGAAAAATGACGCCGAATGTCCGCGGTTAAGTTTCCAATGTACCTTGATGCTTCGAATAAGTATCGAAAACTTAACCGAGTACAAACTGTACCTCGCAAGGTGCCACTCACGGTTTGAGCATTCGTTCACTAGGGTCGATGCGCAGCGCTCGGGCTGCGGATCGGCTGAAGGCGGTGCGCAGCGAGCAAGCGCAGCGCTTCGGGCAGGCCCAGCCCCCGCGCCGCTACCTGTCTGCGGGCGCGAGCCCCGTGGCGTTGACGCCCAGCTTCTCCAGCCTGTCGCCGCTGTACCCGCTGGCAGCGTCTCCGCATTCGGTCGTGTCCTCGGCCTCCTCTACCACGCTGGACGACGCCGTCGGCCGCCTCTTCACGCGCTACCTGCCCACGTTCTTCGACCTGCTGGAGAAATACCAGTACCAAAAGGTCGGTGAACGGGGCGCTCAGAGGTGTAAAAAACGTAGGGATTTACGGGGTACTGGTGGTGTTGTTTTTGTATTGTTGCAGGCGTTGTTGATACTGGAGGACGAAGAGGAGACGCAATGGAAGAGCTGGGAGGCGTTCAAAGTCATGCTGAAGCTCGGCGCGTCGTGTGAAAGCACGTAAGTGGGCGTAACGGGGGGATTGAAAGGGTGGCGGTGTGGTTTTTGAACTTTTTATTTTTTGCTTTTTGTACGGTAGGTATCATTTGATGAAGTACGTGGAAGCGGAGCTGGTGCAGACCGACACAATCGAGCAGTTGTACGGGAAGCTGGTGGTGCTCATGAACCACTTGGCGGATGAGCTCAAGCCGATTGTGAATCGACAGAGCAGACACTTTTCCGTGCATACGCCGACGGCGGGTGGAACTGGGGATGGACGTGCTAGTGTTAATGGAAGTCGTGCTGAAGACGATGGAGGCGGTGAAAGCAATGACTATGCAACCGACCCCATGCTCATGATGGAAATTGCCATGTGCGGAGACATGAGCTACTACGTGGAGCTACTGG
Source organism: Phytophthora cinnamomi (assembly GCF_018691715.1). NCBI lineage: Eukaryota > Oomycota > Peronosporomycetes > Peronosporales > Peronosporaceae > Phytophthora > Phytophthora cinnamomi. The sequence continues at coordinate 122,112 of NW_027151029.1, forward strand.
AGCAAGGTGCTGAGTTCTTTTCGGTGCGTAGGCATAATTTTGTTGCGATGTGTAGCCATGGTATTACTCATTTGCTCGCCGTTGTTCCAAGCAGCTTCGTGTTCCGATGATACAGCTTTATCGCGGTCTGGCGCTGTCAACTGTTCCTCGTGACTACCATAATGTACGTAAAAGGTGAACAGAAATGCGCCTCACCATGTGCTTACGTAGTAAAAATCTTGAAATGTAGATCCTGAAACGACTGGAGACTCTCCTTCTACGCTTTGACGCGTTCGACCACCCACTGCTGGAAACATTAAAGCAATCAGCCATTGAGGAACTCAGCACAGTGCACGCAGCTGTTCAGTGTGAAATCCGCGTCGCTGAATATGACTTCACACGTTCAATCGTGGCACTTCACCGACTCAAGGTTCAGCTTCGCTCTTGGAGTGACCACATTGACGCTGTTTCAGACTACCCGCTTTTCGAAGGCACCGGTGTCGATTTTGGAGCTGGTGGTGATGAGGATGGTTTACTGCTCGACGAATCGGACGACAACTACGGTGTCACATCGGAGTCGATGTACTCCAACACAAGTTACCAGTCCACTTCGTCTTATGTACGTGGGCCCCTCTTAAACTCTCGTGTAAGCGGGGAGTCGTATGGTGCAAGTGGAGGCATTCCCGGTGCTGCTCCCTCGTCCCTGGTTGAGTCGCTGGTATCCTATCGTGGCGGACGGTTTGCAAATATGGGAGATACTTCCTATGATATCGCTGATGAGGTGTCCCTGCTTGAAAGACACCAGTCAGGTGTTTCGTTGAATAGCAGCTCCAGCCCAGCATCGGACACGCACAGTACTTTCAGGCGTCTGTTTTCCCACAGTAACTTGCTCCGTACCGGGTTAACGTCAGCACTGCCTATTCGGCGTGGACTTGTTCAGAAACCAGGAGATCCGTATATCAGCTCAGGTGGAGTAAACTCCTCGGTACCAACCAACACGCTTGAGCAAGCCATCTTGGGTGGTGGGGAAAATGGAACTGGAGGGAGTGGAGGCATTGGTGCTAGTTCGTTGGGGACTAGCCAAGGTAACACAAGTGGTGGAGGCATGACTGGTGGGAGCACAAACCCAGTGGCGGCCGAAATGATGGCATCCTCTATGAAGAAGCAAGAACGTGATGATGGTTTTGCGCTGCCCATTTTCCAATGGTCCAAGCGTTTTTATCGCTCACTTGTGGCCAAGTTCACACTCTACTTTCACCGCTGGCTTCAACCTTTCGAGAAAAAGACGGATTACCTCTCGCTCGAGCTTTCGCGCTTCATCAAAACTCCGCTAGGGATTTCGTATCTTCAACTGATGGATGTCTTGCTGTCCAGAGGCTGTAAGGAGCAGTTGTCATGATTTTATTTATTGTTTCCTCGCAAGTAACTAACGGGCTTATTCGATATGGCTTGTTCGCAGCAAGTCGAGGAGATGGAAGCACAATTCGCGTCATGCTTATACTTGAAACACAGGCACTTGAAAATAAGGGCGCTCATTACTATGAGAATGGATACCGGTGTCCAGGCTCCAGCAACGCTATGTACACTCGCACGGATCAAGAGAAGCAGGACGACAAGGAAGAGCAGGAAGCTAAGCAAAGGGCGATTGCTTCTGTCGGATCTGCAGACACGTCTGGGGTAAGCAGCCGCACCCATTCGCCTGCATCTTCCAGAGGAGGTGGCGCGTCGCCAGCAAATGGCCGTCGACGATCGCTGGACCAGCCGAATCATGCGCTGTTTATGCGTGTCGATCGAGAGGAGAACGAGGAACAGAATGACTTTTCGGAACTTTGGGGGCTTCGCAGCTGGCCAGCGGTGTTTTGTTATCCTGAAGGCACGTCGCCACCGCTAGCCCACTGGCCGAACATCGTCAGTCTTATCATGGATAACCGTTCTTTGCTTGACTCCGTTCGCCCAGTGTACGTCTCCGCGATTTGAGTGCTGTGATATCTCGTCCTCATCATCTATTTGCTGTAGGTTCATGCACGCGGAGCGGAGACAGAAAACAACGTATCACATCTCACAAGTGGATGAGGCCATGTACCTCGTGCTACTCTCTGAAGGAGTGAAGAAATCCAATGAAAAAGTGGCTCAGGTACGACCAAAACGTTTTGCATTGCCGAGGCTTTAAGATAATGTGCTCACGATGTGTGTTGCGGTGTGGTGAGCAGGATTTCATGCAAACTGTAACTGAAAACTTGCAGCACTCGGGGGCGTTTGCACCTTTGGCTGCAGCACCATCCACTTCGACATAGATGTTCGGGCGTACGATCGAAAGCATTTTTGTACATAGCGAGCGATCAACTGCTTCACGGGTTTTAGTTAGTCACACGTACGCGTATATGTACTTCCTCTGTAGGCTGATCTTAAAGAATGTAGACGGGCTTGACGTCAGTTGGTGAGAACACATCGTGCGTATCCATGCATTTGATCATGCCGTCGGTGCTGCGCTGCGTAAGGAGCTCGATGCCTCTCTTGCTATACACGCGGCCATTCGGGAGAACGAGAGGCGGGTTGTGCTCGTCCATGGCGCTCTGTGTTACACGGCAGACCAGTCGCGAGTGTGGATGATACGCGAACGGAAGCCCTGTGCACAGTTGGCTCCCGACTTCGCTGCACGCAGGACAGATAGGTACTGGAGAGTCTGTGTGGCAGTGCTTTCGCTTCTTGCTGCCAGGAGAGTTGTTGGTCGACTGACTGGGGCTGGTTGAACCATCTCCCTTGCTGCTGGGTTTAAACCACACCTCGTCACTCTCGTTACCACTGTCTTTGCCGTCGTCAGCAGTAGCACCAGTACCTTCGTCGCCTTCTCGACGCGGCCGTTTGCCTCGAGCTCCACTACGTGCAAGCCTCGCCTTCAAATTGGCGTCCCGTGCGAGATGGCACGCTCGTGTATTCAGCGTAGACAACCCCGCATGCAGCGCGATACAAAGTGACGGTGGGTCGTGCATTCCGTAGACATCGTTGAACGTCTTGAGGAACATCTTCTCCAGCACCAGCCACCGGTCCATCGAAAACACCTTCTCATACGCCTCAATGCCGCATTTTTCCGGCGCCTCGTAGGCCAACGTAGCCATGGCAACCTGAACTTCGCCGATAGCTGAATCACGAAGAGCCTGCTTTTCCGGCTGCATAGCCAGCGGCGTCAAATACGTGCGCGCATACTGCACAGCATCTAGCGGCTTGCGAGCGCGCACGAACTCGATGAAATCCTGCAGCCGCAGGTGGAACTCTACCTGAGACTGCAGCCGTCGAAGCCGCGAGCCATTCTGTGAGCACCACGCGATCGCTTTCGCCGTTTGATGGGCCTGCAGATTCTTCAGCACCGCTTGGCACTCTGCATGCAGTTCATGATCCACCAAATAGGCCACATCTACCAGCACAGCAACATGAAAAAAAAAAAGTTATATCACCTTCTGTCCATCCTGAAAAAAAATTGTTCCCTCGACCAACACACCTTTGGTGTCTTCAACAATCTTGGCACTCTCAAGGTAGCCTTGCCGGAGCAGATAGTCCGCGATGAGTCTGTCATTGATCGCCTGTTCTGGGCTCGTCCGCTCGTGGAGGCTCGGGGCCGAGGGGTCACGTCCGATCTTGGCCGCCTCCAGCTCCTCCAGGTACTGCGCGCGCGTGGCGCAGCTCTCGAGGTCGCGCTGCTGCTGGAGCGCGCTGCTCTTGGCGCTGTGCTTGAGCTGCTGGAGCGTGGCGGCCAGCTCGCCCAGCCGGGCGATGGCGGCCTCCGCGTCCATGCGGTGGCCGGGCTGCTGCGCGTCGCCGTCGTCCAGCGCCTCGATCTGCGCCGCGGCCTGCGCCAGCTCGCGCGTCAGCTGCTTGTGCATCAGGCGGAAGCTGCGGCTGGCGCCCTCGAAGGGCACGCGCACGAGCGGCAGACTCAGCTCCATCCTGGGCTCTGGACGGGGCGGAGGGAGACGCTGGCGGGGGGAGGGGAGAGGGCTGCTGCTGCTGCTGCTAACTCTGGCGCTGGCTCGGGGCTGGGAGCCCCCGGGGCGAGGCACAAGACAAGACACAGCAGAGAAAAGCCGTCAGGAGCAGACGCTTCTCCTGGTTGAAGCTGCATGCGCCATGGGCGCAGAGAGACCTACAGAGAGAGAGAGAGAGGCAGGGGAGACGGCGGCTAGAGAGACAGAGAGAGAGACGCAGCGCTGGCGGCGGGGAGGCGCTCGCTTGCTGGCTGGAGGCGGCTGGCTGCTAGTTGCGGAATGACGGCTCTCTCTCTCTCAGCCCATGCGCCTTCCTTCTCCGCGCGGAACTGGTTTTGTTGCACTTGACCCAGCAAACCCGGGTCGAAGTGGCGGTGGTTTCTGATAATTAGGGGAAACGACGCGCTGTGATTGGCCGAGGAGACAAAATTGGGAAAAACAAAGAACGCGCTTCACACTGTGCCTGCCTGCCACGCACGATCCATCACCGAAAGCTGCGGCGGAGACCGAGACTGAGTTGCCATACATACTCTTTGCATACTTGGTGCCTATATCTTGAGCAGTGCCGCTGCTGACACATCGGCGCATTCAGCACGAGCGTTGATGGTGAAGCGACTCAAAAGCGTCAGCGGGTCAGCAGCCCGGAGCTACTTGGTTTCCTGCCTTTCCTTCGGTTCACGTTGCAAACTGTATGGAAGCTTGGCTTGCCAGCGTTGATGAATGGCAGGCAAGGACTGAGTTTCTGGCGCCGAAAACCTGCTTGGTTGACTCACTGGGCTGCCCGTTGCGCACCATTAGAGAGCCAAGACAAACCACATCGTGAACAACGAAGCGTGTTGCTACTACGTCGTGCGTGCAAATGTTAACAGTGTTTTCAGCTGGGAAGTGAAGATGGTTGAGGGGCACTGCTACGCGTAGTGTGTGGATCAGCGAGTGTACTGTAGTAAGTACCGCCGCACAAGAGTGATTGTCAGTTAGTTGAAGTTGAAGTTGCCAGTGCCATGTGGTCTTTGGAGGCAGCAGTTCTGCCTGCAGTCAAAGGTTGAGCAATGGAAAAGGTTGACCAAACAACGAGTTGGGGTGCAGATCGCGGTAACAAGAACTCTTTCCATTCTATTCGCTGTGGATGCCTATTGCAAACTCTATTGCCAAGGGTGGCAGGCCTACTCGTTCGCTAATAGAGTAACGAGGCGAAAGAACCGATGAGCCCATGTTGGGCTACAGTACTGCTGCACATGACACGGACAATATCTCACACCCGTGCAAGCAAAAGTGCTTACTTCTGCAAAATCAAACAAAATAACACGGTTAGAATTGTGTCCAAGCGAGCTGGACAAACTGAAGACTTGCCTTGCGGTTGAAGCGCTTGCGAGTGGCCCTCTTCTCGTTCTTAGCATCGATCTTCTGCTGCTCCTCGTATGAAAGCGATTCGTACTCCTTCTGCTTCTTCTCGTTCAGTTCAGTCTGGCGGCGTGCGACCTCCTATATGTAGAGAGGACGTAACACAGTTAGGAACAGAGGCCAAGAGCAAGTTGCGAAGTTGGTGCACTTACGTCTTCCTTGGCAGAAGCAAGCGCATCGGCGGCCTGCTTAATCTTCAAACGTCTCTTGGTAGCGCTGTGCTTAGCCTGTGTACGACGGAAAATAGTGTTAGTGAAATGTTACATAGAACCCTGCCAGTCACCTGAAAAGCGTACGTTCGGCGACAGCTTAATGGTGGCTCCAGCGCCATCAACCAGGGCGAACACGAGCTGAAGGGCCTTCGGCACGTCCAGCTTCTTCGAACCAACCCAGAGTTTGAAACGGACCCGCAGAACGTGCCTCTGTGTCTTGGGCATACCCCTAGATATATCAAACAAGCATTTAGTCATCACATGACGGATCCACGGACGCATATACAATCATCAACAAAGGATACTTACACAATCAGTTGCTTGTTCATGTCAGTGATCACAATGTATTCGACGAAGTCTTCCAGCTCTTTGATAGTCTGTAGCAAACAATGAGGCATCGGAAAATATTTAGTGAAATCCCTTACTTCAGAAGCAAAAAAAGAAACTTACCGCTTGAAGGGAGTGCGTCAGCGCCGCCTTGGGGATCTCCGTGCAATCCGTAGCAACCCACATCGACTCAGGCACCTCCTTCACCGGAACTTGCTTCGCATGCTCGAGCTAATTGCACAGCAGCAGGCGTTTAAATAGCTATACATGGGGATTGTTCGGAGACCAATGAAAAAAAACGACAGCTTACCAGTTCAGGGAAATCCTTGGACAACGCCGTGAATCCCAGCTTCTTGCTGATGCCAAGAATGAACGGATCCACATCCTCGCCGTGAAGGCCAACATCGATCGTCTAAGCAAAATAAAGCGCAACGCGTTAAAAGTGAGTACCATACCATCGCAATTCTGCGGTTGGCATCAAGATCATACCAAGTAATCCGACGTTGGCACGATGATGCGGTAAATGCGCGAGATGAGGTCGTGGCGAGACTTCAGCTGCAATCCGCAACGAAAACAAACAAGAGAATTCAGCATCCAAGACCCTCGCATTCAACCGCACACAATCAATACAATCCGTTACCTCCAGGTCAGCAACAAAGCGCGTCAAGAAGCGGCGGCCCGTGCAGAAATACTTGAAGTTGCTGCGGCTCTCTTCAATGAGACCCATGCCGTTCTGCACGGACGATCCCGTGTACGAGAACTGAGTGCGCAGCACCGGCTCCGCTTCCTCCAGCCTACGCATCAACACCGCAACATCCATCAGCCCCCATGCAATACAGCCTCCTTCCCAACACAACTCCCCCGTACCACTTGTCCGCAATGCTGCGGTTCTGGGCCTTGCCAACGAAGTACAGCACCAAGAAGAGGATGCCGAAGCTCCAGCTGGCCGCCTCGATCGCAAAGTAGTCCGCTACAATTGGCAAGAACACGTAAAACGCGTCACTAAACGGTTGGAAATCTCAGCTCTTTCATTGCCAATTGCAGTTGCAGACGCACGGTTCTGGAACGGGATGAACTGCTTGGCCAGCGTGGCGAAGTCCCGGGGCGGCATCGCCCGCGCAGGCGTCGGGGCCGTCGTCTCCTGCGTCTAAACGCACCGCAACGCGTCAGCATCCCCCTCCAATAGAGGGCCCTCGTTTGCCATTGCGGTCTTGCCAATTCATTCACCCACCTCCACGACGTCGAATTCATCCGCTTCTTGGGCTGCAGATACGCAACACACGACGTTAGCACGCTGAGGAGCGCTGCACAACAAGGGGGAGAGGTCGCTCACCGTGCACAAACGCCAACGCCATTGCCAGCAGCGCCAGAACGCCGACCTTGCGCCACATTTTCGCCCTGCGTGTCTTTATCCGCTCGGTGAGGTGGCAGCTCGATTGTGACCGCCACGCGGTCAAGGGATCTGCTAATCGAAAAACCTCGGGCACTTGACTAGCAAAAATGAGGTTTTATAGAACGCCACGAGACAATGCCCCAGGGTAAGCTTTTTTTTAATTTTAAAGATAAAAATGAGGGACTTAGGTGATACAGTCAGTATCTAACGACGACTATAGACAGGGCCAAACCTGTCGTCTAAAGGGTGGGGCTGCCACTTCTCGTGTAACGCTGAACTAAAATTTAGTTTACGTTTAATGGAAACGAATTTTGACGGGAAGACGCTATCATACCGCCAATTTACCCTGGGCATCAGAATTAAACCATGCCCTCGGCAAAGGGGTAGTAGGGGTTCATACGACAGTGCAATGATTTTGGCTCAGATGAGACGACGGCAGCCTCCAAAGGCGCCGTACTTGACGCCCAGTGTAGAGGGATATGAAATCGAATACATGTCTGCACGTGGATTAAAATAAACCTGCAGACAAATCGGTGAGCAATTGTCACGAGTAGTCATATTTTACTTTAGGACCAATCAAACCAGGTTTCACCGCTGAGGCCGTTCGTGTTTTGGAGGTGGGATGCATATTATTTTTTTCATGTAGGAACTGGTGAGCCTGACACAGAAGCTAGGCAAAGCGGATCGTCGCATGGTGATGGACTTGTCGTTCAGTTTCTTACATGGCTTCCACATTGAGTGGAGCGACACTGTGCGTTGGCAAGGATTCAAGATTATTCCTCGGTTTCTTCTCCGGAATGGTGCTGAAAGTCGAGAGGAATGATAAAAAAGATGTTGCCGAAAGAACTTTTTTTTTCGCGTTTGAAGCTCAATCGTTCAATTGCTACCACTCCTGCATGAAATATGGGTAGTACCAGAGGTCCGCCAATACAGTATGATATTGAATTGGGTCCACTGTCTGCCACTAATAAAAACTGCAATTTCAAGCTAAGCAATAATAAAAATTGCCGCAATTTATATTGTATTGGTACAGAAATGGTACAACTAATAGCACTTTACAGAGGGATACAGCAGTTGAGATCGCAATTTTCAAGAGAGGAGGCTCAATCTATTGGTGCTAGCTGGGAGTTGAACGTCGTCATCAACAGGTTCAGGGAACCAAGATCAAACTCGGTTGATCGGCGATAGAGGTGCTGGTAGTGCAGCTGAAACGAGCAGCTCAAACGGGGAATGCACGCTCACCGTGGAACTAGATATCGTTCCGGATACGCATGGCTGTGTGGATGCGCCATAGAAGGATCTCACGAAGATGGCGCCATTTGTCATAGAGATCGCGGTCGGACGGGAAGATCAGCAGCTTTCACCCCAGGAAGCATCGAAAATCTGGAGCCCATGGTTCTGCCACAACACCTGGACGGGATCACACTCGAAGAAGCAATGTGTAGCAGCCTATAGCCCGGCAGCCAGGGCGCACACAGTGCTGCGCCAGTGGTGATAGTGACCCTGGCCTATAGACTGGAGGTTTATTGGCTAGACTTTCGGTATTTGCCAGTGGGGGCACTTTTTACAAATTTATTGCCAATAATTGGGTCAATTTGATATTGTATTGAGGTCAGTGTAGTCCAGTAATAAAAAATATATATTGAAAAAACTGATTATTTATTGTATTGCACTATTTTTTTCCGACCTCTGGGTAGTACTACCTCATCCACGCTTCGGGAAGGTCAGGGGGTGGTCATTGTAGCGTTTAAGCCAATCGACGTACTTGGCGTACAGTTCGTTGTATTTCGAATACACGCGCTCCCCGTTCCGTACTTCATAGGGGACTTTGAATTTGTCGAGAGTATGCGACGGTGAACGTCCCTTTGCAATCTGGCGCACCATCTTGGCGTCAGTGTCGGATAGACCATGGGCCCGCATGGCAATGCCTGTGCCACCCACTCTCTCCTCGGAGTCTTCCGGGTCTTCCAAGGCTTCCGCGTCCGAGACACGGACTCGCAATGATCGCTGACCATTGTTGTCACGAGCAGAGAGTGAGCGGACTGAGGGTTCAATATTGGCCAAGGCCGGCTTGGAGGCCTTGATCTTGGTGGGGTGTACATCCGAGGTGGCGGAGGCGGCAAAGCCACTACTAGCGAGGAGTGCAGTTATGACAACGAGGAAGCTGAGACGCATGCTTGGGGTGATGAAATTGTTGTGCTTGCTGAGAGCTAGCTTGGGTATCGCGGAGCAAGTTGTGGAATGAAGAAACTGTTGGGCGCGGCTCGGTTTGGCGAGGACTGGAGAATCCTGGTGAAGCGGTGTTGTTGGGGGGGGGTAGTTCGGTTGGTTATGTTGCAGTTGGAGTATCCGGTTCCGCTGCGGTGACTTATGCAATGGGTCGTGGCTAGGATTCCGCTCACGATGTGATGTGTTATAGTTTGCACAAAACACGCTAACCAACCAACCCCAGATAGCTAGCGTTGAAAGAGGATCAGGCTATTTACAACCAGTATAATCATATACCAGCCATACGAAAATGTCGGCTTACTATAAAGTAGGCGAAATTATTTAAATTTGATAGCTATGGTGGTATCTAGAAGGTTAATATTTGCTGTAGATAGCAGATAATAACGGACAATCTGTGTCTACATATTTTATTGTTGTTTTGTCGTGCCGAAAATATCTTGTCACAACCGTATATCTAACAATACACACTAATACATAACAATACGACTAGTACCTGTAGTACATATTATGTACTACTGTAAACCATGGGGTGCCTACCATAAATACATTAAACGCCTGTCATATCTGCAGCAGATATGACAGGTTTTAAAAAGATATATGTTGACATAGCGCTCGGAAGCTCCACCGCAATTACCTTACATGTGTCACTTGTGTCCGCTTGATGTCGCCCTGAAGCAGTCAACTGCAATAGCCGTTTGATGGCTCTGAAAATGTACCCGTCACTTCACACCGGACACCTCCAACGCCGCACTCCTTCCAGATTTCATCACTTTCGGATTTGGCGCGCCTCGGGCCCATGTGTCGAAGCGATGGGTGCAGAGGACGTCGATGCGCTGGTGGTGCTGACTGGTGCCTTTCTCAGACAGGAGGAAGCGCTGCACGAAGTGCGCAGGGAGGTGTACAACAAGCTGGTGGAGGAGGCGTGGAAAAGTGCCATACGAAGCCGACACTACCTGACTATCCAGTGCCTGGACACGCCAAACGAGTCCGCGTGGAAGATGCTGTACACGTACGGCAGCGACATCAATTTCCTGAACGCGACGAGCTTAACCAGGTATGATGTTATCTTAGTGTCGCTAATGTTCTGCGCTACATCTAATACGTACACGTTGTCAGGTCTGCTTTCGACCAGCTACTGCGGCGGTTTCGCCGCTTCTACTACATTCCACGCAGCACGTCACGCGGGCGCCCCCCCGAAGCTACGCTACTACCACCAGATCCTGGGCCTGGTCCTGTGCTTCTACGTTGGATCGATGGAGCAGAGCTCCCTGTGTATGATGTTCGGTGCTCCGCCGAGCACCATATCGAGACCACTACGCCATGCGGAGAAGGCACTAGCAGGTGCGTTGGACGGCTACGCCCCGGCAAGGATCTCGTGGCCGTCCCCCTCTCGCCAAGCCGAATTGGCACAGCTCGTGGAAGCCCGCGAGCCACTTCTCAAGCACACGTTCGGCTTCATTGATGGGAAGAACTTCAAGGTTAGTTTCACTTTGCAAAACTGTTATTTGCTGAAAGAAAAATACAACGTACTAATAACTAATACTTTAGGTCCAACAGCCTTCAAATGCAGACTTGCAAAATGCCATGTATAACGGGTGGTTGCACACGGTATTCGTGACTGGTACCATCTGCTTTGCAGCCGATGGCTGCATCATTTGGTGCAAGCATAATTGCCCCGGGTCATGGAACGACTCGGACACCTCGTTCGGCTTCAGAACTAAGTTACTCGACCCCACGTGCTGCCCCGACGCACGCATGAACGTGGTATCGGACTCCGCATTTCCATGTTCGACCGCCATGGTCGGTCGCATCCTGACACCGCTCAAAGACGGGGATCTCGACAGAATTCTGCCGTCGCTGAGAAGCTCTGCGCGGACGCTTCACAACGCCATCACTTCGGTACGGCAGGCGGCGGAGTGGGGGGTGGGGAGCATGCATAAGGTATACAGCCGCCTTAATCTCCCGCTGCCGTACGACCCCGTTCTTCGCGGCCGCAGAATCAACAACGTCTTCAGAATGGCTAACTACCATGTCCGCACGGTCGGCATCTCGCAGATACGCACGACGTTTCCAGGCGACATGGAGCTGTCGCTATCAAACGAGTAGAGTCCAAGCTAGCATTGTTTGTAATGAACCAACAATATATTTCTCTTTGTAGTTGATTTGAACGGTATCGTCGACTACAACAGCAACTTTTGTTAACGTTTTGCATGAGGGTAGATGCAATATGATGAACGCGCTAGTGGATCATGAAGTTCTAGCGAGCATGCTAGAATGTCATGAAGTTATTATGCAAATGGTAGAAGATCATGAACAACACGTTTGGTTTGGGAGGTTTAATGGTAAGTGACAAATACAAAGGAACTGCAAGGTAAATGGTTAGCCTCGCTTTGCTGATCACGCATGACATCTGAACTTGTCAACCTCGACGCACTCCTTCTTGGTCAACGCACTAATCAATAGGAGCAGATCTTGAGTACGGGCACGCGCTTCTTCGCGATCACGGCGTGCACGGTCTTCTCTTTCCGGCAAGCTGACGGACAGTCACACCACCCATAGTGAGGCACCGTCGGGAAGACCGTCGCGAGCGGGTTGAATTGTTCACGCAGGTGGATCACGTGGTGCGGCCACTGGGCTGGCACAAACTGGTCACGTGGTCGCGGCGCTTGCAGTCGAGCCCGAGCTGCCACCTCCATGTTGACCCGCATTACCCCGCGTGGGTTGATGGCCGGACGGCATCACGATGAGGCACCGATCGTCGGTGAGAGTAAGGCGCGGCAGCGTCCCGACGTGTGCGCCGACCTTCTTGGCGGGGCTGAAGCGCTTTGCGCGTTCTCGGGCGCGCAGAAAATTTCGGCGGCCTCTCCACCAGCACTGGTGACGACGTGGTGGGGCTGGAGCATGAGCGAGTTGTCGTATCCGGACTTGGTGGCGGGTTGATCGCTGCCTTGGACAGGGGGCGGCTTCTCTCAGGTGTCTGCCACGGAGGGGTTGCCGTGCCAGTAGCACTGGCGGAGTCGCTGACACCATCGTCACGGTGCTTGCTGCCGTGGTCGTACTGTTGACAGGACTGGGTGTTCGGAGGCGTGTTGTCGTCCTCGCTTGGCGTGTCGTTGATGCACCGAAGCCTCCAGTGAACTGCAGAGTGCGTCAGGCGCACCATTGTTACTGCATACAAACAGCTGGTGAGTCCTCTCAAAGAGCAGCACATTCAGTTTTTCAGCCGCACACACCTTCTTGAAGTGGAGCTTGCTGTCGTCTTCGCACAGTCGGAGGTAGATTCGAAAATGAGCGTCGCTTTGCTCTGGCGGAAGATATATGCACGGCGATATACACGCAGAGTGAAGGATGCAAGCGTAGGAGTGATGATCAGCATAAGGTATACAAACACCAAGACAAAACTTTTATGATGGCTACACGCATAGAACTAGGGATAGGGCAGTTTATCGAGACGATATCTGCGTCTCACGAGATTTATGCGCGGATATACCGCTGCATATCTGCTGCAGGTATGACAGGCCTTTAATGCATATATGGTAGGCGTCCATGGGTTCACCGCAATGCACGGCCTGAATGCAACACGTAAAGACTGTCAGGTTTTCGGCTAAAATGGTGCAGAGATCAGTGACAGAACGTCTTTATCTTAATATTTGTATGGTAACGGTTAAGAATTTCTTCAAATCCGCAACTTATGCGATGACTCACATTTAGTTTTTACGCCGTAAAAACTCAGAGTTTGCCAACAAATTATATAGGACGGGAATTTTGTACGAGTGTCGTGATGAACCCGTTTACATGGACAAAATAGTCAGTGTCGGTGCATGTTGTCAAATATAGGAATACGTATCAAATCGACGAGATGTTTATCCTGTGCAAGAGTAATACGATCCGGCAAGTTACTGGTATTAGTGTTATGTACTAGTGTGTATTGTTAGATATACGGTTGTGACAAGATATTTTCGGCACGACAAAACAACAATAAAATATGTAGACACAGATTGTCCGTTATTATCTGCTATCTACAGCAAATATTAACCTTCTAGATACCACCATAGCTATCAAATTTAAATAATTTCGCCTACTTTATAGTAAGCCGACATTTTCGTATGGCTGGTATATGATTATACTGGTTGTAAATAGCCTGATCCTCTTTCAACGCTAGCTATCTGGGGTTGGTTGGTTAGCGTGTTTTGTGCAAACTATAACACATCACATCGTGAGCGGAATCCTAGCCACGACCCATTGCATAAGTCACCGCAGCGGAACCGGATACTCCAACTGCAACATAACCAACCGAACTACCCCCCCCCCCAACAACACCGCTTCACCAGGATTCTCCAGTCCTCGCCAAACCGAGCCGCGCCCAACAGTTTCTTCATTCCACAACTTGCTCCGCGATACCCAAGCTAGCTCTCAGCAAGCACAACAATTTCATCACCCCAAGCATGCGTCTCAGCTTCCTCGTTGTCATAACTGCACTCCTCGCTAGTAGTGGCTTTGCCGCCTCCGCCACCTCGGATGTACACCCCACCAAGATCAAGGCCTCCAAGCCGGCCTTGGCCAATATTGAACCCTCAGTCCGCTCACTCTCTGCTCGTGACAACAATGGTCAGCGATCATTGCGAGTCCGTGTCTCGGACGCGGAAGCCTTGGAAGACCCGGAAGACTCCGAGGAGAGAGTGGGTGGCACAGACATTGCAGTCAATTCCGCACTTCGTAGCGAAAGCAAAAGTGAGATTCCGTCCGAGTTAAGCTAAGCCTGCTCAACCTTCGTGTCCAGTGCCTTGATCAAATGCGCAAACATCTTGCTTGCGCAGTCACTTGTCCGACGGCAGATAACAAACGGCTAGTCCGGTCAGGCACAGCACGAGATCGCCTGCGCTGCATCCTTGGTTCTGCTACACCCACCAAGAGCTTCGGCGAGTCTCAAGCGCGAGCTAGGTACTTCTTGGGGGATGGTGCTGGGCGAGGATCTCGGCTACGGCTGTCTTGACAGCAGGACTGTTGCAACCGCCAACATACTCGTTCACCTTGACGGGCACTTTTGAGGCCATTGCTCCCAACGATTCCCACGAGTCCTCTTCGGCCTGTAGGCCGACCCAGGAGACCAGTAGTTGCCACTCATTGCACGACTGGGCAAATCGGTGATCCTTGAACAGCTCGATCTCTAGCACCATCTCTTGATTACCAACGTGAGCAACTAGCTCTTCCGTGACGTCTAGACTTGAGTCAGCAAAAAACTTGAGCCGTGACCCGTGGACATTATAGAGCTTGCTAGTAATGAGATGGCGCGCCATGAACGAGTGGGGCAGGGCCTTGACCACTTCGCAGGGTTCCACCCAACGGACAAGCAGCTTGTTTTTTGAAAGGCGGCTGCCGATCCTCGACCAGATAACGAAGTCGCCCACGCTGAAGTTACATGGCGTGCCCGCGGACCGGTCCTTGTTCCGACGTCTACGCGCGTCCTCGGTCTCTGCAACCTCGTGATACATGACATGCAATGCCTCGCACAAGTCATCGATGTTGTCACGATGGGCCGCAACGTCCAGGATCAAACTCTTCTTAGGCCTTGGTACGACGACTGACTCGAGGGGGTTCGGGACGGGCAGTAGCGTAAAAAGCTCGCTTGGAGCGTGGTTGTTCAGGCTGGGCACAGCGGGGGGTGATTCAGATTAGACTGCATCAACGGCAGCAAGTACACCCATTCCCTCGTGTCCAGCTGGAGCTCCATGAGTATGACGCGTATCACTTGCAGGATATCCCTGTTGATGCGCTCTACGGATCCGTTGATCCAGGGTGAGTAGGCAACGGCAAATTCCTGCTCGATGGAGAGGCGTTGGCACAGTTCATTGACCACGAGGTTCTTGAAGTGGGAACCGGTGTCAGACATGAGAATTTCCGGGGTGCCAAACCGCTTACTCCAATCCAGCAAAGCTTGTACCGCAATCTCGCTATTCGGCGAGTCGCACGCAATCAACTCGCAGAAGTGCGTCATGCCATCCTTGAGCACGAGCACGTAGAGCGTCGGGCCCATACTCTCTCCCATATACAGGAAATCATAGTGCAGGATCTCATTGCGTCTTGTAGCCTGCCCCATGGACGCGGAATGATGTTGCCGCCCTTGGTGTGTTTGCACAGCAAGCATCAGCTCAGAAATTGCCGACATAGCTTGGGGAGCTCGCGCACAAAGAATACTTGCTGAATCGTGTACAGCATCGGCTCCAGGCGGCGATGACCTTGATTGCCACAGTGCGCCACGATCACCACTCGGGGCACCAGATTCCTGGCTCTCTCTGGGAGCCATACCTTGCCTTCCATTACGAGAAGTTGATCATCATTAGGAAGTGCTTCTGTCGGCTTTGCCCGCCGATACTCTTGCTGCGCGTTCCTGGTTTCGTCAAGAGTTGGGAAGACGAATCAACCGTGCCGTGGTCGCAGCTGGCTGCTCTCAGCAGACATAGCATTGTTTTCTGCTCGCGTACGGCTGCGCGTGATGGCCTTGCACCGCGTGACAACACCACCTTCTCCCGAAGAAGAGCAGCCCCACCCAGAGAGCAAATCGGACCAGTCATTTTTGCCGCCCTCGATGTGCTCAATCAGGTAAGGAAGTCCAGCAAGGGCAAGAACCCAACGTTGCAGTCGCCCCCTAATGTATTGCGTAAGGTCCAGTGATGGATCGAAGATGTGAATCAAGTTCTTATGGTCGCAAAAGAGTCGGAAACTGCGGCTGCGCAGCAGGAGCTACTCCACATGAACGCTTGCCCACATAATGGGAAAAGCCTCCTTGTCGATGATAGCCCAGTTCTTGGCGGCACCGGAAAATATGCCGCTTTTGCAAAGCAGGAGTTGATGGGCTTGCTCCCAAGGATCGCGGGCGTCGTCCCAACTGGTAACCTGAGTAACAATAAGCCCCAGCCGGAATCGGAAGCATCGGTGAATACACAAACGTCGCTGTCAGCACTCCGGAACGCCAGTGGCTGGGACGAAGCGACCAGTGGCTTGAGTGCCTCAAAAGCAAAGCGTTCGTCGTCGTTCCAGTCAAGGACGGCACCAGTCGCTAGACGGCGAGTTCGACCCACAGTGGCAAGAACCAATTCTAGTTTGTCGTGCAGCGGTCTTGCCACACGAGCGTAGTCTAGCAGGGTGTCGCGCAGCCAGCCGGCAGCGCAAAAGAATTGCAGTAGATCGGCACCGGCCGAGGGCAGTGGCAGCGTTGCGAGAGCATGCAACCGTGCCGGATCGTGGGAGATGCCCTCACCGCTGATCACTCGGCCGCACCACTTCGCTTCCTTCTTGAACAAACAACTTTTCACGGCACTCAGGAGCAGACCGTGGGTGCGGACCCGGTCGAAAAAACTGCGGAAAGCGTCGAGGAGAGTGCGGGCCGACTTGGCGTGCACTAGAATGTCATTGATCCACAACAAAAGGCTAGTATACAGCATGTCCGCGAATATTTTTTGCATCTGATTTTGAAAATGGACGGATGAGTCCATTGCCCCTTGGGGCACCCTCGTAGGGGAATACACGGTGTCTTCGGAAATGAAGCTCATCAGCTCCTGGCTTGCTTCAGCGAGCGGGAACTGAAAAAAAACTTTAGGCAAGTCGAAAACCGAAAATCCATAGACACCTGCAACCGCGTGCGTGATGGTATCTGTGTTGGGCGCGGCTCCAGCGATGGGCACCGTTTGCCTGTTTATTGGGCAGCAGTCGATGGTCATTCGGAAGTCCATTTTGCGCCCCGCTTGACGACCGCAACGACTGCACAGGCCCATCGACTGTGGTTATTCTTACGGATGTACCCAAGTGTCTCGAGGCGATCCAGTTCTTGACGCAGAAATGCACGCTGCGCCGGCACGTACTTACGGGACTTCGCGCGGAAAAGGACCGCGTCGGGCTTGAGCGTTACCGTCAGCGGCTCCACCAGTGCAGGCGGTTCATCGCCGACGTCAATTGCAAAGATGTCTTGGTACTCGTGCACCAGCTGACGCAGTTCCCCGTGAAAATCGGGATCAAAACGTTCACGTAATACATCGTTCATCATGTCCTCCAGTCGCGCCACCACGCTGGTGGCAGCTGCAGGAGGTTCAGGCTCAAAGGGGTCGTCATCGACCACCACGTCTCCACCAGCTAGCTGCTCCAGCTGTTGATGTACGTCGATTCCTAGTGATTTGAGAGTGTCATCACCGAGCAAAAACTCAGTCTCACCACCACCCATTACCAGACATGCGACACTTGACACTCGAACCATGCCTACGGCAGTTTGCAACTGCAAGTTAACCTCCGCTTCCATCGTGCACGTAATATGGCTACCACCAGCCACAGTCACCATAACAGGGTCAGGAAGTGCTGAGAGCTTGGCATCGCAGCCCAGCTCCTCCAGCTCATCGACCAGGGAATTCGGGATGACACTGCGGTACGATCCCGAATCAGCGCAATACGGCGCGACCACCATTCCATTCACGAGCACTTCGCCGGTCTTGGGGCTTCTGCGCAGGTCACTGCGCGCCGTCTTGGGTTGCTGCTTGGTCTCCTCACGCTGCGAGCGTAGCTTCTCGAGGGCGCGACGGCGATCATCCTCGGAGGCAGTAGGGCAACTGCGGAGCCAGTGACCGCCTCCACAGTGCAGACAGCCATCCGCAGGTGGCGAAGCACTCGTGCCTCTTAGGCGGCATGTCAGTCTTCGGTTTCTCGCTGTCTCTACCGCGACGCTGCTCGCGTTCCTTGCGGGGCTTGGATTCTCTGGTGGAGGGCTTCTTGTCCCTATTCTTCTCCACCTTCTGCTTGTACTCCATGTTCAGCACGTGGTACTTGTGCTGCGTCCTTGCGCGCTCTTTGATGATTCGAAACAGCTCGAAGTCATTTTTTCTTGGCGGAGCGACATTCATACTGGACATACCGCTGTACATCGTCACGCAGGATTTGCGGTTCCAGGTTGTCCAGTAAGATCTTGTATCTCAGCTTCATGCGATCCCCAAACGCGCTGTCACTCGGAAGCCCACACCGAGCAGGCGGCCAAAGCCGTGCTGCTCAATCAGCTCCGAAAAGTCACGATAATACTTCAAGACCCGGGCATCTATGTCAACCTCCTTCAGGTCCATCTTCAGATGCTTGCGGAAGAACCCATTCAGGTCCGGGACGAACTCGTTCATGACATTGCTGATTCAGTCGTAGATCAGCGTGACCAGCTGGTCTTCCGTCACCTCTTCCACTGTTGTCTGCAGCTCGTAGAGGCTGACCACCTCGAGCAGCTTTGGACCGAAAGCGTCCTTCACACTGTTGGCCCATACGAGATTTGAACTGGGACCTCGCCTTGCGTCACTTGATGTAGTGGGTCTAACTTGACTCACTGCTTTAGCTTACACGTCGCGCTACGTGTATGAGAAAGCGTAAGTAATTAGTAATAACTTGAGTTAATTATACTTGAGTACACAAGTATAATAAAAATCAAATAATGACTACAAGTGACTTAGAATAGGTAAAATGGGAACTGTATTGTTTGTAAATTGATCTTCCTCCTAAATCTGCTAAAACTGTTTATCATCTATGAAAGGGGTTGACAGCGGCTGGCTGTCAGAGCCCCGTCAATATGCACGTCTCTAATTGGTAGAAAGATGCTGCTTCTACCAATACAGGCAGTACTACCACTTCCGACACCAGCTGTTGTGTATTTTTCATGTACATGAAAAATTATTGCAGGATTTAGCCACTACAGACTAATTGACACCACTTTGAGCATCAGATCGACAATCTCGCCCTCGGCATCGCCCTCTTCAACGCCCTCGTCCTCGCCGTCTTCGTCCGGCTCGTCGTTTCCACGAAGGGGAGTCGCAAGACCAGTCTTTTGCCAACAGTGCGCCACCGTCTTGGCCTCCGTAGACGACCACAACAGCGAGCTCCATTGCATCGCCTGAAGCTGGTCTATTTTGTATACAGACTGCCCATTAACATTTGCATCAGCCTCAAACCTTTCGATCCCGTGGTCAATCTGTAACGACCTAAAGCGTGCCTTGAAGGACGCAATAACACCGGCGTCCAGAGGCTGCAGATAGGTGGTAGTATTGGCCGGCAGCTTCTGAACTTTGATGTTCGTCAGCACCATGTCGCCGAGAGCATGGGAGGACACGTTGTCAACCAGCAGCAGGATATGCCGCTTCGCAGCACGCATCTCCTTGTCCAGCTGCAGCAACCAGTTCTGGTAGATCTTCGAGTTCATCCAGGCCTTGGTACTCTTGCGATACAGGTAGCCGAGCTGTTCAGCCGTCTTCTTACCAAAGCACCGCGGCTTTTGGGCCTTGCCAATAAACAAAACGGGGAGCGAGTCACTCCCGTCTGCATTGGTAGTCAGCGCTAGCGTTAGCCGAGTCTTGTTTTTCTTGACGCCTTTTGTTATTGCCGTGCAAATACTCCGCCCAGGCGCGGCTGCGTAGTACAGCCCGGTCTCGTCCATGTTGTAGGTATCGTGGGCGTCGTAGCAGTCGGTGATCTCCTGGATGGCATGGCGTCCTTCTCTCACTACGTCGGCGTCAGCAGAGCCAGCCTCGCCGTGTCGCGGTCTGTAGCGTAGCTTGTGCCGCTTGAGAAACCCGGTCAGCCAGCCAACGGAGAGTCCGACATCGAGCGCAGGCTCGCCTACATCTTCTCGAATCTGCTCGGCCTTCCTAGTGATAGCTTTGCGGTTAAGACACAGCCCCCTCGCTTCTACGCTACCCACCCACTCCTCTAAATTCTTTTCTAAAGCAGGCGCCTTTACCTTTAGCGGCTTACGCCGTTTGTCCTCACCGTACCTTTGGTTTCTTGATAGTGCTTGCGTTCTTTAGTATGTCAGATACTGTGTTGCGGGCTGGGGCTTTGCGCAAGCGGAATGCTCGCTTGGACCACCGCGCTAGCTCTGAATGGGTCATGCCAGGCTCCGCTGCGCTCTTGTCAATCAGCTCGCGCTTGTTCTCGATCGTCAGCCAGCGTCCCATTGCTCCCTCGGAAGGGGGCCACAGCGCTCAGAAGCCAGTCTGCGGCGAGTGGTGGACGCGCGCTAAGCATCCCTGTTTAAGCTGATAACGTATTATTAAGGATATTTTTTCTAGGAGGTGTCGGAAGTGGGAGTACAAGCTGTAGGATCTTTGGGCAGGTGTGGACTACTCATTGTAGTGGCCCACTTCCATGTATCCATTGGTGTGACTTACACCAAGGTGAGGAAGTATCTAAACATTTTAACAGATATCTTATCTGTTAAAATCACAAGTGACTTGTAGCCACTTGTGCGTGTAACCCCGTTACACCATCCCCCCCCTTAAGGTTAGACGCGCGGGGTCCCCGCACGTCAATTCTACGCGTTTGGAGAAGAAACCCGCGCTCACTCAACGATGAGCGCGCCCCAAGAGAAGACGAACCAGAAGGCGGTGGAGAGTCATCTCTCCATCGATGACTACTTCGAGCGCCAGAAGGTGAAGTATGGCGACGTCGTCGACTTCGACGACGACGATGAAGACATGGAGGACGAGAAGGACTCGTCCTCAAAGCGCAAAGACTCGGTGTCGAGCGAGTCGCTCGACCCCCGCGCTAAGAACATTCGCCCGCGTGAAGGGGACGAATCGGACGCTTCGAGTTCGAAGCGTTCGCGAACTGAGAGTGATACCCCATTCGCTTCCGCTGGGGCTGCAACTGCAGCGCGTGATTCTAAAGCTCGAGGCTCTCCGCGCGCTGCGCCTGCAGCGCGCGATCCGTGGATGCCGTCCGCATCCGAGATCTCGGACTGGTATGGGAACTCGGTACCTCCGAATGATGTGGCGATGCGGGCTCCAAAATCAGGGAATAGCCTCGCGGCTAGACCTCGATCTCAGACCACTCAACTCAGAATCTGAGATTAGATCTCAGATCCCAAGCTGGGTGAGGCGTGTGTTCCTCACTCTTGCAATCCCTTGACTTGGTTCTTCCTAAGGCTACGCTGTGGGCCCAGACTTGCGTCGGCCACACCAGCTGCCTCCGAACTCGACAGTTCCCAGATGCCCCCAGACGAAGCTTGCTCCTTGCTTGGAAGGCCCTTGTACGCACGTGCTGAGTCCGCTGTGCCCCGTTTTCTTGAATATAAACACGTTCACTCCACACACACTTAGTCCACTTCTCTTCTCAGGCCCTTGGACTCTGGGCCTTAACAGCCTCCTCCTTGCTCAGCGACTCCGGCTTCGAGTCGCTTCCAGTCTCGACACTTCCTCCGGCGGCTCAGACTGAGAGCCTCACAACGGTCTTCACTCGCCCCTCAGACCAGAGTGGCCCCGAGAGTTGGCTCGGTCTGAGCCTGCCTTGATCCAGGGTTCTCGCTCTGCACCCTGGGACTTCCGCGCACCACGCCTTGATGTAGGCGACACAGCGAAGCTGGGAACCACTATCCCAGACTATTCGCGCCACACGGATACCACCAGCAACCCCAGAAACCACTATCCCAGGTGTTGCTCTGCCGAAACCTCAGAGCGGAGCACCTTCCGCCCGAAAATATGAAGCACCGCCAGGAAACCAGCCAACCAGCACGAAAAACCAGCAAAACCAATGTCCCGCGTGTGGAAATACAACAACGAAGGCAAACCGGGCCGAAACACGAAAAGGCTTGGTTGTTGAACTTGAATTTATTTGGAGTTAGCTGAGCTTGACCGTAGAACACTCGTAGCGACTCCACTTGACCTTGCGCGCGCCGCCAAGGGGGCAGGGACTTGGTCCCTGTGAAGCAACACGCCCGTCGGCGCAAGACGAACTCCGCAGCTTGCGGTCTTCGGGGCAAAACAAACTCTGATTATTATCATGCACATGCACATACAAAGGGCCTATCAAGTAAGAGTGCAAACATCTCCTGGGTACACCTTGAACAAGGGTGAGACACCCACTAAGCTACTGGCTTGGCGGCGCCCGTGAATGCGCGTCGGCCCTTCCATTGGCCTGTCTGTGTCAGTCATCACTTGATTACACTGATTACACCTGGGTGCAAATCAGTGGTATCCTGATTACGCCAGGATCTTGTGGCCGGGATTGGGCGGACTTGGTCTGTCATCACCTGATTACACTGATTACTCTGGGTACAAATCAGTGTGTAATCAGGATGACGCCAAGATTCTGCGGCTCCCGTTGGCCCAAATCCATAGGCGACTGGTCAGGCCGAATCTTGTGTGCCCGACACCAGGGGCCGAAAAGCCACAACGGGGCGACCCTTCAGAGTGACCTTCCAAGCGGCAACCGCCAACTCCAAAGAGCAACTACCGCAGCTCCCAGACCGGCAATGTAGCCATCGCTGTGTACCCACTTCATAGGCGAGACCACGAAGTCGCACTTCAGGCCCTGCAGGCACGCCGTAGGCTTTTAGTCACGTCCTAGGCTTGGAGCGTCAGCTGTCTTTCACCAGTTGCCACTTATCCTCACGAACATCGTGCATCCAGACACCAACTTGCGCCCACAATCACCGTGTCTCAGTTTTGGCACAAGTTGAGGGACTGCCGGGCTGAAAACCTGAGCTGGGGGCAAAAATACGATGTTGATTCCATACCCCGGCTGTCCAACCGATTTGACATGTCTCAATTCTGGCTCGAATTCTGGGACTCTGAGGCCGGGAATCTGAGCTGGGGGCAAAATTACGATGTTGATTCCATACCCCGGCTGTCCAACCAATTTGACGAGTCTCAGTTTTGGTTCAACTTCTGGGACTCTGAGTCTGGGAATCTGAGCTGGGGGCAAAATTACGATGTTGACTCCATATCTCAGTCGTGGCACCCCAAAGCCGAGATGAAATCAGACGCCGCACGCCACGCCTTCTTCCCAGACCCCAGACTGCACATCTCATGGTCTGGTCCACAGGCAAACCTCAGACCGAACTCCAAATCACCAAGTCTCAGACTTTTGCCACCACTCTCAGGTCTCAGAACTCCGGGCATTCCAAACTGTGAGATCACCAATCTGAGACCTGAGGTCTGAGACTTAAGCAACCATGGGACTTCAAATCACAGACCCAGAAGGCCAGGGCTCAATTCGTCACCCAGAGCCCGATCCAAGGCCTGGAACCTCAGATCTGTGGCCTCTAGAGCGATTCTCAGACCTCAGACTCCAGACCGAATTCAAATCTCAGACCTGGGGATCTGGGGTCGCCGCAACTCAACGTTCGCAGAGCTCAGTTTCCAGATGTAGCCAGCACAACTTGAAGTATGTACAAAAACCAGACTTGGATCAAGAAATATCCACGTTCCAAGTGACATGTGGCCGGTACGTGGTAGGGTTTGGGCCTCTGACTGATGGGTCCTGGCCAAGAATTGGCTCGGACCTCGTCACAACCGTCCCTTATGTGCGCTGGGTCCAAAGAGATCATTCTCGAGTTGGCCCCAGCGCACATAACCGGAAGATGCCCACACTCGCCCCGTCCCGGCCGCGAAATCTCTTGCCGCGGCTCCCGGGTCTCGGGCCCAGCCATTTCGTGAACAGTCCGGAGTCACAGAACTTCACATTGCAGCGCTGGCACGCGCAGCACATTTTTCGGATGGCCGACGACCACGCGGACGACCAGCGGCTCCCCGTGCCATCGCAAGGTGGCGGCGGACAAGACGCGGGGTCGCGGGGCGCTCCTGCGGCTCCCACAACCTCCGGCAGCGTGTCCACGTCCACAAGCAGCACGTTCACGGCCTCTGGCAGCACTCCCACGTCTTCCGCCTCCGTGTTCACGGCGACGGCGACCTCCACAAGCGCGTTTGCGTCGTCGGCGACCTCCACGAGGGCGCACACGGGCTCCACGACATCTTCGGCAGCTTCCAGCATGTCTCCCGTGACTCCAGCATCCGCCTCGACGGTCCCGCGCTCTGCACCGGCACTGCCGGCTTCGCAGCCATCGTCCGGCAGCACCACGAGCTCCTGCACGTCGATCACACCGCCATCCGCATCCACGACGCTCGCATCAGTGAGCACGGCAGCTTTGACGCCACCGCCAGCGTTGCAAACGCCTTCGGCGACGTCTCCGACGGGTCCACGGCGGTCGTTCACGCTCTTCAGTCCCTCGCAACGCCACCCGTCGCCCGTGCCGTCCACCATTCGGGTCCCCGCGACGCTTGACGACGTGGAGAACCGCGCAAACCTCGTTGATGGGTTGGATGGGGTCGCGCGCATCGAAGATGTTACGCGCTTCTCGAGCACCGAGTTGGCGTGGTTGAGCAGGACGGCACACGTCACCGCTTCGCAGGACGTGATCCAGCCAGTCGCTTCCGTGCCGCTGAACTTCTCGGATCCAAGATCGCGTATCCGCTTCGAGCGAGAGACCGTCCCTCTGGTGCAATGTTTCGGCGTGGAGCACTTCGCGCGCCGCGTTGTCGGTACGGCCCAGTGCTTGCAGCGCGTGCTGAACTACGCTCAAGCACTCGAGCGTCCCAGTCCCGGTGGTGCGGCCCACATTCAAGTCGGGCAGCTCTCGGCCGAGATCAATCGGCTGACCGTGGAGCTGAAGCGCGAGCGCGAGCGCCACGCTCAGGAGATGCGCGACTATCAAGGCTCTCACCAGTACGACGCTGCCGCAGCCGGGCGAGAACAGGTGGTCCGTGGTGAGCTCCAGGCCGCTGAGGCTCAGCTCAATTTCCAGCTGTCCGAGAACAAGAAGCTTCGGGCTCAGCTCAGGGCAGAGCCACCAGCCCCACCTCCGGCCAGCAGTCCGGATCGGCTACTTCGAGCTGAAGTTCAAGCGCTAACCAAGAGGCTGGACGACGTGCAGGCTGAGAACCAAGCGCTTTGCGGGCAGCTGAAGAAGTGCGGCAGCGACCTCGCCGCCTGCCAGAGCACCCTGCACGCCAGCGACGTCTACACCACGCAACTCAAGCACCAGCTACTGAGCGCGGTCCCGTTCTCAGCTGAGGCGCTGATGAACTTCCTGATGGCGAACTGCAGCGCTTCGGGGCACTGGGCGCGCCTGTATGAGCTGCTTCAGCGTTTCCAGAGCCAGACGGACGTCCCAGCCAGCTTCAGGACGACGCTCCAAATCTCGGCGCGGGACCAGACTTCGGATGACTGTGGGCCCTACGTTCCGCTCAACACCGCCGACCCAGTTCCAAGCCCAGCGTCCGCGATCGTTCTCAGCGCTGCGGCTTCGACGTTGACGTCTCTCCTGGGTTCGGCTGTGCCTCCGGCGGCGTCAGCGACATCGGCTCAGGTTACCACTTCGGTCCCGATCCAAACTCAAGCCTCAGCTCAGCCCAGCAGCACGTTAGCTCAGCCCAAGGCCACGTCGACAGCAAAGCCGAGCAAGAAGAAGAACAAGAAGCCAAGCTCCGCCCGGACTCCTTCGCTGAGCAGCGCTCGAAAGGCTGGTGGCAAGGTAGCCAAAACTCCAGCCCAGCCAAGCAAGTCTTCAGGTCTTCTCGCCGCTTCCAGCACAAGTCCATCCAAGCACCTCAGGATCAAGCGTATCAACGATCGGATGAGTCTGCCCGGCTACCCTTCGTCCCATTCGCCCCAGAAGGTTCGCGCCTCCAAGGAATCTCCGTCCCGGGTCTCAGATCGTCTGGCAGCGCTCAAACTCCCCGACATCTGCCGTGGGAGCATGTCCGTGGCGACGTCAGGGAGTTGATGCGCGCCGGCGTCGACTTCTGGGACGCCGTGGACCAAGCCGGGAAGTCGCAACTCCTGCATGACCAATTTGGGAAGAAGGCCCTCGTGAGCATGCTGGTCTCGGCGATCTACTGGGAGCAATTGGACTCCACGCCTTGGCTGGCGTACGTGCCGTCAGCGTACTACGAGGCAGCGATCAAGCGGGTCCGCGACGTGCACTTGAGTCAGCGGCCGCCCAACTGGGATCCATTGCCTGAGAAGCCCAGCCCGGAAGACGAGGACGACGACTCTTCAATCGACACTGACTTCTCAGATGTCGACGACGATGCCGATGACGATGATGATGAGCTGGGCAGTGGCGGGCACTACCAAGTCAAGAGCTCCAAGTCAGGTGCCGCTTCAGGGAGAAGCTCCAGTGGGGGCAAAGGATACGCGACCCAACTTCGTCCGCCGGTGGCTCAACTTCCAAGCGCGGCAAGACTTCGTCCCGTACAACTTCGCATGGTAGGTCCAGTCCTGTTGATCTGCAGGTTCCAGTGTCTGACCAAGCGATTGACCCAGCTCGTACATTGGCTCCGCAGCAGATCTCAGCTCGCTCGAGTGGACGCTCTAAGGCAGGGCTCGCAGCGCGCCCAGATGATGGAGTTATTGAAGAACCGCAACCGGGCCAAGGTAGCTGGTTGCATTATGGCATCAGAGTCCAAGACCTTCCTCGGCAGACGTTTGGCTTCCCCAGATACGCGCCGTGCAAGAGCCATATTCAGCACCTGCACCAGCGCTGGGAGCCGGTCGAGTACTTGGAACTTCTCAAGACAAAGCCCTGGGATGCCATGTGGAATCAGCGAATCCAGACCCTGGTGTTCTTTCGATGTCACGACTTGGGCCCGGTTATGGTTCGCGCTCTGAAGCGTGTGGTCAACTTCATGAGCCTCTGGCGGCGAGCTTACTGGGAACGCTTGCACTGGGTCACGATGGATACACGTTTTGATTACGAAGCCATGGCTGCACTCCTGGGCATTCCTGAGCTTGTGGATCTCTACCGTGACCGCAAGGAGCGCAGTGCCGAGTTCGAGGTTCGACGTCGGGAGCTCATGGAGGATCTGGGACGCGTCAAGGGCTACACGGATGATATCTGGTACGAGCCTGGACTCTGGGTCGTCCCTCACGATCCTTGTCATTGGATCCTTCGCGACCCAAGTCGCCAGATCTCGCTCCCGGATCAACTCGAAACTTTGGACGATGCTGAGCCGGCTCGCACGCAATTCGCCACTCGCAGTTCGGACGACGCGTTTCTGGACCTGGCCCTAGTCGAGCTCCAAAGAGACCCACTGGACGATGAAGAGCGAGCCCAGAATCCGATCGACCCAAGCATCATTTACGATCAAGATGAGTTGGAGAGTTTTGGAGAGCCTTCGGCGCCACCGAGGAGAGGAGGATGAGTAGTTCACAGAGATGTAGCGTTTTTAACTTAATATGACGTCCTCACGATTTTGCATTGCGTGTGTCACTTGAGTTCTTATGCATCTCAGCTCGTTTTCACTTCCTCAGTTAGAAACCGCTTCGGCTCACTCCAGGCATATTCAGGATAGGGTAAACATGTAGAACTTCAACAAATTTCAAACACAAAGCAACATTAACACATGCACGGTTTAGGCTGAATACCTCTACTGAGCCTCAGGCTCAGGAGGTTCATCACCAGCCTGCATAGCTTTAAACCGTGCCTGCGCTCGCGTGCTCTTGTTGAATTCGTAAAGTAAAGCTCCACAGTTCAGCTGCGACATCGGCAGCCACTCCAACTCCGAATAACCCTTCCACTTTACCAAATACTCTCGGACTCTTCTCGACGTCCGGGTTCTCTTGACCCAGCGGACATCCCGGATGGCCTCAACCTCATAGACATCCTGAGTTTCATCGGGCTCGTCAATATCCTCGGGCAGTAAGGCTGCATCTAGATCATCTTCCTCAGACACTTCAATCTCAGCTGTGGGTCGGTCTGGGAACAGTGCTCGTGGCTTGAGTCGACTCACGTGGACCCACGGGTAGAGCTTGTACCCAGTCCCCTCGATTTTCAGCTTACACCGATAGTCATCTGAGACTTCCAAGATCCGGAACGGCCCATGCCAGAGATGAGCAAATTTCTTGCTCAGTCCAGGTTGCACTCGGGCCAGGTATAACCAAACAGCATCACCGACAGCAAACCCTGACTTCAGCCTCTCAGAGTTCAGCCCAGACCTTAGTCTGAGCTTTCGAACGTTTCTCTTTGGCTTTAGCTTGGAGGTCCTTAGCCCAAGCTTGGGCGTACTCATATCGCCTCTGCACGTTCCGTCGCCACTCATAAGCAGTCCTTTGATCCAGCCCAGCGGGGGGAGATCCCAGCATAGCTGAGACTGTGCTTTTCGGGTCCCAACCGTGAACCAAATAAAATGGAGTGTCGAGACGAGTAGCGTCGAAGGACGTGTTCAGAGCCCACATCAACTTCTCCACTTGGTCGTCCCAGTCGCTTTGGTCAGGTTCGGAGACATAAGCTCGGATAGCTCGGACTACGGTTTGCACAGAGCGTTCTTGCTGGCCATTGGCCTGAGGGCGGTAGGCTAGGGTCGCACGCTGTCGACTTCCCAGCATTTCCCGGAACTTGGTGAAAACCTCACTCATAAACCGAGGATCTCGGTCATGACGCAGCATTTCACTCGCTCCAAACCTCTGAAAGACATATTCCATGTAAACCTCAGCCACATCCTGAGCTGTAGGTAGAACTCATAGGCCGCCCAATGACATACCCTGAGAAAGCACACTGGAAAAGCAGCAGAAATACATTGCCACGGTCTGACTTAGGAAGATGTGTCACAAAGTCCATAGAGACCACCTCAAAGGGCCGAGACGCCAGAATATTTCCGGGTGAAGGCCCTGGGTTGGGCGGAGCTCCTTTAGCAGTGACACAATCCACACATTCCTTGACATAGCGTTCCACATCTGCATACATCCCAGGCCAATAGTATTCTTGGCGAAGTCTCTCGAAGGTGCGAGTAATTCCCTGATGGCCGCCTTGATAATCTTCATGGCTCAGCTGCAACAGGTCGTCCCTGAGAGCGGAAGGTACTACCAATCTCAGATTCCCAGCAGCGTCCCTGGGTCGACCTGGGGTAGGACGGCTCAGATAATACAGGATATCCCGAGAGTCTAGCACGTAACGATCCACAACCTTCGCCACATCTTCAGCTTCGGCCGTGGACATGTCTTCAAGTTCACCTTTAAGATAAGCTCTGAGCTGTTTTGTCCAGGGCTCAGCTTCTTGCTGCACGAGGATTCGTCGCCACCTTTCGGCTATTGATGCGGCGGGTGTCGTCATCTCAGGTACATACCTGGGTTCTGCTTCAGCCTGGATTTCTGAAGTCTCCGTTGGGGTTCCCTGTCTGCATCAGCGCCCGCTTCTTGGCGCCGGGCTTGATTACGAGTGACCACAAAAATCTTTGCGTCAGGAGTCAATGGTTCAGCCGCAGCTTCGAGAGAGGTTGGTTCTGTCTTGGGTCCGGGCGCAGTTTTTGTGACAACTAAGTGTTCCGCCGCGGAGTTAGCAGGTTCAGGTGCCTCAGATTTCACCAATTTCTCAGGGATTCGATTCATCTGTCTGAGCTGACTCAGCTCCACCGGGTCATCAACCACTACTGGGCCCTTAGCAAGGAGTGTCTTTGAGGTCAAATAATCTGCGGCAGCATTGAATTCTCGCTTGACATGTACTAGTCTCAGCGATTTAAACTTGAGGCGGGTAGACTCGAACTGAGCCAGCAATAATTGAAGCCCGGGGCTCAAACATTGAATCAAACCTTGTGCCTGCTGAATAGCAATTCGAGAATCTCCAACTACAACCAAATTTGATATTCCACGTTCTAAGGCCATGCGATTGCCCTCGATTAGACCATGATACTCGGCTTCGTTCACCGTGACACCTTCGAAATGAAAACCTCGAGCTTCTACAACGTCCCAGGACGGCAACTTCCACAGGATGCATCCGGAACTGCCTCGCCGATCTGAAAGTTTAGCTGCTCCGTCAAAACTAAGCAGCCATCCCTCGTAATCAGCTTCAGGCATCTCCAGACTGATGGGTGGAGCTCGGACTACACGTCCCTTAGCCGGGATCAGGTTCTCAGCGATTTTATCGAGCTGCTCTCGGGGGGTAATCCCAGCTCCCAGAATTGCAGCGAGTCCGTCTTCATCACGCTCTACTCTGTAAATCTCCAAGGGCCATGGAGCCAAGCGAGCAGCCCATTGCTCACAGCGACCTTCCAGGGACTGAGACCTAAACAACCACTTCAGAACTGAATACCGGGTGTAGACTTTCAGCAATTTGCATCCAACCAGCATTGTAGAAAACTCTGAGAACCCTGAGTAGGGCTACGACCTCTTTCTCAGCTGGGTGGTATCTGAGCTCCTGATCATGAAGAACCCTTCCGGTGTAACGCACCGGATGAATTACTCCATCGTATTCTTGTCCCAGCACGGCACAGACAGCCCAAGGATTAGCGTGAACTATGATCACAAACGGCTTTTCCCTGTCTGGGTGTCTGAGCAATGGCGTCGAAACAATTTTCTCTTTCAGGATCCCAAACGCCTCCTTAGCTCGACTGAGATCTCGGCCTTCCCGGACTTGATCGTCGGTCAACTCGTAGAGGACAGAGGCTACAACTGGGAGGTCTTCAATAAACTTATTGTAGTAATTGAGACTTCCCAGAAAAGACTGAACTCCCTTTAAAGTCGATGGGAACGGCAAATCTCGGACTCCCCTTGGCGATCTTTCGGCTTAGCTCGGATCCCCTCAGCCCCAATTTCGTGGGACAAATACGAGATCGTCTTTTTGCCGAATTCACTCTTAGGTAGGCTCACAGAAATTCCCCATCGCAGTCGGTACAACAATCGATTCAGGTCGATACACAGTTGATCCCAGGTTTCAGCACCATAGGCGATGTCATCGATGTACGAACTTCGTACCAGAACTGGGTTCAGCTGAGGAGGGGGCTATGTTTCTCCGAAACACCGTCAGCTCTGCACACAACACCGGCAATTCATTCTCAACTCCCATCTGAGCCCTTTGGGCTCAATCCCCAGAAAACCTCAACACATCTGGTCCACCTGAGCTCTTCCGAGGCTGGGAGGCGGGCACAAACCCCTACAGACAGTTGTCCAGCATTTGTTGGTAGATCAGCGGGGCATTTTTCAGTCCAAACGGCATGCGGGGTCCACTGGTAATGGCCTAACGGGCAAATAAAAGCTGATATGAGCTTAGCCCTGATCGTCATAGGCACAGCCCAGAATCCACTAGCCATGTCCAAGCTGAGAAACCACATCGCACTCTCAAACCCGATCAATAAGTCATCGATCAAAGGCAGAGGGTAATGCATTAGCTTGATCAGCTGGTTCACCAGTCTGTAGTCAATGCAAAGTCGAATATCAACTCCATTCTTCTTCATCACAATGACAATGGGTGATGCCCAATCTGAGTGTGAAGTCTCGATCAGTCCAGTTTCCAGTAACTTCTTGAGAAGATCGTACACCTTCGGCAACAGATGCGGAGGAATCGATCTCGAGCGCTGAGCTATAGGCTTCATGTCACCAACATCTAAGTCACAGACAACACCTCGCGCAGGGCTGGGACTGCATTCCCATCTCCCAGAAAACTTGCGTGATGTCTTTCCAAGATCTCCCGGATCTGGGAGTCCATCTCAGGTGTAGTTTCACCAACTTCGCCGATGTCAGCTGAGTTCAGGTCCGCTTTGGGGTTCAAGTCCTTCAGTTCAGGGAGAGCTGCTAGTTGATCTCGGAGATCGCTCAGCAGCGCGCTTCCTTCGTGATAAAACTCCGTAGCTTCTTCATCTATTTCAGCCTCCATTCTCAGACATCGAGAAAACGTCTCGTCCAACTGAGATCTGGGGTTGCTCACAAAAGTCTCCGATTGTCTCGAAAAAACTCCCTTCAGTTCCTGATCAGCATTCTCAGAGGTCCCTGGCTCAGATTTTCGCGCAAATCTCGGGTTCTCAGGGACCTTCTGAGGCCAAGGATAACACTGCTCAACGGTGGGGTTCGTTCAACTCCCGAAGTTTCTAGCTTCCTCTTCTCGCCCTCAGAAAATCCTCAGAGGGCTCCAGCTTCAAAAATCAACTGTGCCCATTCTCCCCGATACTTCCGAGATCGCGGCCGCACAAAAAAAGTCTCCATGTGGCAGGTAATCCTTCTCCACAAACAAGCAACCACAGTGTTGATATACTCGGGGTCAACCGGTCTGAGATATTGACAATCTTGACTGCTTTCGGTTTCCGCCCAGCTCCATAGATGAATTGTGTCACCGGTTGCTTTGCCCCTCCCAGCCCATTCCTGGACTTTCTTGAGGGTCGGCACGGTCATATACTTCACAGGGCGAATCACAGATTCTCCTGGTTGTAGCCAGGCGGTCTCCAAACATTCTGACTCCTATTTCCAAACCAATATGATCCACCTCAGGTCCCTCCAACTAAGAAAAGACTTTCCTCATCTGGGAGTTGAACCATGCCTTCGCGCACAGAGGCGAACCCCAGCAGCAATCATGAAGTCCATTCCCCAGAAGACAGTCAGACACCTTCTCCAACATTACCAACCCAGATATCCATGACAAACAACCCGAGTTCCGAGCGTCAACTTGATCCTAGCTTGAGCTGAAACATAGGTGGGAACGTCCCCGACCCCAGTTACTTTGAGTCTGTAACCACGTCTGAGCTTGAGCCTTAACCTGCGTGCAAGGTCTACAAGCTCATAAAACTCGTAGTAGCCCCAGAATCCAACATAATCTGTAATCTGTGATCGAAAATCGCTCCATGCACCTTGCCACCGCCCGTTTTTCACCAAGTAAAGTGTGATTGCTCCACCAGCCATATCTCCTGACCTGGGACTAGGGCAAACTCGAGATGGTTCTCAAGCTCAGCCTCAGAGTCTGGGTCTTGAGGTCAGCTCCAACGGAATAGACATCCTTGCTCGTGAGACACACATACATTTGGGGTTATTACTGCGCTAACATGGAAGGGCAGAGCCCACATATGCATATGCGCAGCATGCTTGGGACTTCGGCTCGTCACGCACTGGTTCCCAGACCAGAGCCTAGTGGCTTAACGGCATCCCAGACTCCGGGCCATCCANAACATGGAAGCGGCAGAGCCCATGCATATGCGCAGCATGCTTGGGACTTCGGCTCGTCACGCACTGGTTCCCAGACCAGCGAGCCTAGTGGTTTAACGGCATCCCAGACCCGGGCCATCCAATAGAGCTTGGACTACCTCAGGAGCGAGGCCCTCGATGGAACCCCCAGCACGGATGACATCCTGTACTGCTTTTAGAGCCGACCACATGTCGCATAAACCCCGGCGATGGTATTCGCCGCACTTGGAACATGGTTGGCGTCGACAGAACTGAGTCGGGTGACCCTCTTCGTGACAACGTCCACAGATGAGCTTGCTCCAGCATTTCTCCGTAGTATGGCGGCTGCTGCCGCATTCTCCACAAGTCTCAGCATGCTGGTACTCATCGCTTCTGGGCTGGGATCTGGGCTTCCAAGCCAATTTCTCAGCAACTCGGTAAATCTCCTCATCCAGCAGGGCTGTTGTACAGCTTAGCTCAGATGGTTCTGTGATCTCCTTCCCGGACATCTGTGCCTCTTTGGGGCTTAGATTCTCAGCTCCGGTCTCAGTTTCGGTCTCAGCTTTATTATCTGAGGGAATCTCCGAGTCATCCTTGAAATGGACATGACGTCTCAGATCTGAGTCGAAATTTCCTCCATCAGCCAAGAACGCCCGGCCCTCAGCTCGTCGTTGCTGAGGCTTAAACCTGCCAAACTGCACAGTCTGGGATGGGCTTCGCTTTTGCTGAGCATCCCGGCTTTCATCTCGCTGCAGAGCTTCAATACGTTTCAAAGTCTCCTCCAACTCGCTCAGCGTGTCAAACTTCTGACCTTGCAGAGTGGTTCTCAGCCGGGAATCACCCACAGCTTTGATGAAGCGCCTAATATGCGCTTCACGGTCTGGGGTTGGCTTCAGATAAGCGATGTTGGCCTTCTTTGCAGCACGGTTGAGGCGGTAGAAGAACATTCTGGGGTCTCTCGGTCTCGGATCCTCATCTCGTAGTACCGCTCAGCCTTGGAACCAATGCTTCGGCACCATTCCTTCTTGAAAACGTGTGAAAGCTGTTTCCAGTCTGAGCGGACATCATCTGAGAGCTGAGTACACCAGTCTTTCAGAGAACCTGAGAGTCTCATACGAAGCTGGACAATCCGAGTTCGTTCATCCCAGGGTGCCATGGTAGCATAGTACATGAAACGCTCCCACCAGTTGACTCGGTCCTCCAGGGGTGCATATTCATTGAACTTTTCCAGAGCATCATGGGGAATCATCGCTTGGACTACCACTCGAGTCCCAGAGCTGGGATCAGCACTCTTGGACTGGGCCACAGCTCCAAACTGATTTTCGAGCTCATCCTGAGAAGAGTCACTTGAGCTGGAATCGTCTGACTCAGATCCGCTATCATCTGGGCCTTCTGGCGGCGACGTCCGAGATTTCTGACTTCGGCGAGACGCTGAGCCTGACTTCATCTCAGACCTGGTCTCAGATTTGGTCTCAGAAGTCTTGGTCCTGGTTGAAGCCTGGGCTTTCCCAGCTAAACTTGGCTTGCTTTGACTGGCTTTTACCAATTGTTGCACAATACTCGTCAGCTGAGCAAGCTGGGCCGTCACAGAGTCTCCAGGAGTCTGAGATGTAACCGGGATGGCTGGGATAATCTGAGCTGGGGTCTCAGGCTGAGATCGAGAAACAGCAGTTTGGCGAAGTTGGTCTTGAGCCACTTGGAAGCGGCGGATTTTCTCTTCTTGGATCGCCACTGCCTTCTTGTGGTCGATCTGAGCTTGGGCATATTTCTCATTCATCATTCTCAGCTCAGATTCGTATTCGGCTCGAATGCGGCTCGCTTCAGCTTCCTCAGCTCTCTTCCGCTCAGCCTGCCGAGCTCGATCCTCAGCTTCTCTGAGACTTTGTTGCACACCCAAGAGATACCGAGCTCGGGTTTCGTCTTCCTTGCGTTTCTGAGACTCCTCCTCAGCCCTCTGCTTGGCCAACCGCTCGAGTGCTTCCAACTGAAGTTGTTGCTCTGACTTCTGAGATCTGGGAGGTGAGTTTAAACTTGTTTGGGGAATGTACTGCTGAGAGCGGTGATCAATCGTCTCGGCTCCTTGCTCCACAAGTAAAGTTCTCAGCTCAGCCTCGAGCTCAGCTCGTCTTGCCTGAGCCGCAGCAATTCTGGCTTCCGCCTCAGCTCGGACTCGGGCTATCTCGCGTTGATACACACTCTCCAGTTCAGTGTCAGTCACAGGAGGCTGAGAAATTTTCGGAAAAACATATTGCGGGGTCTGACGAATTTCCCAGGTCGGCTTCACAGCTGGGGTCACAGTTCTCTGAGGTTCCGCATCATTCATGCCGCTGAGAGCGTCCTTCTCAGATTCTGGTGTGCCAGGCAATGGCACTTGCGAGGGGTTCACGTCCCTGGCCGTCCCAGTCTCAGACCGAGCTGAGGCTGAAGTAGTCTGGGGTGTAACTGAGACCATTACAGCTGGGAAATTACTCCGCGCGGCTGAGGTCACAGATCCCATCATCACCGTTGCACTTGAAGTGGGTCCAAACGTTCCAGCTCCAACACCATAATCTGAGAAAGACATCAGAGACGATCCCGAGGAACTTAATCCAGACAGGTCCGTCCCTTGGTCATTCCCAGCCATGGAGGCATCAGAACCAGCTTTTGCACCAACCACACTTGGAACTGTGCCCGATCTTGCACTTCGCATAGCATCCGAATCACTCCCAGACCCGTGCCAGGATAGCAGAGATGTTGAGGGGATCGAAGGATCTGAGCGCGACGAGGGCAGCGGAATCTCAGCCGGTTCATGGCTCAGCTGGGGTTTCTTGCGAATTGGTTCTTCATCCAAGCTCGAAGCTGGGCTTCTCGGCCGAAGACCAGTCAGCTGAAGACGCATTACCACTTCTGGGCCAAGGAAAAGCTGGGCATCCTCACCCATAGCCACATCTCCATCTCGATCAACTGGAAATCCGAGTTGGGTCTCAGATCTCTGAGCGGCAGACTGGGTCTGAAGAGAATCTGAGGTTTGTCGAACATAGTATGCTGTAGTACCAACCACAGATTTCCAAGTTGCCAGCTCAATGCCGAGGAAATGAGCGATTCGCTCGATCTCAACTCGGACCCGAGAATCTGGGACCCCAGACACTTCATTCAAGCTGGGCCAAGCTGGGACTCGGTTCACAAATTCATACCCAGCTTCCCAGAGCATAGTCTGCAACAGCGCCACGCAGGCAATCGGTGGAAGCAATTTCAGCGAAACTTTCACAGCTCTCAGGTCTGAGATGACCGGGAGTCGACGTCGCTCAGCTCGAAACACGTTCAACCACCTAGCGGCAGGCGACCGGGTCACAGAAAACAAGTGTCGACCGGTCGACTCAGCAGCTTTAATGAATCCCCACAGGTCGTAACCACCGTGACACGGGTTGTACGCGATGTCGACCGGGTGAACAGTCTCAGCTGGGACTCCCATCCACATTTCAAACTGGGATCGTGCATAGCTCAGCATTTCTTCGTCAGTCATCTCTGGGAGTGGGGCTAGAGCCCAAGTCTCAGCTTCTCCCTCAGGCACACCTTGCAATCTGCGAGTGGTTCTCTGCTCAGGCCACAGAGTACTTGACCAAGCACCGCCACCACTTGCATAGCTGGGAAGTGTGACACCAGGCGCATAACTCAGCCTTGTAGGGGTCGTCCCAGCCCCAGAAACACTTTTCGTTCTCAGATGTAGCTCGCGCTTACCCAAAAGGCTGAGCGCACCACCCTCGGCTTGGCTACCGGGATTACTCCCAGTAGTTGGCTCTGGGCTGAGACTCGGCGCTTGAGCAGTGGTCATCTCAGCTGAGAAACTTCCTCGATATGTCGAACTGTGACTCGCTGGTGGTAATCCCAGACTCGGACCATCATTTCTCGGAACATCTTGTCTTGGATCCGAATCTCGACCAGTCTCAGCTTGCTTCTTCACAGGCGAGCTGGGCGGCGGCTCGGCATCCTCAGTTTTGGGCGCAGCTTCAGGTTCAGCACTCATCTCAGCTTCTTCCTCAGCAGATACGCTCAGATCATCACTTTCTGGGACCCTTTCCGACTTCCTGGACCTGGGCGTCCCAGCATTTTCCGTCATCACATCAGCCGGCAAACCAGCAACTCTGAGACTTCGCCGAAGCGAAGACTCAGGCATCTCACCACTTGTCTTGGAAACTTTCGAGTCGGGAGCAGTCGACATGACTTGCACACGTCCGTCACCAAAGTCGTTTCCTGATCCGGGCACGCGCACCAGCTGTGGCGATGCGGGCTCCAAAATCAGGGAATAGCCTCGCGGCTAGACCTCGATCTCAGACCACTCAACTCAGAATCTGAGATTAGATCTCAGATCCCAAGCTGGGTGAGGCGTGTGTTCCTCACTCTTGCAATCCCTTGACTTGGTTCTTCCTAAGGCTACGCTGTGGGCCCAGACTTGCGTCGGCCACACCAGCTGCCTCCGAACTCGACAGTTCCCAGATGCCCCCAGACGAAGCTTGCTCCTTGCTTGGAAGGCCCTTGTACGCACGTGCTGAGTCCGCTGTGCCCCGTTTTCTTGAATATAAACACGTTCACTCCACACACACTTAGTCCACTTCTCTTCTCAGGCCCTTGGACTCTGGGCCTTAACAGCCTCCTCCTTGCTCAGCGACTCCGGCTTCGAGTCGCTTCCAGTCACGACACTTCCTCCGGCGGCTCAGACTGAGAGCCGCACAACGGTCTTCACTCGCCCCTCAGACCAGAGTGGCCCCGAGAGTTGGCTCGGTCTGAGCCTGCCTTGATCCAGGGTTCTCGCTCTGCACCCTGGGACTTCCGCGCACCACGCCTTGATGTAGGCGACACAGCGAAGCTGGGAACCACTATCCCAGACTGTTCGCGCCACACGGATACCACCAGCAACCCCAGAAACCACTATCCGAGGTGTTGCTCTGCCGAAACCTCAGAGCGGAGCACCTTCCGCCCGAAAATATGAAGCACCGCCAGGAAACCAGCCAACCAGCACGAAAAACCAGCAAAACCAATGTCCCGCGTGTGGAAATACAACAACGAAGGCAAACCGGGCCGAAACACGAAAAGGCTTGGTTGTTGAACTTGAATTTATTTGGAGTTAGCTGAGCTTGACCGTAGAACACTCGTAGCGACTCCACTTGACCTTGCGCGCGCCGCCGGGGGCAGGGACTTGGTCCCTGTGAAGCAACACGCCCGTCGGCGCAAGACGAACTCCGCAGCTTGCGGTCTTCGGGGCAAAACAAACTCTGATTATTATCATGCACATGCACATACAAAGGGCCTATCAAGTAAGGGTGCAAACATCTCCTGGGTACACCTTGAACAAGGGTGAGACACCCACTAAACTACTGGCTTGGCGGCGCCCGTGAATGCGTGTCGCTGCCTTGGCGTCCTTCCGCTGGCCTGTCTGGGTCAGTCATCACTTGATTACACTGATTACACCTGGGTGCAAATCAGTGATATCCTGATTACGCCAGGATCTTGTGGCCGGGATTGGGCGGACTTGGTCTGTCATCACCTGATTACACTGATTACTCTGGGTACAAATCAGTGTGTAATCAGGATGACGCCAAGATTCTGCGGCTCCTGTTGGCCCAAATCCATAGGCGACTGGTCAGGCCGAATCTTGTGTGCCCGACACCAGGGGCCGAAAAGCCACAACGGGGCGACCCTTCAGAGTGACCTTCCAAGCGGCAACCGCCAACTCCAAAGAGCAACTACCGCAGCTCCCAGATCGGCAATGTAGCCATCGCTGTGTACCCACTTCATAGGCGAGACCACGAAGTCGCACTTCAGGCCCTGCAGGCACGCCGTAGGCTTTTAGTCACGTCCTAGGCTTGGAGCGTCAGCTGTCTTTCACCAGTTGCCACTTATCCTCACGAACATCGTGCATCCAGACACCAACTTGCGCCCACAATCACCGTGTCTCAGTTTTGGCACAAGTTGAGGGACTGCCGGGCTGAAAACCTGAGCTGGGGGCAAAATTACGATGTTGATTCCATACCCCGGCTGTCCAACCAATTTGACGAATCTCAGTTTTGGTTCAACTTCTGGGACTCTGAGTCTGGGAATCTGAGCTGGGGGCAAAATTACGATGTTGACTCCATATCTCAGTCGTGGCACCCCAAAGCCGAGATGAAATCAGACGCCGCACGCCACGCCTTCTTCCCAGACCCCAGACTGCACATCTCATGGTCTGGTCCACAGGCAAACCTCAGACCGAACTCCAAATCACCAAGTCTCAGACTTTTGCCACCACTCGCAGGTCTCAGAACTCCGGGCATTCCAAACTGTGAGATCACCAATCTGAGACCTGAGGTCTGAGACTTAAGCAACCATGGGACTTCAAATCACAGACCCAGAAGGCCAGGGCTCAATTCGTCACCCAGAGCCCGATCCAAGGCCTGGAACCTCAGATCTGTGGCCTCTAGAGCGATTCTCAGACCTCAGACTCCAGACCGAATTCAAATCTCAGACCTGGGGATCTGGGGTCGCCGCAACTCAACGTTCGCAGAGCTCAGTTTCCAGATGTAGCCAGCACAACTTGAAGTATGTACAAAAACCAGACTTGGATCAAGAAATATCCACGTTCCAAGTGACATGTGGCCGGTACGTGGTAGGGTTTGGGCCTCTGACTGATGGGTCCTGGCCAAGAATTGGCTCGGACCTCGTCACACATCACTGCACTGTTCACTATCGCTCGGCGTTCTTCGTCCGATCCGCTGAACTCACTGCCATTACCGTCGCTTTCACTTGAAAGATCACCGTCCTCACTCTGTTCCTCGGGTCATTTTGCCTCGCCGACGAAGGCAAACACAAAGTTCGCTTCTACTGCCGGTATAGCTGACAGTGGCAGCCCGGTGGTGTCCAACCCAGTCAGTGTTGGCGGGCCGCCGAGTTTAAATCACTCGACCTGTAGATCATCCAGCACCTTGGACTTGTCGACGTTTGCTTTGACAAACGAGGCCAGCTTCTCGTAACGTTGGAACAACTCGCATTGTCCCGCATTATGGACCTGCTTGCGGAACTTGCATCGCCGGCGGCAGAAGTGATCGGAGTGGTAGGCACAGGTGCCATACTGTGGGCGCTCACGGGAGTCGCTCCGACACCCGCCATAGTCTCGACGCTCGGCGGGTCGCCCAGTTCGCCCAATTGCTCCGGGTGGATCTCGGCGGGCTTCACCCCTGGGTGTCCCAGCCGAGCTGCCGCGGTCACCGGACCTCCGACCACGGTCGCTCACGGCTCCAGCGTCAATGTAGTCATCTTCGGAGTCGCCCGCCGAGTCGGAGTGGCCGCGGTAGCTGTCTTCACTGCGATTGCTCTCGGAATCGTACCGAGCCGCTCGCCGTCGATCCGCAACCTCGTACGGATCATCCTCCAGTAGAGCAGCAGCTGCAAGTCGGTGGTCCAGACCATCATCTCAGCGCAATCGTCGATCGGCTCGGCAATAATCTCGACGATCATCTCGGCGGTCGCCTCGGCGGTTATCTCGACGTTCGTCAACTGGCCAAGTCGGCTCAGACCTCTTCCCATCTCGACTGTATGCTCCAACGAGCCGGTCCCGCTGCTTCTTCCGCTTTTCCTCCTGGAACTTCTGGTTGATAATCTTCTCCACTTTATTGATATCGTTGAGTTGTTGCGGATAGAGCAGGTCCATGATGTCGTCGTCATCACAGTTCAGCAAGAAGTGCTCGACGTGATCAGCAGCATCCGCTCCCCCAGACTCATATTGGATCTTAGCCGACGTCGCGAACCCGTTCAAGCGGATCAGAAAGTCTCACACAAATTCATTCTCCTTTCACCAAGCTAAATAATAACGCGTACGAGCTGACTGGTCGAACTGTGAACATTAATAATCCAAGAACGCGTCGTTGAGCAAGCTCCACTTCCGCTGGGTCTTCTTTGGCAGCTGGCGGTACCACCCTTTCGCCGTTCGCCCCAAGCGTAGTGAGAACGGCTCGCATCATGCATCTTGGGTCATCATAGTGCCTTTCATCTCGTAGATGAACCGCTTCAGCCACTGGAGCTAGTCTTCAGAGCAGTGACGCCTCCCCTCGAACCTGGCGTTCTTGTGCAGTGAGGCATGAGTACGTACTTCCCGGTACTGGGTCCTGTCACTGTCGGTTTTGTCGAATCTCAGTCGTTTGGTCACTGTCTTCACGGCGACTTCAGCCGAGTTTCGATAGTCTCTTTCGTCGTCATCTTCGTCGTCTCCGCCGAGTTCTGTCATCCGCTGTGTCATACAACTCGGCGTAACGACCTCTACTCGACCTCTCCCTCACAGGAGTTTTCATGTAGGAGTCCTCAAAGTACTGGGCCCCTTCCGTTGCACGGAACACCTCACGTCGACCCTTCTTCATCTTCGGTGCCTTGGCAGCAGAATTTTGCTGGGATCTTCGCCGAGTTGCTGGGACTCGGCGGTCCGTTGTGTGATCGATTGCCGAGGTCGCGCCGCGATATCGAGTCCGAACGCCCATCTCAGTCACCGCTTCCATCGCAGCAACTCCAGCGAGGCTAGCCCTGGGATCCATCCGACCAGCAGCAAGCTGCTGGGCCGACTCGTGCACCGATACCCCATCGCCTTTAGGAGCAACATGCTGCCCTCCGCTAACTGGTTGACATCGGTGCTGTTCACTGGCTGAGCCAACTCCGGTCCCATCACGGACAACTTTGCTTGGACCATCGCCAATGGCCCAAACATCACCATCCAATCATTCTGCGTCTTCATCTCTTCACCGAGTCGAGCCAACACCATGTTCGCACTCGGTGTATACGCATTCTTCGTTGCCCGCGGTATTAGGGGCGGAAGGTCCCTGGAGCAACGTCGTCATCGTCTGTATCATCGCCGAGCTCGGCGGTCAAGTTTCGCTGAACTTGACGCGGGTTTCCCATGCGCCCAACTTGCAGCGACAACCCCTCGACGAAGTCGAGGAGTTCCGCCGTCGGCTTCACCGCGTCATACTCGGCCTTCATCTCCAACACTTCCTCATCATCACTCCCATGGTCTCGGGCCTCCTCATCGCCGAACGAGACGAAGCGAGCTACTTCAATCGTGGCGTTCATAATCATCGCCGACGTCGAGTACGTCGAGTCCGTCGAGTTGGTTAGCTCTGCCGAGTTAGCTTGTGCCGGTGCCAGGCTCGGCGTTACAATTCCTTCTTCTCGGTTGTTTTCTACCAGCTGGACGGTTAGTGTCAATCGTGCCTTGCACCCGCAATAGCGGCTTTGCGATTACGAAAGCCTTTCGACCGCGACCCTTGCTTGACGCCATGAGTACAGCGATATATTTTATAAGACAACTGACTTCCACGGGGTTGTTGATCTTCACGGGTACTGAACATTAGCCAAAACATAAACATAATCGTCAATTTTAATTATATCATCACATTACCGCACAACAATCAAACCTATTATACAACGCCACTATACGACATGACATGATCATTTATTTTACCGCTCGCAGGATTGCCTAGGGAATAAGCCATGGAGCCTCAGGGCCGCTCCTAACTATCTTCTCACTTCTTGCTTTCTCAAACCTTGGTTAGCTGGTACCTACGAAACACAAGCACACCCCTGTTCCCGGGTCGTCGCACCAGTTGTGGTGTTGCAGAACACACAAATACCGTCAGATGTGGATTCCTTAGCACAAACCACAACCGTCGCAGAGTTAGGTCGGCGTTTGTTGGCCTGTGCAGGGGTGGTTCCCTCGCGGTTCGGCCCAACCGGGACAGTGGGTGTCTCGCCTCTCGCCGACACCTGCCAACCGAGGTCTACTCTTCCGGCAATCCGCCGAGCTAATAGACTCCATTCACAAACTCCTGTGCCCTCCATCAAAGGATGGACAGCGGCGCGCGAGCGCTTTTACAGGCCGACGGGGCAGAAGCAACCCGATTTGAAGAGTAACGGCACCCGGGCTGTCCGGCGTACCGGCTCGCTGAGTTAGCGATACTTTTCCTTCGCGCTTGGCGAGCACCCACGCCCAACCCGGGCCGACCTAATCTCTTGGCGCTGCCAGTCGAATACCCTACAAGCTGTGCCTCTCGGGTACCGACGGCAGGCATAATCCGACCCCGTGCAGGGACTTAACGAAACGTGTGCACGTGCTGTGGGCCTAGAAAATTCTGCTCTGTTTGTTCTTAAGTCTTCTGGGCGCCCTGAAAAGACGCCTCCACTATTCCTAAGGTCCTATACAAATATCAAGTGAAATGGAGTGGTTTCGGATCTCGGTCGACCCTTCACCCTCGCTACGGCGCTTCGAACTCGGCTGAGCCGGATAAGCTGTCCGGATAACCCGGCGAGCTCCACGGGGACGTCTCACCGACTCGGCTGAGCGCTGTTGAGCTCGCCGGGCTCACGCTTGGTCATCCTGCGCTGCCTCTGACCGTGCCCCGCTGGCCCTGTTTAGCCGAGCTCGAGGCCTAAAAACTGCTTTGGACTCGGCTGAGCGTCTCCTAGCGCTCCCAGACCTCGTACTGCAGTGCGCGCGTCCGCACCTTGGGTGGCGCCATCCATCCTTGGTCTCCGGTGGTCTTGAATCCTCGTCAGTCGGGCGTTGTGCGTCCCTGAAGCCTGCTAGCTCGGCGAATTCGGCTGACTGGCACAGTGTACCCATCCAGCCGAGTAGTACCGTCGATTCTGCTTTTCTGGCTGTCTTGGTAGTTTGTTCCACAAAATCTGGTGTTCCCTACACCACACTGGGTTTGTGGCGGGTCCGTTTGATCCGAACGATCTCTTCGATCTGGATCTGGGCCAGATAAAGTCTCGACTCGCGGCCTCTTCGACAAGCTGAAGGTCTTGGTGGGTGAGAACCCTGCGACATCGACGCCGGTGGTCCTAGATCCCGAATCACCTTCCACCAAGGTCGACTCGACAAGCTACCAGACGTCATCACCATACGTTTTATCTGTGGAAGCTGGATCCGACATTTTATTAGAACCACGACATATGTCGGACCGTCTGGCGCATCGATGCTCCAAGCTCGATCCAAGGTCCAGCGACCAGATCACCCCTGATCTGGATCCAGGCAGCCGAAGACCAAGTCTGCAGACCAAGTCACCACGGCGACCGGATCTGAATCCGATGAATCGACCGTCAGGTTAGAGTCCTATTTCCAAGCCGTGATGGGCCGCTCCCTGAGGGAGCAACAGGCCCTCGCACCGATGCCGGCACCTCATGCGATCCAGAACCCTGGACACAAGACGTCGACATGGAGTCCACCGAGTCGCCGGATCCAGACCACTCTCACTGGAAGTACGATCCCGACGTACTCGACTTCACGAAACTTGCCCGGGCCGCTGTCGCCACAACTGCTGCCAGACCCACCGGATCCGCCTTGACCCAGCGCGTCCGGATCTCGGCGATCTCGGATCTCAAGGAGTTCTCTTGCAAGGACCAAGACGTAGATCGCGCGAGAAATTGGATCGGCAACGTGAAGTCGGCGTTCCTGCGCGATCAAGCATCCGACGAAGAGTAGTGCTTGACTTTCGTGGATCTGGTGTCCGGATCAACCAGGACCTGGTACCAGCAGCTACCCCGGTCCACACGCAACAAGTGGTCGGAGCTGCTCCGCTGTTTCCAGATCCAGTACAGATCTCAGTTGCTCGCCAGTACTACCATGCCTGCAAGCGATCCGATGAGTCTGCGCTGGAGCACTTGCACCGGCTCAAAGTCGCTGGACTGCGTGCAAGAG
Organism: Phytophthora cinnamomi; assembly: GCF_018691715.1. Taxonomy (NCBI): domain Eukaryota; phylum Oomycota; class Peronosporomycetes; order Peronosporales; family Peronosporaceae; genus Phytophthora; species Phytophthora cinnamomi. The sequence goes on from NW_027151029.1 coordinate 167,034, forward strand.
TGAAGATCAAGGACGGTGGACCCAAAGAGAAGCCCGGACATGTGGTTCACTTCATTGAAACTTTGGGAGATCATGATCTGGCTGATCGGCTGACGCTGTCACGGCATCCGGATGCGGACGAGCCCGAAGAAGTCCTGCGTGCGCTGGATCGAGCGAAGAGCCGGATGAAGAAATCTGCATTCGGATCTAGCAAGTACCCCCAGAAGGCCCCAGCGACGCCCGCACCGGCAGTCCCAGCGAAACATGTACGCGCAATCCAGATTCAGGCCCCCGACGCCGGATCCGACTCAAGTTCAGAGGGATCTGACTCAGGCGGGGACGATTACTGCCGGATTTACATAGCGGCGGGCGGTGAACAACCGCCACAGGCCGAGGAAGTGTCGAACACCCCCAGATCGGAGCCAACCAGAACGCCGCTCACTAGATCAAGCGCCTTGCGACCACATATCTAGAGTCCATGCCGACGGATCTGATGGTAGCCGCTGCTCACACTGCGGAACTCGGAAGCACACGGAAATTGCTGCTGGAGACGCTGGACTTGCCAGAAGCGGGGCAAGAGAGGCCACACTGCCTCTTCGTGTGCCGCGGGTGCGGGGAGCTCCACGACATGGGCAAGTGCCCAACGGAGGAGTTCAACAACTGGACCCGCCAGTGGTACAACCCGACCAAGCACGCGGGGGTGTTGCCAGAGAAGGCCGAGAAGATGATAAACTAGGACGCTCGCCGGGTTAAAATCCGGTATGAGCCGAGCGTTCTAGATATTGCATCTACGCATTTGTGAACAAGACATCGGTAGATCAAGCTAGCAAGCGATCAGATCTGCACTGTAATACACGTGATCTACATGGGAAGCGTTCTCCTGTGATCGCAAACCTCTGTAAATTCGACGGCTTCGCCAGATCCGACGAGATGGTGACCGTAGATCTGGATCCCAAGGTGTCGCAAGGGTACTGGAACGAACAGGATCCGGATATGTGGTTCCGGCCCGCCGATGGCAAGGCCACCATATTCCAGACACCCAGATTCGACCGCGTTGAAGCCTATCGACGATCCGGTGATCCAGAGTCGCCAGCTCTCCTTCCAGGAGAGGCTTGGGGCTACTGAAAGCAACATTCACCGGGTAAGTGGTTCCGACAAGCCAAGATTAACAATGAGAAAGCGATTTTACTCTTCGATACAGGTGCCGAGGTGGCTTTGCTCATAAGGTTGGGTGCTACATCGAAAGGAGCCAGAATCAACAATGTGTTCGGATCAGTGACAATGTCTACACAACGGAAGGAAGAACTCGGATCAAGATTACCTTGGCAGGATCACTAGTGTACTTCTTCGACTTCTGGGTAGGTCATCCATCTATCTGGCCTAGAAGCTATCTTGGGCATGGACTTCATGGTCCCGTCCGGGATCCGGCTGGATATGGCCGATGGATTGATCTGCCTGCCCGACGAAGTCCGGATCCAGCTCAGCGGACAGTGGTAGCTGTACGATGACAAGGCTCGGCTCATAAGGCTGGATCAGTACCTGCAGGTGGATGTCGGAGAGTCCGTCGAGCTTCCACAGCACCTGCATATATCAGATGACGATAAGCTGTGGATCACTTGCGGGGATCGGTGGGTGCTGGCGGTGACCAAAGGGCTGGGCAAGACACAGTACCTTCCGATCACGAACATCGGTGAGAGGAAGCGTCGCGACGAACGGATCGGCATGTGGTTCGCGGGCGACCGGATCCCGCGGCTGCAGGGTTTCGTGTCCGTCGGGTCCCGCCGCCACTTGGTGTGACGGAACCTCGCCTTGCAGGTCACCCCTGAAGCCTGATCCGCGAAGGCAGATCCCCCACGGGCCTCGCCTCCGCCGATGGTCGAGCACCCCGAGTACCCTGTGCCGCGCGCGATACTGCGGAGACCGGATTTACCACGAGCGCAGCCCGTGGAAGCTAGATCACAAAACCCGGAGAGATGTCGGAACAACCCACCGCCAGATCAACAGGACCAAGTGGTTCAGGGTGATGTGTCCCAGGTGACTTCTGAGACGCTGTGCCTCCAAGCCCCGCAATCTGTCGAATCTCCAGATCCACCGTCGGCGAGGCTACCCGAGACCTGCAAGAGCGCGGATCCCGTCGCCGAGGACATGCCAGGCCCAGATCAGGGTGATCCGGGTCCCGCCGTGGGCGACGGAGTGCAAGAAGGCCTAACCGCAGTGGCGTCCGAGCGCTCGAAGCTCGCCATGCAGAGGGAGGCGGTTCCCGAACAGTCGCAAGCCCAGATCATACCACTTGAGGCCAGATCACCCTATGGATGGTGTGGCCGAGGCGATCTGGCGACAGGACGGCCAGATCCAGAAGCGGCGTCAGGCTGTGTGAGCGGACCTCCAAGAGTTTGTGCTCTGAAGGCGACGCCGACGTCAGATAGTTGACATCCAGTTGGGTCCGACGGCGTCACTATGGACTGGTTTCTAACGGGAAACGGTGCAGTGGGCTACTTGTAGACCCACCGCGGACCCCCACAGGCCCAGCCTTCCGGCTGACGGTATACACTGCCGCAATACATCTGCCGCAATACATCACCGCACGCAACAGCGCATACATCCAGCATTGGTCCGCGGTGTCAGCCCGGACCAAACGGCAAGCACATCGACCAGGAAACGCCGTCCACCGGAGCCCAGGTCGGAAGGAAGGAGGCTCCATGAGGGAGGAATCATCGTCCCGTCGTGACCAATCAAAACGCTCTTGGTGCTCACATTCGCGCCCTGATTGGCTGAACCGCTGGGTCAGCTGGCTTTATCGCTGCGTTGCCCGCTGATAGGTTTCTCGGCGACTTGAGCTCCACGGCGCAGATTGACGAGTATTCCTTATGTGCTTTGTGCCTGAATCTCATTACTGACAGTTTGAAAAAAACTTTCAGGTATCCAAAGTGTCCAACATATTACATTGGTCGATTTATTACTATAAAAATATTATCAGTACAAATCTATCGATATTATATTATTAATAGTAATATGTTGGTTTTATAGTTATTATATTAGTATTGATAATATATTGCAGTTACTACGAACCTCAGACCCGGGGCGACTGGATGAGCCCAATCGCTCCTGCCAGTGTTGAAGTGCACCGCTAGCACGGTTCGGACCGTATAAAACGATTCACCCTGAACCTCCCTAGAACTCTTCTTATTGGCAAATCATGAGATAGTCGGCTTGGTTGGTTCGAGGAGCAGGAAGCGGTGTTTGCACAAGCCCATACGGAAGGACAAGAAGAAGGACAAGAGGGGAGTAGCGTTGAGAAGGACAAATAGGCCAGCTTTGGTAACTTTAATCAACTCACTTCGGCATTTGCCACCAACATCACAAGCTTTCCTCAATAGTTTAACAGCCGCAAGGACGCTCACCACAAGAACGCACGCTGCTAGAACGCTCCGCTCAAGACATGACGACCAAGCGCGCCGAAGTCCTCCTGGGCAGTGGGAACTACTTCCACTGGGAGTATATCATGCGCATGGCGCTCGCCCGGAAGGAGCTGCTCGCGCATGTGGAGGTGGTCAAGGCGGAGAATAAGATAACGGAGGCGTGGCGCACGACCGATGCCAAGGCGCTGGGCATCATCGCGCACGGTGTGGAGATCCAGCACCAGACGAAGATCCGTTCCGCGACGCGTGCCATGCAGGCATGGAACACTTTACACGAGTACTACAACCGTACCACGCTGCACAACCGTGTCGTGATGACGCGGAAGCTGCACGAGTTCAAGATGGAAGCTGGAACGGTTATGGCCAAGCATCTGGACGCTTTCGACGAGTTGATCGTCGGTCTGCAGACGCTGGGAGAGCCGATCGAGGAAGCGCGTCAGCTGGTGGTTTTGCTGAGCAGCCTTCCATCGGAATACGAGCTGATCGCGGCCATCCTTGAGAACGTCCAGGACGTCACGATGAATGACGCGAAGGAGAAGCTGTTGATGGAGTACGAACGGCTCGAGAAGAAGGAGTCAACCACGGAGAAAGCGTTCGCGCCAACGGGAACGCCGGACGGTTCAAGGACGGCCGAGGCAACGGTCGACAGGGTAACGGTGCGAGGAAGAACGGTGGTTTCAAGGGCAAGTGCTTCCAGTGTGACCAAGTGGGCCACATGAAGCGGGACTGCCCAGGCAAGAACGGTGGAGCTGCAAACGACGAAGTGTTCGCCGTGGGTGAAGAACACTTCACCGGATGGTTGATCGATAGCGGGGCGTCATCGCACATGACCCCGCACCGTGAAGACCTGTTCGACTTTGAAGGAACGGATACGGGCATCGAAGTGACGATCGCGGACGGAAAGAAACTGCGGGGCGTCGGAAGAGGAACTGATACGCTGACCGGGATGGACGGTAAACGCATCAAGATGGTGGACGTGTTGTACATACCGGGACTCGACAGACGGTTGCTGTCGGTGGGGAAGCTTGCGGAACGCGATCTGAGAGTGGAATTTCAGCGTTCATCGTGTGATATCTGGGAGAAGACCAGCGCAGTCGCGTTGGGCAACAAGGTGGTCAAGGCGTACGTGTTCGACTGCGAGAAAGAATCGGCACGGTTCGTGGAGTACGCCGGAGCTGACAGTCAGTGGGAGCTTTGGCACTCTCGCATGGGACACCCCGGCGAGAACGCTATGGCTGAGACTCAGCGTGCTACGAACGGTTTGCTAACCGTGGGGCGTAGTGTCACGACTTTGTGCGGTGGATGCATGAAGGGGAAGCGGGCTGTAAAACCGTTCCCGTCAAGGTCGAAGACAAAAACATCGCGTGTGTTGGAGCTAATCCACACGGATGTGATGGGGCCGATGAGAATGGTCTCCAAGGGAGGTGCGAAGTACGGTTGGCGTTCGTGGACGATTACTCGAGGTATGTAGTAGTGTACTTCATAAAGAAGAAGAGCGAGGTGGCCAGTAAGCTCATTGAGTTCAAGGCGTTCTACGAAAACCAGTGGGGAGAACGCTTGAAGTGCCTGCGCTCGGACAATGGAACCGAGTTCGTAAACAAGACGGTCATGGAGCTGTATCGTCGGAACGGTATCATGCACAAGCGAACTGTGCCCTACCGCCCGCAGCAGAACCGTGTTGCGGAACGCATGAACCGGACGATCATGGAAAAGGCACGCAGCATGCTGCACTACAAGGGTGTGTCGACAGAATGGTGGGCAGAAGCTGTGAGCACGGCGGTGTACCTGATTAACCGTTCCACCAACACGGAACGCTCGGATGTGACGCCGTACGAGGTCGGCTTCCAGGTGAAGCCACAGTTAGAATACTTGCGTGTGTTTGGGTCGCCCGGGTACTCTCACTTTGACGGCGCTAAGAGGACAAAACTCGAGTCCAAGAGCTTCAGGTGTGTGTTCCTCGGGTGTGCGGAGAACGCTAAGGGATATCGTGTGTATGACATGGATGCGTCCAAGGTCAAGGTGTCACGTTCGGTGAAGCTGGACGAGCGCGAGGTGGGCGGAATATATGCTACGCACTTGCCGCAGCATGGTACGGTTATCCATGTGACCAAGGCCAGTGATGCACCAACCGTTCCAGTGGAGACGGATCACCAATCAGTCGAAGATGAACCGTGGAAGTCATTGAAGAGCCCGTCCAAGACGTCGAGATGGACAAGGCTGAGTCGGAGCAGGAGGTACTGCGGTTACCACCGCCAGAACGCTCGGCTACAGGTTTGGAGTTGACTGCGTACCGCCCTCCACCGCAAGCGTCCCTATCGCTTAATATTTCACCCTGAGCCAGTACGGTCGAGGAGATCGCAGGAACCGATGTTTCTCTTGGGGAACGGTATTGACGATGACGAGGAACGGTCGGAAGATAGCGATGGACCGCCACCTCCGAAGCTTGCGAGGATCGATGAGGACGGTCTCGTCGTGGAAGCAGTCATGGCGTATGCGGCAAGGATTACGGAAGCAACGGATCTTCCAGAAACGTACCCACAGGCAATTGCTATTGTTGAGGCTGCTGCCTGAAGGGACGCAATGGACGCTGAGTTGCTCTCTCATAAACGGAACGGAACGTGGACGCTAGTGCCACGTGGAACGGATAAGCGTACCATCGGGAGTCGATGGGTATTCGCAAAGAAGCGTGACGAGAACGGTTGCGTGATTCAGTACAAGGTACGGTTGGTCCCGAAGGGGTTCAAGCAAAAGTACGGTGTTGACTTCGTCGAGACGTACTCCCCGACCGCGAATATGAGTCGTTTTGGCCGGATACGTGGCATATGGCTACGTGATGGAACAGTTGGACGCGGATACAGCGTTCCAGAACAGTGACCTGGCGGACCGTGTGTACATGGAAGTATCACTTGGAATTGACAACGGTGATGACAACGTATGCGTGCTGAACAAAGCCATCTACGGTTTGAAGCAAGCGGCAAGCGCGTGGAATAACACCATTCATCGCGTGTTCTTGAATAACGGTTTCAAGAGCTGTGGCGCGGATCAGTGTGGCTTCGTCAAGCATTCCAAGTACGGTTACGTCTACGTGTGTTTGTACGTTGACGGCATGATAATCGCTGCGAAGACGAGCAATGAGATCAGTGCAGTGAATGCGCTGAAGGACGCATTCAAGATGAAGGAGCTGGGTACGGCGAAGTTCATCTTGGGTATGGAAATTGATCACGACAAGACTGCTGGAACGCTCACGATCAAGCAAACGAGGTACATTGACGACGTTGTGGAATGCTTCGGTCAGCAGAACGCTAAGCCTGCGGACAACCCATGCGTGTCCGGAACGAAACTGACGAAGACACATTCACCTGGAACGGTCAAGGAGCGAGCTGAGATGCGGTCGTGACCGTACCGTTCCCTCATCGGGTGTCTGTTGTACGTCATGACATGCACCAGACCGGATATCGCTTATGTGGTGACACAGCTGTCACGGTTCCTGGAGAACCCCGGTCTGCAGCATTGGAGAGCTGGTATTCGTATACTACGATACTTGATGACAACGCGGGAGCACGGAATTATGTACCAACGCAGCGATGGCAACTTCACGATTGAAGCGTTCACGGACGCCGATTGGGGAAGCAACATTGATGACAGGCGTTCCGTGTCGGGCGTCATGGTGAGGATCGGGAACGGTCCGGCAGTGTTCAAGTCCAAGTTCCAGAGAACGGTTGCGCTCAGCTCTGCGGAAGCTGAGTACATGGTCCTGAGCCTATGCGTTCTAGAGGTGCTCTGGACGCGTGCAATGCTAAAGGACATGGGCAAGGAGCAAGTGGATGCGACGCAGATGTGGAAAGATAATCAAGGAGCGATTGCATTGGCGCAGAACGCTGGGTATCATGCTAGAACGAAGCATGTGGATATTCGACACCACTTTATCCGCGAGAACGTGGAACGCGGAACGGTCAACGTGGACTACATCGACACGAAGCACTAGCTGGCCGACATGTTGACGAATGCGCATGGAACGAAGGTGCTCAAATACTTGCGGGAGGCCAGCGGGATCAAGGCGAAGGTCACCGTGTAGTAGCGGTGAGTGGGAGTGTTGAAGTGCACCGCTAGCACGGTTCGGACCGTGTAAAACGGTTCACCCTGAACCTCCTTAGAACTCTTCTTATTGGCCAATCATGGGATGATCGGCTTGGTTGGTTCGAGGAGCAGGAAGCGGTGTTTGCACAAGCCCATACGGAAGGACAACAAGAAGGACACGAGGGGAGTAGAGTTGAGAAGGACAAATAGGCCAGCTTTGGTAACTCTAATCAACTCACTTCGGCATTTGCCACCAACATCACAAGCTTTCCCCAATAGCCAGTTTTGAGTAGAACTCACAATACCATAGGTCATCGAGAAAACTGACTAACAGTACTGACTAGGGAGTATCACTATTTGGGATACCACTGCATAGTCCCTATATTTCTGGAGTGGATTTTGTAGTGTCTGCATAATGAAGACATGGTTGGGGAAGCCGGGGGAGGTTCCTGAAGGTATGGCCAAAGTGTATTACTTGGTAAAAGCCAAGGTGAATAGGACATGAGTTACTCCTAGTGTCGCGGCTTCTGCTAACTAGTGAAGCCGCAGCTATCGCAAGCTAAATTGTCGTTCACTGGTCACCACGTTTGTCGTTATAGTACACTAGATTTCTGGCTGGACATCAGCTTTTGCGTTACGCTCTCATCATAGTTTCCGTTATACTTAAGTAACAAGATTCACTGCCGCAGTCATCGCGCTTGCCGTAATTGACTGTGATCATTTGTCGCTGCTGCTAGCTTGGGCAGACTGGAGATTTATTCCACTGCATATTTACACTCACTCACTCACGAAAGTCTGAATTACAGTCACTGTCGAAAAATCGCCTTGACTGAAGTCGCACAGGAGATTTACATAACTATAGTCAGCACCCATCACCAACAAAGTTCATTTAAGCAGGAATACATGTTTGTGGATCTAAGTCATTGACCAATGGGCGCCTTCCAAAACCTATATAAAACGGCTTGGTCATTAGGGGTAGGGGGATTAAACCGGTCATTATACGGAGCGATTAAACGGAATTGTTTGAAGGATCATAAAAGTCTCCGTTCAAACAATTCGAAAATGGGTTTGGTCGCCCGTTTAATACCCACCTTACTTGGCAGCTCGATTAAAAAAGTATCTTATAGAATGTATGGGTTCAAACAGTTCCCTCATTTAGAGATTTCATTTGAATATAAGTTGCGCGCGCGATCTTGGAGGGTCTTAAGGCGCGAAAGCGCGCGCGCTTGCAGTGCGCACGCCTCGTTTCGAATCCGGACTCCTCGTGCCGAAGTCCTCGCCTGTCTGCTACGAACGTGTACGTACAATGTGAGTTAATATAGTCGTTTATACATCTAAACTATCGATTATTCCCTGCCTAGGCAACCATACATTCGTCTCCACCGAGCAAGCGCCGCCACACGGTAAGCAGTGCCCTCGAGACTTCGATTGCTTCCGACACTAAGCGCCGCTGCGGCTGAGTCGATGCGCTGCAATCCGCCTTCAGGAGAGCCATGCGGCGAGGCCGCTGAGGTTGTACCAGGCAACCCAGTGCCTTCGGCCATCGTTGCTGTCGCGCCCACAAGACCGTCGACGAGGTCCAGCGACTTCGCGAAGGTTAAGAATACCACGGTACTGACGGTCATCAAGACCGTCACGACCCGAGTTTCAACGCGCATCGCCTTCCGCCGAAGAGAAGCCGCTCAGAGAGATATCCGCGCAACCAGCTCCATTGGTCTCCGGCGTCGGAGCCCCCGCTGCTTCCGAGTACCTACTGTCGGCGTCGCCAAGGACGTGATCTGGCCGTGTTGTGCTGCCTGAAGGAGTCAATGCGTCGGTGACGATGCAAGTGGCGCCGCTTGCAGAGTTTCAGCTCTCCCCGCCTGCTTCGTCGAGTAACGGCCTCCCCAGTCGTCGTTCCAGCCGGAGCACGGAGACAGAACCATCGCTTCCAGCCACGCCTGCGCCTTCAGCTCCGATCCCAGATGCTACACACTAGCCTGCGACAGCAAGTTCCCAAGCGAGCACTGTGGCTCCGTGGTCACCCCAAAGCCCCTTCCGGACCCGTCAGCAAAAACGAGCAGAGGTTGTTCCTCGTTGGTACACCGAGGCGGTCGCTTCCGACAGCGACGATTCCAAGACGCGCCGCTCGTAGGTTCCCCTCAACCAGCTGCACGCCCATAGGTCGCTTGCTTGCTCATGAGCTCCCCCGGGTTTACTGTTGTCGAAGGTGGTTCAGCGAACCCACCTTGCGACGAGTGGCAGCTCGAGTCGTGGCTGGATGGCGTGCAGTTCACATCGGCACAGCTGAATCCGCGCCGCTGGAAGTTTCCAGCCGTCAGCGTGGGGATGAGAGGGGGGCTTGGCTGTGGATGCGAAGTTCGGTGCAAAGCTAGCACCTGCCTCAACGCTCGAAGCAGCAGATTCTGCACGGAGTACAACTGCACCTTTGCTGCCGAGGGTGGCAATGGGCTTCACGAAAGCCGTGTGCTCGCTATCAGTCGCAACCTGCGCACTGGAATGCGCGGTTTGGTGGCGCAGGCTGCTATTCCTGCTGGCGAAGTCATCGGGCAGTATTTGGGCCACATGAACTTGTTCGGGCCGCCGTGCAAGAACGGCCCGTTCAACGATGGCTACAGAATGCATCTTCGCACTCGGAGCACGGGAAGCAAGTTCATAGGCATCGACGCCTTGAAAGTGGGCGGCAATCTCCGCTTCATGAACCATGCCTGCAATCCGAGCACCCGGTTCCATGAAGTCCAAACGGGTCAAAGGCTGACGGTGGTCGCCGTCAGTATTCGTGACATTTACCCGGGCGAGGAGGTGACGGTTTCCTACGGCAACAAGTTGTGGTTTGTCTGTCGCTGCGGGTGGTCGGGATGCCAACATCGTCACCTGGAGCACTTGCACCAGGATTCGGAGTCTGCGTGACTCCACCGCACGTAGGTATATAAAAATGGTGTACGTGTTGTGTAATGATTTTTTTTGAAATTCGAAACTTCCTGTCTTGTATACTGAACATCGTACATCTGACCCAGGACGTGATGCGTTGGAGAATATGGCGGTGCGTCTCGTACAGCTCGTTGTCTCTAATCGATGTTTTCCTCTTCGGGTCTGACCTGCGTCGTATCTTGCATATCTATCTGCAGCGAGGACGACTGCAAGGATACCAGAACTACAGTGCTAAGGAGGAGCTTCTTATCTGCGATTTGGCCGCCAAACTCCTATCAACTGGTAGGAATACGTGGATGGTGCTGGCAGACGAATACAATGGCTCCAAGGATCCAAATTGGCGTGAACGCGACTTCGACTCACTGCAAAGGAAGTTCCGCAAGCTCTACGGAAAACCCAAACCCACGGGCAACCAAGGAGACCGCCTCACGCTCAAGCAGCGAGCTATCCTCTTGGTCCATGAAACTCAGTACGAGATAGAGAAGAAAGGAGGGGCGCATACCTCGCACGATGGCCACGACAATGGCGACGACGATGAGGCTCTCATAGACGAGATCAACACCGCCCTCTTCGCGGACGAGGTGAACAGGACCTTCAACGGGAGATCGAACGCGAATTCAGTCTCGACCAAGGGTGGTGGCGACGTCAACCGTGAGCAGATCAACAAACCGCGGGGGGAGGAGGAGGAGGAGGAGGAGGAGGAGGAGGAAGAGGCGGCGGCGGAGGAGGATGACGCCTCGGTCTCCTCTGTCAACTCGGTCGAGGACGAGAAAACCTCAGAGGCGGATACGTCCGAGGCGGTTGACGCTAACCAACCTCGTGGTCCCCCTCTCCCTCCAGTTTCCGAGCTTCACGGCGGCGAGTTTGTATTGGCGGGGGCCGTGATGACCCATCAAGGCCTCGTTCCCATCGAGTTCGCTGCTGACTTCCAGCAGATTAACGCCAATTTTGGCGATGGAGAGGAGAGTGACACGCAAGGAGACCAAGCGAGATCTAGAGGGGCGCGAAGCGATCGTATTGCGACCCCCTCAACGATCCATGACACTCGAGCAATGTCCAGGGCATCGCCAAGGGCCACGCCAGTGACACCGAGAGCGGTCGGCCGCCCCAGACGCGACAGTCCACCTCTGGCTTCGGTTGCTTTGCCCGACGGGCCCACCCTGCTGAGGAACCCGATCGCGCAGCTTCCGACGAAGTGGAGTTGGGAAAACGCTAACGACTCTACACTACCAGTGATCGCCTGGGAGGGCGGGACCTACGGGTACTTCGGGACAACTTCGAAACAATGGGTGGGTGCGATCCAGGAGCAAAAGCCAAAAGCCCCGCGTCCGAGAGTTCGGTGACGACAACGAACGCTACGTCGAAGAGAAACCAGGCCGAGAAACGAATGGATTCTATTGACAAAGAATGAAAACAAACAGAGGCTGTTCACGCTTCAATGGGATCGGAAATGAAGGAGCTACTGCTCATCTTTCGCGAAGACGCCCATCGCAGAGCCGAAGCAGAGGCGAAGCGGCGACGAGAAGAACGCGATGAGCGGCGCGCAGAGGAAAAGCGAGAGCGAGAGGAGCGAGAGAAGGTTCGTTGCGATGAAACTGCGCTTGGCGAAGTCAGGCGTCAGCAAGACTGTGAGGACGCAAAAAAAAAAAAAAACCTCGAAGCTGCGGAAAAGAAGGAGGAAGCAGTTCGAGCGGACCATCGAGAAGAAGAGGTCGAGCGCCGCCGACAGTTTCAGGCTCGTCTCGAGCAAGACCGTGCCGAAGCTCGGCAGTGCCACCAGCAAATGATGCTACTGATTTCTGCGATTCTCAAGAGCAAGTAGTACTTGATAAGATGTGTGTGCAGGAAGGAAGAAGTAGTCTATTCAATTTGCATTATCTGCGTAATCAAGTTCAACTCACTCTTGTGTATCACCTGTCGTCCTCGCCATGAAGGGAAGTGGTTCGTATCTCACTAATACCGACTGTTCTCACTCTGTAGTTAGCAAGCTGGAAAAGGTTGTCCAACCGCTCCTGCCGTTTGCTGCGGTCGTACGGCAACGGCATCAGCAACCGGTGATAGACCTTTTCGACAGAGCCCATACCCCACTCCTCACTTTGTCTAATCGAAGTTATTGCCCCTGATAACGCCTTCGCCGCCGCACGAACTGACGGCGGCACCAGTCTACCCGCATCTCCGTCCTTCAGGGGTGTCATAATTCTGCCGATCATGTTCCCACCGCAGGGGAAAGCACTGTCCGCAACAACACCATAGCGAGTGTCGGGGTTTAGTTCCGCCGAGGCTAGCTTACGCCAGTCTAGACTCGTATCACCATCGTTCCAGGATCGTGGACAGTTATGTTTCGCCCAAACGATGAGCCCGTCTGCCGAAAAATATAGCGTACTGGTGACGAATACACCATGTAGCCAGCCATTATAATGGGCATTCTGGATATCTTGATCTGGAGGCTGCTGCACCTGTGAAGCAAAGTATGATTCAGGAATGGCAAGGTCATCAATAAATATAATCACATCTTGATGTAAGTACCTTGTAGTTTTTCCCATCCAAGAACCCCCACGTGAACTGAAGCATGGGCTCTTTGCTGCCACTAGACGGGCTAGGGCTTTCTACCTGGTAAACGTAGGCCATACAATCCTAGCGGGCGCAAACCCTCACAGCGCCGCCGTAAGAGCGTCTTCAGCTGCAGTTAGCACGCGGGTAAGCGTCGTTGTGGGGACCCCAAACATGAGGCACAGGTGCATGCGATGCTCACAGCCTACATAGAAAGCTAGAAGCAACCCAACACGTGATGGTGGTGTTGGAGCTTCCGGGGTCGGCCCTCTTTCGAGCAGACGATTGGGATCTCGTACTGAGACGCAAACCGAGATAATAGAAGATTGAATGAGGCCCTACATGACAAGCAATAGTTAGACGCCAACTACACACTCGAATTTGCATGTTGACCTTACCGAGATAGCCTAGTGACCATTACCATGTTCTTATCGGTTCCTTTGAGCCACGTGTCCATCCAGGACGAAGCATCGGGATCCTTTAGGCAGCCCAGGGTGATGTAATGGCGCATTCGTACGAGTCGCTGCCACTCCCAGCGCCTGCGCTCGTCGTGCAGCCGCCGCCTCAAGTCCCAGAGCGTCTCAAGTGAGCGACGGCGAGTCTGGGACGATGCACAGAGCATCAGCAGTAAGCTTGTATCCGGGCCAGACATTGTGCTAGAAGAAGCGCGAGAGAAACAAATGACGAGGTCGGTTGCTCGGAAAGGGTCGAAACGACCTTTCCCGCCGAACGAGATCTTTACTAATAGAGATTTTTTGTAAAAAAAATTGCCCAGCTTACGACTGTCCCTTGCGATCCGCATAATGAGACTAATATACTCTTACTTCAAGTGGCAAAAGTAGCCGGACACAGATCAGCTTTAATGATGATTTTGGCCTGGGTTTTTATCTCCTAAGATTTGCTGGCTTTTGGTCCGGCAAGTAATGAGCCTAATCGGAGGATCAGAATTTTTCGATTAAACTGTTTTATCCAGGTTTTGGAAGGCGCCCAATGGGTAAGAGCTTTGGTAACCTACGCAGCCTTTTTGGCAACATTCTTAGCCCACCACCGCGAGTAGTACCGCCAGAACATGTAGTCCCCGTCGAGCAGCAGCTGATCCTTCTTCATCGATAGCGTTTTCTTCGCAGGCCCGACATTCGGGAAAGTTGTCTTGGTGTACCCCAATTTGTGGATCTTCTTGAACATCGTCAAGAATTTATCCGAGAACTTAGGTTGTCTCCACCGCGTGGCAGCAAATCTGGAAGCAAATCCGAAATATGATCCTTTGTTTATCGTTTGCTGCCAGAAGCAAATCGGCGCGGCTCCACCGCGCAGCGGCAAAACAGCTATCTTTATAGCGCGACCATTCGCGATTTTCCGATATGGAGTCTAGTGATAAAGAACTCGTCTCTGGAAGCCTCGACAGTGATGACGAGACATTCAGGGATGACGATGAGGTAAGTTGAGGCAGCACCGTAGGTCCTCTACTCTTCCTCACACTACGTTGTTTGTCACTAGGCGTTTCTCCTCCTCTTGTCGACCGCGTCACACTACCTTCCAAAACGCAAAAGAGGGGGTTCTGTTCGCGGCAAAGCTGCTAATATCCAACGCGATTTCGAGGCCGCACACAACAGAATTTGGAGAAATTACTTTGCTGAAAGCCCTCTTTTCCCCGAAAAATACTTTCGCCGTCGCTATCGCATGCGAAGACCTCTCATCTGTCGAATCATGGACGCAGTTGTATCGACAGATGATGATTTTCGGCAACGTGTCGATGCTTTAGAAAAAAAAAACATTTCCACTCTTCAAAAGTGCTCTGCTGCTATGCAAATGCTAGCATACAGGTGCTGCGCCGACTCGTTAGACGACAACGTCGCAATGGCTGAGTCTACAGCTTTGAAGTACACCAAAAGGTTTTGCGAAGCTGTATTAGCAGAATTCGAGAGTGAATACCTGCGAACACCTACACACAGTGATATTACGCGGCAGCTTAACCTTTCCGCAGACCGGAGGTTTCCGGACTGTATCGGTTCCCTCGCGCGCTGCGGCCTTGCCATTTTCACTCGCGTTTGACATCTGTGGTGGCTTGGGGAAGGAAAACTTGAAATGCGCGCGATCTTCGAGAGGCGCGAACACTGTCCGCTTGCTATTGTCTCGATTTCATAGCAGTGTGCTGATGAGACATCAATTGTACCCAAACACGTCGAATTTGCTACTGGCCTCAAACGCCGCACCAAATCGGCGAAATTTGCTGCCAGGAGGCGCACCTATTTGCGTCTGGCCTAGTTTACAACCCGCGGTGGAGAGATCTGGCCGTGAACTATACAATAAATTTCTGTCTGGGTCGCAATTTGCGGCTGCAACCTTATCGTCCTGGCCGGCGAGCCACTTATCCTCGAATTTAACGAGAGCCGCAGCCTGGTCATCAACTTTGTTCAAGGCGGGCACGAACTGCGTCATCTTCTTGAAAAAGTTGACTCCCCTGGATCCAGCATTCCTCTCTCTTCGTTCTCGGTGTTGTCGCCACCATCATCTTCGCTCTCGCGGATTCTCAAGAACCTGTTGGTAATGCCGGACGTCTGGGCAGTGTTGCTAGTCGAACTTAGCAATCATTGGCGTCGCATTGTAGACTGACATCGCCGAGGCAACGTCGGAGGTTGCGGGGAGCGCGGTTGCAGCAGCGAGGAGGACATAGCACACGCGCATGGTTAAGGGTCGGTCTTGGCGGCTCGACGGAAAATTGAGAAATGAACAATATGCTGCACAAATGGTGTTTGTACTGTACATGCACTATACTGTATCTTGATCTACTGTGTCTATGGTGTGCTGGGTTGGTTCACATTGCCCCGGACCACGGTGCCTACTATAAATAGAACCTTGTACGAGTGCTCGTACAAACAACCAAAGCCGATCATAGAAACTTCGCTGTAATCATGCTGTCGCACTTGCACTGCGGTGCGCAGGGTTAACTGTATTTATCGACTAGGATACCGTACACACACTGCTGCCCTGCTTAGTAGTTGCTCGCGTTGAGGTGGTCGGCCGTCATAACCTTGGCTCACGCCGAAGATAACACGTGCTTGAAGACGCCGTCCTCCGAAGCAAACAGCTGTACCGCCTCCTTCGGCTCAGGGGCCGCCAGCAGCGCCAGGTCCGTGTTCACCATGTGCATGTCCTTGCTCTCAGCCTTGTACTCCTTCTCCGACACCTTGGTCCACGTCTCGCGCAGGAGCACGTGGGAATACTCGTTCGACAGCATGACTCGTTCGACAGCATGAGCGAGTTGTTGCAGTACGAGCCGCTGTAGATCGGCGTCTTCTGCAATGCCACGCTACGCGGACGGCCAGCCAGAGCCACCGCCTCATACGGAGACACACCCAGGATCTTGATGTTGTCGTGCACGGCGATCAGCGTGGTATTGTAGTACTCGCGCGGGAAGCATATCCATGCCGTTGGCGGCATCCGTGCGGCCGCCCAGGAAGTCAATGGTTACTTTACCGGCGTCCCCGAGGCCACCTTGCCCGCCAGCTCGATTAGGCCGGCCTACGACTTCTTCACGGGCTCTAGCGCGGACATGATCTTGTCCACACTGGTGTCCACCAGCCAGTACTTCTGCAGCGAAAAGCGGTGTGGCGTTGCTGTGACTGGCAAGAAAGCCTAGATAGCTGAGTCCTGAGACGTGTTACTGGGACTTGGCAAGAAAGCCTGGAGGGCTGGGTCCTGGGGCGCCTGCTCATAGCCACGCAATTCTGGTATTATAATGCCTGCTTGCAGCTACAGGTGTAACTTGAACCCCCTCCTCACGAAAGTTAACGATAAGCAGCGTCCAGATTGTCTTGTCACGCGAATGTCGCCCCTAAAAGATTCAAGCAACACGCACGGGATAATATATTACCTGTCCATGTATAAAACCTAGCAGATTCGTCCTAATACATTATTCTTTTGTCATCTTATAAGAGACTCAGGGATCTGTGTTAATATAGGGACTAGTACGCGCACTTATCGCCCCAACTACTCTGGATAAAATTCAGAGAACTCCATATTACCACTGTACTCCAAATTAAGTGATAAGAAACTGGGGATTTACCACAGTGTACAGTATACGTCCAAGCATCCCACGAGCTGAGCGGGAGCACTGCTCGCGGGAACGAGCACGAGCAGCAAAAAGCCTGCGAGCGCGCTCGTCGAGATTTGAACTACAAACGTATTCACTCAAAAGGTCCTTCAGTATGCTCCCTATGAATTCGATTCGACAGGGGAGCGCCAATCCCCCCGCTCGATATACATAGCATTATTTATTGGATAAAAATAAATTTCTGGACCGGGATTCGTTAAAATAGAGCAGAGCGCGCTGTGAGCGGCGCTCCAGATGCTCGTTGCGGGCGTACTGAGTAGGGGCGCTCTAAAACCTTTCTCTATTTGCTCGCTTGATCAGCGAGAGCTCGCAAGTTTAGGGTTTTTAGCTCCCTTGGGCGTCTGCTCGTGGGAGTGTTGGATATGTCACTACATGTAGGATAATCAAAATTGTAGTGAGGCTCATTCAGTGCATCGCCAATACAGACACCACCCACAAACTGAAAAGGGTGGACCTTCCACGTTCCTACAGGATATTATATACTTTCAGGGTATAAGTAATTGGAATGCGTAACTACCACTCTTTCCTCAAATCAATATGCCATCATTTTCACTTCTTGGCGGCGTGGCGGAGGGGGGGGGGGTAGTTCTCCTTGTCATCGGGGAAGACAACACCGCTCTTCTGGAAACAATGCTTGATGGTATCATCGGTTACCCCTTCCCACGCAACATCGACCCACCTCATCCCTCGAACGTCAAGCAGTCGGTCGGTGGACGGACTACAAAGTGCTGCCAGGTGTAGTGGGTCTAACTTGACTCACTACTTTAGCTTACACGTTGCGCGACGTGTATGAGGAAGCGTAAGTGCTTAGTAATTACTTGCGTTAATTATATTTGAATACACAAATATAATTTAAATCAGATAAGACTCCAAGTGACTTCGATTAGGTAAAATGAGAACTGTGTTGTTTGTAAATTGATCTTCCTCTAAAATCTGCTAAAACTGTTTATCATCTATGAAAGGGTTGACAGCGGCTGGCTGTCAGAGCCCCGCTAATATGCGTGACTCTGATTGGTAGAAAGATGCTGCTTTCTACCAATAGGATCTTTGGGTATGTGTGGACTCACTGTGGTGGTCCACTTCAATGTATCCATCGGTGTGTCTTACACCAATGTGAGGAAGTATCCAAAACTTTTAACAGATAACTTATCTGTTAAATTCACAAGTGGCTTGCAGCCACTTGTACGTGTAACCCCGTTACAGAACGGGTACACGTCGTTCCGTGTGCCCGAGAGTCTCAAATCTCCGCGCTAAGTTCTTAGCACGTGAGGGTTCGGGCGCTAGCGATGACCGCAGCGCTCGCACTACTTCCGCTGCGCCAGCGCGTACTGTTCCTCGTACGCCCTCACCATTTCCGGAACGTCCTCCAGCAAGACGTTCCGCGGCTCCCATGTTTCTCGATGGGGAGGAAATCTTCTCCAACGAATACGAAAACGAGCCCCTTGAGGGTTCGTTTTCGGGATACTATGCGCTCACCCATCCAGCGGGTTGAGCCGCGGGCGTCACGGATCGGCGGTGGCGGGGGTGGGAACACGCCCCGGGTATGATCAGCCCCGGGCTGATCAGTATGCGTCTCTCCACGACCGGGTGACCGCCGTGGAGCGTCTGCAGGGCGCTGAGTTCGCCGCCCTGAGGCAGGAGCTGGCGAACCAGAAGGCCCAAGTCGCGGCGGTCTCGCAGACCGCCTCGAATATCCAGGTCGAGTTGGGGACCCAGATGAAGGGGTTGCTCCAGCGCGTCCGCGCGCTGGAGGAGAGGCTGCTCGTCGCCGAGGCCAAGGCTTGCGCTTCTGCCTCGGCTCCTGCCGAGGCTTCGGGTCAGCCGAGCTAGATGGCTCGTGCTGCAGGTATGGCTTCAGCCGTCCGACGTAAAAGGTCGGATGGAGGCGCATGCTAGACGGTATGTCTAGCGTGTAAGCGTTGCCGTGCCGTGCCAACACAGTGAACGGCCCGATGAAGCGCGGAGCAAGCTTGCTTGCTCCGATATCCGAAACTGCATGTTTAGGCAGGTTTTGAGTAGCTAACAAAACCAATGAACTAACTTTGAATTCATTTGTGTTGTCTCTGCCCGCATTGTCTGCGTTCAGCTTCTGTTGATCAACAGAAGCTGCTATTGCATCTTGGACAAACCGAATCACGGCTTGTCTTTTAGTAAGGAAGTTGATTGCATCCGAGCTGAAGTCATTAAGCTCGCTCTCCGCTAGAGGCCCGGCCTCTGCGTGGTTCTTCGCGGTGTCTGCGCCCTGCGCAGACCCGTGGTCCTTGTTCCTTGTTGTTGGAGGAGTCTGCGCCCTGCGCAGACTCATGCGGTTTGTTCGTCGTTGCAGCTGACACTGTGCAAGTGTCAGCGGTTTTCTGCGGCTGCTGTATTGCAGTCGTAGATCCTCCCCCACTTAAAGTGGGAGCCATCACTCCGAGTAAACTCGGTAGGCGTGGATGCCGCATGGCATTCACGTAGAACGGTGTATGCCCGGTCGAGGCATGCACTGAGTTATTGATGGCAAACTCTGCCATCGATAAGCACTCGCTCCAGTATTGGAACGAGTGAGCGTAGCTCTTCCACATATCGACGAGCACGCGATTCACGCGCTCGGTTTGACCGTCCGTCTGCGGATGATCCGCAGTCGACATGGAAAGCTGGCTCCCAAGAAGTGTAAACACTTCTTGCCACAGGTGCGCTGTGAAGCGCGGGTCTCTGTCCGACACGATGTCGGTCGGCATGCCATGGTGTTTGAACACCATGTCGACGAACAGACGGGCCGTCTGCTTCGCAGTCACCTCTGCCGGCACCGCAGCAAGATGTACCATCTTGCTGAAGCGGTCGACGAAGACCACAACACCGGTATTCCCTCCGCTGTCCGGGGGAAGACCAAAGATGAAGTCCAAAGACATGGACTTCCAACACTCCGACGGAGTCGGTAGTGATTGCAGTGGAGCCTGTGCAAACGGCGCAGGCTTTACGCGTTGGCATACCTCGCAAGCACGGATATACTTGCGCACCCACTTATACTGGTGGTGCCAGTAGAAGTCGCGCGTGAGAAGGACGTATGTCTTCGCACGTCCGAGATGTCCCGCAGTCGGGGCATCATGATACTCGTACATGATCCTGAGTCGCAGGTCATGATCATTCGGCACGACAACGCGATCCACGTTGTCGTCGACTGCATTATAAAGAAGCCGTCCGTCGTGCACAGAAGGTGTTGTGCCATAGGCTAGCAAGTGTTTCGCGTCCGCGTCGTGCGCGTACGCGGGCTTCACGTGTCGTCCAACAGAGACGATGTGGGTTTGCTTGATCGCATGGCGTCAATGGCATTGCCGTCAGCAGCTTCTGCATAGTCCGGCCGACGTGATAACGCGTCGGCCACCACATTCAATCTTTCGGGTTTGTATTCGACCCGGAAGTTATACTCCGCAAAGAATGAGAGCCATCTCGCCATTCTTTGTGAAATGTGTGGTGACTTCACTGCAGTGCGCAGTGATGCATGGTCGGTGTAGACCACAAACGGTCTACTTCCAAGCAAATACACCCGGAACGTTGCGAGTGCGTATTTCATGGCAAGGAGTTCCTTGTCATGCACCGGATAGTTGCGCTCAGCTGGCTTCAGCTGACGCGATTGGTAGTAGACGACACGATCACGGCCCTCGTGATCGTGCTGCATCAACGCGCATCCGATCGCGAAGTCGGATGCGTCGCACACTACGTGAAATGGGCGATCTTGGTCAGCCACTGCCAAGATCGGCGCCTCAGTCAAGCCCCGCTTGACTGCATCGAATGCCTTTTGGCACTCGGTTGTCCAATTCCACACAGCTTCTTTCTTAAGAAGCTGTGACAGCGGGCGGATCTTGCCCGCATAATCCTCCACGTACTTGCACAAGTACGTGGCCAAGCCAAGGAACTGCCTCAGTTCCTTGACACTTGATGGCGTTGGCCATTCGTTAATCACTCTGACCTTTTCTGAGTCAGGGCGGACACCATTTTTCCCTACGAGACACCCGAGGACGGGTATCTCGCTCGCCCCGAAGATACACTTCTTCAGGTTCGCGTAGAGTTTATGTTTTCGCATAAGCTCAAGTAGCTTCCGGAGATGCACCCTGTGTATCTCTACGTCGGTCTTCCCGTCCACAGCTCGGCTGTGGATGAACACATCATCGAAGTAGCTCGGCGCGAAGTCGCGCACCGAGCGCAACAAGTGCGTCACGCACCTGTTGAAAGTCGCAGGGGCGTTCTTAAGCCCCTGTGGCATTACTAGCCATTCCCAGAGCATGCCGCTTGGCGTGCTCACTGCCGTGAGAGGGATATCGCTCTCACGCATTAGGATTTGATAGAATCCATCTCGTAAGTCGAGAGCACTGTAAACGGTGCTCCCGGCCATCGAATCGATGATGACATCTTTTCGTGGTATCGGCGTCTGCGCCGGTACCGTCGCATCGTTCAGCTTGTTGTAGGCATGAACGATGCGCCATCCGCCCTGTGGCTTCTTGACACAGAACGTCGGAGCACTGTGCGGGGACTTTGATTCCCGCACTTGTCTCTGTTTTGCGACGACTTTCAAAGAAGTCGTCGATTGCTTTTACTTGCTCTCGCGGCAGTGGCCACTGCCGCGTGACACAGTACTTCGTGCCCGGCACGAGATCAATCTCGTGCTGAACGCCCTTATCCTGCGGAAGCTCCGCAGGAATCTCTTCCGGGAGCACGTCTTTGTACTCCCTCAACAGTTCGTAATAGGGACTCGACTTCAGCGAGTCCCAACCTTGTTCCTCGAAGCGCTCTCGCTTCGTCTTCGCACTGAGAGTGTCTTCACTCTCAGTGGTACTTCCCATGAAGAGCTGCCTCAGCTCTTCGTTCTCGCCCTCCGTTCTTTCGCTGTCCGAAAGAACGCAGACTTGCTCGATGCGTCCATCGTGCAAGTCGCGCGTGAAGCGCTTCCAGCTCATGGCTGGAAGCGAAGTCAACTCCGACGCCGTCGTCGGAGGACTAGCGAGTTCCATGTCACGATACTGGAATCCAGTATCTGTAACGGGGTTACACGTACAAGTGGCTGCAAGCCACTTGTGAATTTAACAGATAGGTTATCTGTTAAACGTTTTGGATACTTCCTCACATTGGTGTAAGACACACCGATGGATACATTGAAGTGGATCACCACAGTGAGTGGTCCACACATACCCAAAAGATCCTATTGGTAGAAAGCAGCATCTTTCTACCAATCAGAGTCATGCATATTAGCGGGGCTCTGACAGCCAGCCGCTGTCAACCCTTTCATAGATGATAAACAGTTTTTAGCAGTTTTAGAAGGAAGATCAATTTACAAGCAATACAGTTCTCATTTCACCTTTTCTAAGTCACTTGGAATCCTTTCTTATTTAACTTATATTTGTGTATTCAAATATAATTAACCTAAGTAATTACTAAGTACTTACGCTTCCTCATACACGTTGCGCAACGTGTAAGCTAAAGTAGTGAGTCAAGTTAGACCCACTACACCTGGTAGCACTTTGTAGTCCGTCCACCGACCGACTGCTTGACGTTCGTACGAGGTGTACGAACGCGGAGCCGAACCACATGAGCACGGAGGTGCCCATGGAGAGCTCCAACACGCCTGCAACGCATGTTGCACGCGCTGACTGCCCCCACCTGTCTGACCCAGAGTGGGAGGCCCTCCAACGACTGTCAACAGTCATTGGAGAAGCGGCGATAGCTACAATGCTGCGTACGCTATCGCCGACGGAGCAACATGGTGTTGCTCTGGGGTTCATCATGAAGGAGCAGCGTGACGCTGCTTCTCAGTGACGGCGTCGTCAGGGACGACACCGCGTGCTCAACCATTAAAGTTGAGCGTAAGCAATTACGTGGGAAGAGAGGGCGAGCTCTCCTCCGATGGCTTGTCGAGCTCGACACAGCCATAGCGGCTCGACGCATCGTCGACCCGCTGTCGAAGGTCGCGTTCGCCATGTCCTGCCTTGGCGGACGCGCAAGGAGTTGGGCGTATGGACGCCGACTCTCCGATCCTACGTGCTTCAGCACGTACGAAGTGTTCAAAGAGGAGCTCAAACAAGCGTTTGAGCCCCCGCAAAACGAGTTCCGGTCGAGGGCGGAGTTCCTCGACCTTCAGCAGGGTAAGCATGACGTCCATGCTTACGCGCAGCGCGCACGATATTTGGTATCAAATATCGTGACTAACCCGATTGACGAGGCGACCAAGGTCGTCACGTTCATGAAGGGGCTTAGAGATGGGCCTGTGAATACCTATCTCTTCCGAGAGTACCCGAGTACTCTCGAAGCTGCGATTACTCTTGCCATGCAAGAAGAGTTTAGCCTGCGGCAGGCTAAACTGCATGTGAACGTGCCGAGGCCGCAACCACGCCCGGTAGCGAGGACGGGAGGTCCGGAACCAATGGACCTCTCTAGCGTAACAACTGCTGGTTACCAGCAGCAGGGAGGTAACGTGCGATGCTTCCGTTGCGGAAGGATCGGTCACTTTGCACGGGAGTGCACAGCTCCCATGCCCCCTGGAGGTGGCCGTCGTGGCGATGCTAGGCATCGCCGCGGACCAACAAAACGCGAACATCCAGTAGGCGCGGGGCGCCCTACTGGTAATGCAGTCGCGCGTGCCGACATCGGGCACGCTACACTGAGGACTGCAGCCCCCAGTGAGACCAGCTCTCACTGTAAGAAACAAGATGACAGGCCGAACCTAGTCATCTTGAAGGTTTACTCGAAGAGAGCGAGTGACTCTCTTCGAGCTTTGGTAGACTCAGGCGCGTCGAACAACTTTGTTCGACTACGAAGCCTGTCGAGACTTGACTTCGAGGAGGTAGATACACCTCGAAGTCTTTCTGACGTACGACTGGCAACAGGTGCCATCGTGAAGACCGAGAAGCGCGTCGTGAACGTGCGCTTCTCGTACAAACAACGAGTGTTTGTCGAACACTTTATCGTCCTGGACCTGGACGATAAGTTCGACGTGGTAATGGGCATGCCGTGGCTTGCACGGCATGATCCGGTGATAGACTGGAAGAAGCGCACGCTCGTGCGCTTCGGACGCGATAGCGGAACAGAGAGCGATGGCCCTGTTACCGCAGCGCACGCACCAGCGGGTGCGCGCGGCTCACCAGTCGAGACAGCGCTTCATGCTGCTGTCCCGGAGTGCCCAGGAAGTGCGCGAGGGCGCGCACAGTGAGACCCACGTCGGCAATGCTGCCGACGTCGGAAGAAAAGATGTGTTGGTTCCGGGAACCAACACCCACGTTCAAGCGTGTAGGGACAGTCCCTGACCCGAAGCGGTCAGGTCGACAACGACGCGTCGGCTCCGGGAGCCGACACACCCTCGGTCATGAGGGGCTCCGCCAATGAATGGCGTCGAGGTGACGAAGGCGTGTCAACTCCGGGAGTTGACGCTGCAAACAGTGCGGACGGTTGCAAACGTACCGCACTGACACAATTTGCATGCTGTCGTGCAGCCGGGCTGCACGACGAAGCGCCATGCGATCAAGCCGGGCTTGATATCGCGTGCCCGCAGACAGGGTCTGCCGGCGAAGGGACACATTACCGTGCAGCCGGGCTGCACGAAGGAAAATGCGGTCAAGCCGGGCTTGATACCGCGCGCCCGCGGACAGGGTCCGCCGGCGAGCGACTGTCCACGGCCGGGCCTGGACCAGAAGAACAACTGTGCGGAGCCGGGCTCCGCACAACAAGACGACGGCGCAAGCGGAAAACGCTGCGCAAGTCTCGGTCCGGGACCGAGACGCAACAAGAGCAGTCTGCTGGGCAGACTGCGGCGGTGACGCCGAATGTCAAGACGCTAAGCGTCTTGACGCGCACCGATACTGGATTCCAGTATCGTGACATGGAACTCGCTAGTCCTCCGACGACGGCGTCGGAGTTGACTTCGCTTCCAGCCATGAGCTGGAAGCGCTTCACGCGCGACTTGCACGATGGACGCATCGAAAAAGTCTGCGTTCTTTCGGACAGCGAAAGAACGGCGAGCGAGAGCGAAGAGCTGAGGCAGCTCTTCATGAAGTACCACTGAGAGTGAAGACACTCTCAGTGCGAAGACGAAGCGAGAGCGCTTCGAGGAATAAGGTTGGGACTCGCTGAAGTCGAGTCCCTATTACAATTGTTGAGGGAGTACAAAGACGTACTCCCGGAAGAGATTCCTGCGGAGCTTCCGCAGGATAAGGGCGTTCAGCACGAGATTGATCTCGTGCCGGGCACGAAGTACTGTGTCACGCGGCAGTGGCCACTGCCGCGAGAGCAAGTGAAAGCGATCGACGACTTCTTTGAAAGTCGTCGTAAAGCAGGACAAGTGCGGGAATCAAAGTCCCCGCACAGTGCTCCGACGTTCTGTGTCAAGAAGCCACAGGGCGGATGGCGCATCGTTCATGCCTACAACAAGCTGAACGATGCGACGGTACCGGCGCAGACGCCGATACCACGAAAAGATGCTATCATCGATTCGATGGCCGGGAGCACCGTTTACAGTGCTCTCGACTTGCGAGATGGATTTTATCAAATCCTAATGCGTGAGAGCGATATCCCTCTCACGGCAGTGAGCACGCCAAGCGGCATGCTCTGGGAATGGCTAGTAATGCCACAGGGGCTTAAGAACGCCCCTGCGACTTTCAACAGGTGCGTGACGCACTTGTTGCGCTCGGTGCGCGACTTCGCGCCGAGCTACTTCGATGATGTATTCATCCACAGCCGGGCTGTGGACGGAAGACGACGTAGAGATGCACAGGGTGCATCTCCGGCAGCTACTTGAGCTTATGTGAAAGCATAAGCTCTACGCGAACCTGAAGAAGTGTATATTCGGGGCGAGCGAGATACCCGTCCTCGGGTGTCTCGTAGGGAAGAATGGTGTTCGCCCTGACCCGGAAAAGGTCAGAGTGATAAATGAATGGCCAACGCCTTCAAGTGTCAAGGAACTGAGGCAGTTCCTTATTTGGCCACGTACTTGTGCAAGTACGTGGAGGACTATGCGGGCAAGATCCGCCCGCTGTCACAGCTTCTTAAGAAAGAAGCTGTGTGGAATTGGACACCCGATTGCCAAAGGCAGAGTTCGATACAGTCAAGCGGGGCTTGATTGAGGCGCCGATCTTGGCAGTGGCTGACCAAGATCGCCCATTTCACGTAGTGTGTGACGCATCCGATTTCGCGATCGGATGCGCGTTAGACGCAGCACGACCACGAGGGCCGTGATCGTGTCGTCTACTACCAATCGCGTCAGCTGAAGCCAGCTGAGCGCAACTATCCGGTGCATGACAAGGAACTCCTTGCCATGAAGTATGCACTCGCAAAGTTCCGAGTGTATTTGCTTGGGAGTAGACCATTTGTGGTCTACACCGACCATGCTTCACTGCGTACCGCAGTGAAGTCGCCACATTTCACAAAGAATGGCGAGATGGCTCTCATTCTTTGCGGAGTATAACTTCCGGGTCGAATACAAACCCGGAAGACTGAACGTGGTGGCCGACGCGTTATCACGTCGGCCGGACTATGCAGAAGCTGTTGACGTCAATGCCATTGACGCCATGCGATCGAGCAAACCCACATCATCTCTGTTGGATGATGTGAAGGCCGCGTACGCGCACGACGCGGACGCGAAGCTCTTGCTGGCCTATGGCACAGCGCCTTCTGACAAGTCCCGTCAGAAGCTGCCCAAGCACCTTCGAGCGCGTGCACACCGCTTTCGTGTGCACGACGGACTGCTACTCTACAACGCAGTCGACGACAACGCGGATCGCGTTGTCGTGCCAAATGACCATGACCTGCGCCTCAGGATCATGTACGAGTATCATGATGCCCCGACTGCGGGACATCTCGGACGTGCGAAGACATACGTCCTTCTCACGCGCGACTTCTACTGGCACCACCAGTATAAGTGGGTGCGCAAGTACATCCGTGCTTGCGAGGTATGCCAACGCATAAAGCCTGCGCCATTCGCGCAGGCTCCACTGCAATCACTACCGACTCCGTCGGAGTGTTGGAAGTCCATGTCTTTGGACTTCATCTTTGGTCTTCCCCCGGACAGCGGAGGGAATACCGGTGTTGTGGTCTTCGTCGACCGCTTCAGCAAGATGGTACATCTTGCTGCGGTGCCGGCAGAGGTGACTGCGAAGCAGACGGCCCGTCTGTTCGTCGACATGGTGTTCAAACACCATGGCATGCCGACCGACATCGTGTCGGACAGAGACCCGCGCTTCACAGCGCACCTGTGGCAAGAAGTGTTTACACTTCTTGGGAGCCAGCTTTCCATGTCGACTGCGGATCATCCGCAGACGGACGGTCAAACCGAGCGCGTGAATCGCGTGCTCGTCGATATGTTGAAGAGCTACGCTCACTCGTTCCAATACTGGAGCGAGTGCTTATCGATGGCAGAGTTTGCCATCAATAACTCAGTGCATGCCTCGACCGGGCATACACCGTTCTACGTGAATGCCATGCGGCATCCACGTCTACCGAGTTTACTCGGAGTGATGGCTCCCACTTTAAGTGGGGGAGGATCTACGCCTGCAATACAGCAGCCGCAGAAAACCGCTGACACTTGCACAGTGTCAGCTGCAACAATGGACAAACCACATGAGTCTGCGCAGGGCGCAGACTCCCCCAACAACATGGCCAACGACCACGGGTCTGCGCAGGGCGCAGACACCGCAAAGAACCACGCAGAGGCCGGGCCTCTAGCGGAGAGCGAGCTGAATGACTTCAGCTCGGATGCAATCAGTTTCATCACCAAAAGACAAGCCGTGATTCGGTTTGTCCAAGACACTATAGCAGCTTCTGTTGATCAACAGAAGCTGAACGCAGACAATGCGGGCAGAGGCAACACAAATGAATTCAAAGTTAGTTCATTGGTTTTGTTAGCTACTCAAAACCTGCCTAAACATGCAGTTTCGGATATCGGAGCAAGCAAGCTTGCTCCGCGCTTCATCGGGCCGTTCACTGTGTTGGCACGGCACGGCAACGCTTACACGCTAGACATACCGTCTAGCATGCGCCTCCATCCGACCTTTTACGTCGGACGGCTGAAGCCATACCTGCAGCACGAGCCATCTAGCTCGGCTGACCCGAAGCCTCGGCAGGAGCCGAGGCAGAAGCGGAGGACTTGGCCTCGGCGACGAGCAACCTCTCCTCCAGCGCGCGGACGCGCTGGAGCAACCCCTTCATCTGGGTCCCCAGCTCGACCTGGATATTCGAGGCGGTCTGCGAGACCGCCGCGACTTGGGCCTTCTGGTTCGCCAGCTCCTGCCTCAGGGCGGCGAACTCAGCGCCCTGCAGACGCTCCACGACGGTCACCCGGTCGTGGAGAGGCGCATACTGATCAGCCCGGGGCTGATCATACCCGGGGCGTGTTCCCACCCCCGCCACCGCCGATCCGTGACGCCCACGGCTCAACCCGCTGGATTGTTGAGCGGATTGTTGACCATAGTATCCCGAAAACGAACCCTCAAGGGGCTCGTTTTCGTATTCGTTGGAGAGGATTTCCTCCCCATCGAGATACATGGGAGCCGCGGAACGTCTTGCTGGAGGACGTTCCGGAAATGGTGAGGGCGTACGAGGAGCAGTACGCGCTGGCACAGCGGAAGTAACACGAGCGCTGCGATCATCGCCAGCGCCCGAGCCCTCACGTGCTAAGAACTTAGCACGGAGCTCTTTGAGACTCTCGGGCACACGGAACGACGTGTCCCCGTTCAGGTCGCGGTCGCTCAAGCGGACCGCGCCCGGAAAGCACTTCGTGCACTGAAAGCCCTCGGGCACAGCGCACGACACATTTGCCTCCTCAGCAGCAACATGAAGTTGCTCCAGCTTTCCACGCTTCGAGTACGTCTCGAAGCGATCACGCGCTTGCTTAATCCGATCACGGTAAGCACTCGGCCTCTTGTTGAAGTTATCAACAAAGGCGTTCCAACTTTGACAAAGTGCCTGCCATTCGGGCACTTTGCTGCGAGAAGAGGTCTTCTTGCTTTGAAACCATCGGAGCTCATGAAAGAGTCCGATGTAGTAATCCCGCCTTTGATGCGTTTCCGCATCAAAGTGCAGCTCGGCAGCCACAGCGTCATCTTTGATGGCGCTGCATACGTACAGCGGCACCTCATTCGGAGGTACCGAGTTCCCAAACCGGTCCGCGATCTCGGACGCGGACGGCATCCATGGATCGCGCGCTGCAGGCGCAGCGCGCGGAGAGCCTTGAGCTTTAACATCACGCGCTGCAGCAGCAGCGCGCGGAGTACTGAGAGCCCCAGCTGAAGCGAGTGGGGTATCACTCTCAGTACGCGAACGCTTCGAACTCGAAGCGTCCGATTCGTCCCCTTCACGCGGACGAACGTTCTTGGCGTGAGGGTCGAGCGATTCGCTCGACACTGAGTCTTTACGCTTTGAGGGCGAGTCCTCCTCGCCCTCCATGTCTTCATCGTCGTCGTCGAAGTCGACGACGTCACCGTACTTCGCCTTCTGGCGTTCGAGTAGTCGTCGATGGAGAGATGACTCCCCATCGACTTTGCGGACTTCTTCTGAGGCGCGCTCATCGTTGAATGAGCGCGGATTTCTTCTCCAAACGCGGAGAATTGACGAATGGTCAATTCCAAAGATTGACGTGCGGGGACCCCGCGCGTCTAACCTTATGGGGGATGGTGTAACGGTTACACGTACAAGTGGCTGCAAGCCACTTGTGAATTTAACAGATAGGTTATCTGTTAAACGTTTTGGATACTTCCTCACATTGGTGTAAGACACACCGATGGATACATTGAAGTGGACCACCACAGTGAGTGGTCCACACATACCCAAAAGATCCTATTGGTAGAAAGCAGCATCTTTCTACCAATCAGAGACATGCATATTAGCGGGGCTCTGACAGCCAGCCGCTGCCAACCCTTTCATAGATGATAAACAGTTTTTAGCAGCTTTTTAGAGGAAGATCAATTTACAAACAATACAGTTCTCATTTTACCTAATCTAAGTCACTTGGAATCCTTTTGTTACTTAACTTATATTTGTGTATTCAAATATAATTAACCTAAGTAATTACTAAGTACTTACGCTTCCTCATACACGTTGCGCAACGTGTAAGCTAAAGTAGTGAGTCAAGTTAGACCCACTACAGTATCGGTGCGCGTCAAGACGCTTAGCGTCTTGACATTCGGCGTCACCGCCGCAGTCTGCCCAGCAGACTGCTCTTGTTGCGTCTCGGTCCCGGACCGAGACTTGCGCAGCGTTTTCCGCATGCGCCGTCTTCTTGTTGTGCGGAGCCCGGCTCCGCACAGTTGCTCTTCTGGTCCAGGCCCGGCCGTGGACAGTCGTTCGCCGGCGGACCCTGTCCGCGGGCGCGCGGTATCAAGTCCGGCTTGACCGTATTTTCCTTCGTGCAGCCCGGCTGCACGGTAATGTGTCCCTTCGCCGGCAGACCCTGTCTGCGGGCGCGCGATATCAAGCCCGGCTTGATCGCATGGCGCTTCGTCGTGCAGCCCGGCTGCACGACAGCATGCAAATTGCGTCAGTGTGGTACGTTTGCAACCGTCCGCACTGTTTGCAGCGTCAACTCCCGGAGTTGACACACCTTCGTCACCTCGACGCCATTCATTGGCGGAGCCCCTCATGACCGAGGGTGCGTTGGCTCCCGGAGCCGACGCGTCGTCGTCGACCTGACCGCTTCGGGTCAGGGACTGTCCCTTACACGCTTGAGCGTGGGTGTTGGTTCCCGGAACCAGCACATCTTTTCTTCCGACGTCGGCAGCATTGCCGACGTGGGTCTCACTTGTGCGCGCCCTCGCGCACTTCTTGGGCACTCCAGGACAGCAGCATTAAGCGCTGTCTCGGCTGGTAAGCCGCGCGCACCTGCTGGTGCGTGCGCTGCGGTAACAGGGCCATCGCTCTCTGTTCCGCTGTCGCGTCCGAAGCGCACGAGCGTGCGCTTCTTCCAGTCTATCACCGGATCATGCCGTGCAAGCCACGGCATGCCCATTACCACGTCGAACTTATCGTCCAGGTCCAGGACGATAAAGTGTTCGACAAACACTCGTTGTTTGTACGAGAAGCGCACGTTCACGACGCGCTTCTCGGTCTTCACGATGGCACCTGTTGCCAGTCGTACGTCCAGAAGACTTCGAGGTACATTTACCCTCTCGAAGTCAAGTCTTGGCAGGCTCCGTAATCGAACAAAGTTATTCGACGCGCCTGAATCTACCAAAGCTCGAAGAGAGTCACTCGCTCTCTTCGAGTAAACCTTCAGGATGACTAGGTTCGGTCTGTCATCTTGTTTTTTTGCAGCGAGAGCTAGTCTCACTGGGGGCTGCAGTCCTCAGTGTCGCGTGCCCGATGTCGGCACCCGTGACTGCATTACCAGTAGGGCGCCCCGCGCCTACTGGATGTTCGCGTGTTTTGTCGATCGCCACGACGGCCACCTCCAGGGGGCATGGGAGCTGTGCACTCCCGTACAAAGTGACCGATCCTTCCACAACGGAAGCATCGCGCGTTGCCTCCCTACTGCTGGTAACCAGCAGTTGTTGCGTTCGAGAGGTCCATTGGTTCCGGACCTCCCGTCCTCGCTACCGGGCGCGGTAGCAGTCTCGGCGCATTTTCATGGAGTTTAGCCTGCCGCAGGCTAAACTCTTCTTGCATGGCAAGGGTGATTGCAGCTTCGAGAGTACTCGGGTACTCTCGGAAGAGATAGGTCTTCACAGGCCCATCTCTAAGCCCCTTCATGAACGTGACGACCTTGGTCGCCTCGTCAATCGGGTTAGTCACGATATTTGATACCAAATATCGTGCGCGCTGCGCGTAAGTATGGACATCATGCTTACCCTGCTGAAGGTCGAGGAACTCCGCCCTCGACCGGAACTCGTTTTGCGGGGGCTCAAACGCTTGTTTGAGCTCCTCTTTGAACACTTCGTACGTGCTGAAGCACGTAGGATCGGAGAGTCGGCGTCCATACGCCCAACTCCTTGCGCGTCCGCCAAGGCAGGACATGGCGAACGCGACCTTCGACAGCGGGTCGACGATGCGTCGAGCCGCTATGGCTGTGTCGAGCTCGACAAGCCATCGGAGGAGAGGCTCGCCCTCTCTTCCCACGTAATTGCTTACGCTCAACTTTAATGGTTGAGCACGCGGTGTCGTCCCTGACGACGCCGTCACTGAGGAAGCAGCGTCACGCTGCTCCTTCATGATGAACCCCAGAGCAACACCATGTTGCTCCATCGGCGATAGCGTACGCAGCATTGTAGCTATCGCCGCTTCTCCAATGACTGTTGACAGTCGTTGGAGGGCTTCCCACTCTGGGTCAGACAGGTGGGGGCAGTCGGCGCGTGCAACATGCGTAGCAGGCGTGTTGGAGCTCTCCATGGGCACCTCCGTGCTCATGTGGTTCTCGGCTCCGCGTTCGTACACCTCGTACGAACGTCAAGCAGTCGGTCGGTGGACGGACTACAAAGTGCTACCAGGTGTAGTGGGTCTAACTTGACTCACTACTTTAGCTTACACGTTGCGCAACGTGTATGAGGAAGCGTAAGTACTTAGTAATTACTTAGGTTAATTATATTTGAATACACAAATATAAGTTAAATAAGAAAGGATTCCAAGTGACTTAGAATAGGTGAAATGAGAACTGTGTTGTTTGTAAATTGATCTTCCTTCTAAAACTGCTAAAAACTGTTTATCATCTATGAAAGGGTTGACAGCGGCTGGCTGTCAGAGCCCCGCTAATATGCATGACTCTGATTGGTAGAAAGATGCTGCTTTCTACCAATAGGATCTTTGGGTATGTGTGGACCACTCATTGTGGTGGTCCACTTCAATGTATCCATTGGTGTGTCTTACACCAAGGCGAGGAAGTATCTAAAACTTTTAACAGATAACCTATCTGTTAAATTCACAAGTGGCTTGCAGCCACTTGTACGTATAACCCCGTTACAGCGACAGAGTGGGGCGGTGGTTGTACGCCTCAATGACCATGCATTTCTGCTGGATGGTGAGCCAAGAGTCTTTTGTTCATTTCTGGGGGCGGTCATCTTGTGCGCAGCGCTTGACGTCTATCGGGGAAGATCTGGTTTGAAGTGCACTTTTGGCGGGATCATTCAAATGGAATGCAGAATAAGTAGACCACACAAGCGGTACTTCAATGAGGATGGGCGCGGAATGGTTAACGAAAACTAGCGGTTGTGCAAGGGTATAAACTGTATGTAGATATCAGTTTGTGGGTGTCTGTACCTGCAGATCAGACGGGGACGTGTCTGCGCGAGCGCTGCAACTCACTTCAGACATCGATTGTCGGCCTTGGGGGCATCTCAGTGGATATCCACTCAGATAAGGTATTTTCTCGTAAGAAACACATCTAGACTCGTGTCCTCGTGTAAGTTATAAACTACCGTAACGTACCCAGAAACACAAGTTGTTCCGTTCACATCTCAAGATTCGCAGTGCAGTTCGTACTTAGCATCGATGTGCAGCTCGTCCTCACTGATGTCTTGAAGAAGGTCGTAGTTGGGTCTTGCACGGGTTGACTTGGTCGTAGACCCCGCCGAGGCTTGGGGCGAGGCGAGCGAGGTCACTTGGGGGGTTGAATCGAAATTCAGAAGTGATTGGATTGCTGGAGCTTACAACCTAGGCTAGTGCTAAAGGCACGCGGCCATGCGTCCTATCAACTAGTGCGTCTAATCAACCATCATTCTACACTACTCGTCCAATCAACCTCCTCGTCTAATCAACGTGTGGTCGTACTGGACCGGTTCGGTTAACCGGTTCGGGTACCTCGGAACTGGTACAGTGTACCAAGGTTCAGTACCCTGCAACACTCCCCCTCAATGCGAACACGCGTGAACGCCGAGCGCAGCCGTCAAGTCCTTGTGGCGTGGTCCGGCAAGTCCCTTGGTCATGATGTCGGCCAGCATGGTGGCAGTCTCGCAGTACTCGACGATCACTTCACCGCGCTTGACTTCGCCGCGGATGTGATGGTACTTGATGTCGATGTGCTTGGCGCGGCCATGGTTGACGGGGTTCTTGGTCATCTTGATGCACGACTGGTTGTTTTCAAAAATCTTCAACTCGGGCGTGACCCCGCCTGCAGCAACCAGGATCTCGCACAGCAACTTGTGCACCCACTTGCCTTCTTGAATCGCCAAACTCAGTGCGATGTACTCGGCCTTGCTTGTCGATAGTGACACACTTGACTGCTTCTTGGAACCCCATGAGATCGGTCCGCCGGCGACTTGGAACAGGTAGCCCGACGTAGACTTGCGATCACTAAGATCACCAGCCCAGTCGGCATCCGAATAACCTTGAAAGTCGATGTCCTTGCCCGCCGAAAAACGGATTCCGTGCGACTTGGTTGCTTGAAGGTAGCGGAAGATGCGCTTGACCGCAATCCAGTGCTCGACTTGCGGGTTCTCCATGAAGCGTGACACGTAGCCAACTGCAAACGCAATGTCCGGGCGAGTCGATGTCATCAAGTGCATGAGTCCACCGACAGCCTCGCGAAATGGCGCGTCCAACTTGGTCATGGCGTCGCTTGAAACTAGCTTCATGCTGATGTCGACCGGGCTTGCAGCGGGTTTGCAGTCTTGCATGCCGAAGCGCTCCAGGATGTCGTTGATGTAGCGAGCTTGGCTCAGCGTAACACTGCCATCCGCGTTGTCGACCACCTCGATCCCGAGGATGAAGGAGCACTTGCCACTGTCGGTCATCTTGAACCGCGACTTGAGTTGGCGCTTGACTTCCGCGATCATTTCCGCCGAACTTCCGGTCACCAACACATCGTCCACGTAGACCAGCAGCAGAACGCATTCGCCGTCGACGACCTTGATGTAGAGGCATGGGTCGTAGCTTGAGACGCGAAAACCGATGGAGCGCACATACTCGTCGAAGGTCTCGTTCCAAACTCGCGAAGCTTGCTTGAGCCCGTAAATCGCCTTGAGCAGTTCCACGCAGTCGAAACCGTCGTCCAGTTCCACGCCTTCAGGCACGCTGCAGAACACCTTCTCCTTCATCAAGCCGTACAGCAACGCAGTCACCACGTCGAGCTGGTCCATCGGCCATCCGAAGTACTTGGCAACCGCAATGATCATTCGCAGCGTGACGTACTTGACCACGAGCGAAAACGTCTCGGTGTAGTCGATCCCGTACTTCTGCACAAAGCCTTTCGCGACGAGTCGAACCTTGCACTTCTCGATCGATCTGATAGCGTTACGCTTGATCTTGAACACCCACTTGATACCGACAGCGCGCTGGTTGTTGGGCAGTTTGGCGGCGCGGAAAACACCCCGCAGCCGCATAGACTTGATTTCGGCGCGAATTGCCTTGCGCCACTGGACTTGGTCTGGTCCGTTCACAGCTTCTTGAAACGTCTTCGGCTCCGCGCTGTCACTTGCTTCCACAGCATTCGCACTTGCACGCCAGAACATGGGTGGAGTCGAGCCGTCTTCATCATTTTCTTCGGATTTTTCTTCTTGCGCCGTTGTAGGTTCACGTTGGTCTTGATCAGCCGACGGTCCAGGCGCGCTTGCTTCTTCGAGTCCAGCACTAGCCGAACATTGCCGCGATCTTGGTTGTCCAGACGCGATTTGCGCTTCCCCGCCTGCGTGAACACCCTTGTGACGGAGTCGTCGGAGACTTGCATGTCGTCGAAAACGTCGGTAAATCGGTTGACTTCTTCACCAGCATCAGCCTTGGAGTCATCGAAGCTTGACTCATCGAATGTGACATCGCGAGAGATCACCACCTGCCCCGCCTCGATGTCATAAACTCGATACGCCTTAGAACGCTCCTCGCAACCCATGAAAATTCCTTCACGAGCTTTGGGGTCCCACTTGATTCGCTTCTCCTTCGGCGTCAAAACGTAGGCCTTGCATCCGAAGATTCGCATGTGTTTGACGTTGGGCTTGGACTTGTAGACGATCTCGAACGGAGTTTTGTCGGGCGACTTGGGAGACGACAGCCGATTCTTGATGTAAATCGCCGTCATCGCTGCTTCCGCTCAGAACGTCTTGTCCAACCCAGCGTAGTGCAGCATGCTGTGGCCGATGGTCACGATGGTTCGGTTGGCGCGTTCAGCCGTCGCGTTCGTTTGATGCGCATACCGAACCGTGGGCTGCACTTCGATGCCGTGGTCTTCATAGTACGCCAAGAGCGAATTGGTCGCGAACTCCTTGGCTCCGTCATGGCGCACGAACTTCACCCTGGCATCGAATTGCTTCTCCACCTTGGTGATAAATCGGCGCAAGCAGCCTTCACTCTCCGACCTGGCTCGCAGACAGAATCCCGACATGCAGCCGCTGGCTTCGTCCGTGATCAGCAACAGGTAGCGGCTGCCACCCAGCGACTCTTCCTCCATGGGCCCGCAAATGTCGAAGTGGAGGAACTCGAACGGCTTGTACTTGCGCTTGTTCGGGTTGCTTGGGAAGGGCTTTTTCACCATTTTCCCTTGTTGGCACCCACGACATTGGCTTGACTTCTTCGACAATGTCGGCATTTTCGCACCCGTCACCTTGCCACTTGAGACCATCTTCCGAAGAACGTCATTCGGCGCGTGACCCAAACGCGCATGAAGATCCACCGCGTTGATCGACGCCTTGGACACCGAATTCGCAGCGCAGCTTGGGACACGGACCCAGTAGAGACCGCCGATCAGGTCCGCGGAAGCCACGATTTTCATCGACTTCTTCTGTGCGATGTGCATTTCAGCACCATCAAACACCACCTTGAACTGTCCACTTCGGTTGTTCTGCGGCACCGAAAGCAGGTTCTTGTTCATGCTTGGCACGTAAAGTGCATCTTGAATGCGGATGTCGCGCTCATTGCCGTTGGGCAAAGTGAACCGCTGCACGACCGTCCCGACTCCCATGATCTTGGCCGTGTTGCCATTGGCGACCGTGAGTTCACCTTCGTCGCACACATTGATGTCAACAAACTTGGTCTTGTCGTTGCAGATGTGGAGCGTGGCACCACTGTCGATCGCCCATGAGCCTTGAAACGTGTTGGTCCTGGAGACTCCACACTCCATAGAGACCGCGAACGCGACGCAGTCGTCGTCGCTGTCGTCGCGCCAATGGACGTTGTTCGCACTGCGACCAGACCGGCCACGTCGTGCACCTCGATTCTCCTCGTTCTGCTTGGTCCAGCACTTTTCCATGACGTGCCCCGATTTTCCGCAGTACGTGCATTGGCGACTTTCACGCTCGGCATTGAAGGCCCTCGCAGCATCTTCAACCTTCACCTGAGCCGACTTCTCGCCCTGCCGCTTGATGTGCTCATTCGTGAGCACCTTGATCACATCTTGAGTGCGCAGCTCTGCGTTGCTCATCGTTGAGAACGACATTCTCGAAACTCTTGGGCAGACTCCTGAGCTGTAGTGGGTCTAACTTGATTCACTACTTTAGCTTACACGTTGCGCTACGTGTATGAGGAAGCGTAAGTACTTAGTAATTACTTGAGTTAATTATATTTGAATACACAAATATAATTTAAATCAGATAAGACTCCAAGTGACTTAGATTAGGTAAAATGAGAACTGTGTTGTTTGTAAATTGATCTTCCTTCTAAAACTGCTAAAACTGTTTATCATCTGTGAAAGGGGTTGGCAGCGGCTGGCTATCAGAGCCCCGCCAATATGCACGTCTCTAATTGGTAGAAAGATGCTGCTTTCTACCAATAGGATCTTTGGGTAGGTGTGGACCACTCATTGTGGTGGCCCACTTCAATGTATCCATTGGTGTGACTTACACCAAGGTGAGGAAGTGTCTAAAACTTTTTAACAGATATCATATCTGTTAAAATCACAAGGGGCTTGTAGCCACTTGTGCGTGTAACCCCGTTACACCATCACCCCCCCCCCCTTAAGGTTAGACGCGCGGGGTCTCCGCACATCAATTCTCCGCGTTTGGAGAAGAAACCCGCGCTCATTCAACGATGAGCGCGCCCCAGAAGAAGAACCCGAAGTCGGCGGAGAGTCATCTCTCCATCGACGACTACTTCGAACGCCAGAAGGCGAAGTACGGTGACGTCGTCGACTTCGACGACGACGATGAAGACATGGAGGGCGAGGAGGACTCGCCCTCAAAGCGTAAAGACTCAGTGTCGAGCGAATCGCTCGACCCCCATGCTAAGAACATTCGCCCGCGTGAAGGGGACGAATCGGACGCTTCGAGTTCGAAGCGTTCGCGAACTGAGAGTGATATCCCACTCGCTTCCGCTGGGGCTCACAGTTCTCCGCGCGCTGCAACTGCAGCGCGCGATTCCAAAGCTCAAGGCTCTCCGCGCGCTGCGCCTGCAGCGCGTGATCCGTGGATACCGTCCGCGTCCGAGATCACGGACCAGTATGGGAACTCGGTACCTCCGAATGAGGTGCCGCTGTACGTATGCAGCACCATCAAAGATGACGCTGTGGCTGTCGAGCTGCACTTTGATGCTGAAACGCATCGAAGGCGCGATTATTACATCGGACTCTTCCATGAGCTCCGATGGTTTCAAAGCAAGAAAACATCTTCTCGCAGAAAGTGCCCGAGTGGCAGGCACTTTGTCAAAGTTGGAATGCTTTTGTTGAGAACTTCAACAAGAAGCCGAGTGCTTACCGTGATCGGATTAAGCAAGCGCGTGATCGCTTCGAGACATACTCGATGCGTGGAAAGTTGGAGCAACTCCACGTTGCTGCGGAGGAGACTAATGTGCCGTGCGCTGTGCCCGAGGGCTTTCAGTGCACGAAGTGTTCCCCAGGCGCGGTCCGCTTGAGCGACCGCGGCCTGAACGGGTACACGTCATTCCGTGTGCCCGAGAGTCTCAAATCTCCGCGCTAAGTTCTTAGCACGTGAGGGTTTGGGCGCTAGCGATGACCGCAGCGCTCGCACTACTTCCGCTGCGCCAGCGCGTACTGTTCCTCGTACGCCCTCACCATTTCCGGAACGTCCTCCAGCAAGACGTTCCGCGGCTCCCATGTATCTTGATGGGGAGGAAATCTTCTCCAACGAATACGAAAACGAGCCCCTTGAGGGTTCGTTTTCGGGATACTATGCGCTCAACCATCCAGCGGGTTGAGCCGCGGGCGTCACGGATCGGCGGTGGCGGGGGTGGGAACACGCCCCGGGTATGATCAGCCCCGGGCTGATCAGTATGCGCCTCTCCACGACCGGGTGACCGCTGTGGAGCGTCTGCAGGGCGCTGAGTTCGCCGCCCTGAAACAGGAGCTGGCGAACCAGAAGGCCCAAGTCGCGGCGGTCTCGCAGACCTCCTCGAATATCCCGGTCGAGTTGGGGACCCGGATGAAGGAGTCGCTCCAGCGCGTCCGCGCGCTGGAGGAGAGGCTGCTCGTCGCCGAGGCCAAGGCTTGCGCTTCTGCCTCGGCTCCTGCCGAGGCTTCGGGTCAGCCGAGCTAGATGGCTCGTGCTGCAGGTATGGCTTCAGCCGTCCGACGTAAAAGGTCGGATGGAGGCGCATGCTAGACGGTATGTCTAGCGTGTAAGCGTTGCCGTGCCGTGCCAACACAGTGAACGGCCCGATGAAGCGCGGAGCAAGCTTGCTTGCTCCGATATCCGAAACTGCATGTTTAGGCAGGTTTTGAGTAGCTAACAAAACCAATGAACTAACTTTGAATTCATTTGTGTTGTCTCTGCCCGCATTGTCTGCGTTCAGCTTCTGTTGATCAACAGAAGCTGCTATTGCATCTTGGACAAACCGAATCACGGTTTGTCTTTTAGTAAGGAAGTTGATTGCATCCGAGCTGAAGTCATTAAGCTCGCTCTCCGCTAGAGGCCCGGCCTCTGCGTGGTTCTTTGCGGTGTCTGCGCACTGCGCAGACCCGTGGTCGTTGTCCTTGGTGGTGGTGGAGTCTGCGCCCTGCGCAGACTCATGTGGTTTGTCCATTGTTGCAGCTGACACTGTGCAAGTGTCAGCGGTTTTCTGCGGCTGCTGTATTGCAGTTGTAGATCCTCCCCCACTTAAAGTGGGAGCCCGCACTCCGAGTAAACTCGGTAGACGTGGATGCCGCATGGCATGCACGTAGAACGGTGTATGCCCGGTCGAGGCATGCCCTGAGTTATTGATGGCAAACTCTGCCATCGATAAGCACTCGCTCCAGTATTGGAACGAGTGAGCGTAGCTCTTCAACATATCGACGAGCACGCGATTCACGCGCTCGGTTTGACCGTCCGTCTGCGGATGATCTGCAGTCGACATGGAAAGCTGGCTCCCAAGAAGTGTAAACACTTCTTGCCACAGGTGCGCTGTGAAGCGCGGGTCTCTGTCCGACACGATGTCGGTCGGCATGCCATGGTGTTTGAACACCATGTCGACGAACAGACGGGCCGTCTGCTTCGCAGTCACCTCTGCCGGCACCGCAGCAAGATGTACCATCTTGCTGAAGCGGTCGACGAAGACCACAACACCGGTATTCCCTCCGCTGTCCGGGGGAAGACCAAAGATGAAGTCCAAAGACATGGACTTCCAACACTCCGACGGAGTCGGTAGTGATTGCAATGGAGCCTGTGCAAACGGCGCAGGCTTTACGCGTTGGCATACCTCGCGAGCACGGATATACTTGCGCACCCACTTATACTGGTGGTGCCAGTAGAAGTCGCGCGTGAGAAGGACGTATGTCTTCTCACGTCCGAGATGTCCCGCAGTCGGGGCATCGTGATACTCGTACATGATCCTGAGTCGCAGGTCATGGTCATTTGGCACGACAACGCGATCCGCGTTGTCGTCGACTGCGTTGTAAAGTAGCAGTCCTTCGTGCACACGAAAGCGGTGTGCACGCGCACGAAGGTGCTTGGGCAACTTCTGACGAGCCTCGTCAGAAGGTGTTGTGCCATAGGCTAGCAAGTGTTTCGCGTCCGCGTCGTGCGCGTACGCGGGCTTCACGTGTCGTCCAACAGAGACGATGTGGGTTTGCTTGATCGCGTGACGTCAATGGCATTGACGTCAGCAGCTTCTGCATAGTCCGGCCGACGTGATAACGCGTCGGCCACCACATTCAATCTTTCGGGTTTGTATTCGACCCGGAAGTTATACTCCGCAAAGAATGAGAGCCATCTCGCCATTCTTTGTGAAATGTGTGGTGACTTCACTGCAGTGCGCAGTGATGCATGGTCGGTGTAGACCACAAATGGTCTACTTCCAAGCAAATACACTCGGAACGTTGCGAGTGCGTATTTCATGGCAAGGAGTTCCTTGTCATGCACCGGATAGTTGCGCTCAGCTGCTTTCAGCTGACGCGATTGGTAGTAGACGACACGATCACGGCCCTCGTGATCGTGCTGCATCAACGCGCATCCGATCGCGAAGTCGGATGCGTCGCACACTACGTGAAATGGGCGATCTTGGTCAGCCACTGCCAAGATCGGCGCCTCAGTCAAGCCCCGCTTGACTGCATCGAATGCCTTTTGGCAATCGGGTGTCCAATTTCACACAGCTTCTTTCTTAAGAAGCTGTGACAGCGGGCGGATCTTGCCCGCATAGTCCCCCATGTATTTGCACAAGTACGTGGCCAAGCCAAGGAACTGCCTCAGTTCCTTGACACTTGAAGGCGTTGGCCATTCATTTATCACTCTGACCTTTTCCGGGTCAGGGCGAACACCATTCTTCCCTACGAGACACCCGAGGACGGGTATCTCGCTCGCCCCGAAGATACACTTCTTCAGGTTCGCGTAGAGCTTATGTTTTCGCATAAGCTCGAGTAGTTTCCGGAGATGGACCCTGTGCATCTCTTCGTCGGTCTTTCCGTCCACATCTCGGCTGTGGATGAAAACACCATCGAAGTAGCTCGGTGCGAAGTCGCGCACCGAGCGCAACAAGTGCGTCACGCACCTGTTGAAAGTCGCAGGGGCGTTCTTAAGCCCCTGTGGCATTACTAGCCATTCCCAGAGCATGCCGCTTGGCGTGCTCACTGCCGTGAGAGGGATATCGCTCTCACGCATTAGGATTTGATAGAATCCATCTCGTAAGTCGAGAGCACTGTAAACGGTGCTCCCGGCCATCGAATCGATGATGACATCTTTTCGTGGTATCGGCGTCTGCGCCGGTACCGTCGCATCGTTCAGCTTGTTGTAGGCATGAACGATGCGCCATCCGCCCTGTGGCTTCTTGACACAGAACGTCGGAGCACTGTGCGGGGACTTTGATTCCCGCACTTGTCCTGCTTTGCGACGACTTTCAAAGAAGTCGTCGATTGCTTTTACTTGCTCTCGCGGCAGTGGCCACTGCCGCGTGACACAGTACTTCGTGCCCGGCACGAGATCAATCTCGTGCTGAATGCCCTTATCCTGCGGAAGCTCCGCAGGAATCTCTTCCGGGAGCACGTCTTTGTACTCCCTCAACAGTTCGTAATAGGGACTCGACTTCAGCGAGTCCCAACCTTGTTCCTCGAAGCGCTCTCGCTTCGTCTTCGCACTGAGAGTGAAGACACTGTGAAGACACTCTCAGTGGTACTTCCCATGAAGAGCTGCCTCAGCTCTTCGCTCTCGCTCGCCGTTCTTTCGCTGTCCGAAAGAACGCAGACTTGTTCGATGCGTCCATCGTGCAAGTCGCGCGTGAAGCGCTTCCAGCTCATGGCTGGAAGCGAAGTCAACTCCGACGCCGTCGTCGGAGGACTAGCGAGTTCCATCTCACGATACTGGAATCCAGTATCGGTGCGCGTCAAGACGCTTAGCGTCTTGACATCCGGCGTCGCCGCCTCAGTCTGTTCAGCAGACTGTTCTCGTGTCGTCTCGGTCCCGGACCGAGACTTGCGCAGCGTTCTCCGCATGTGCCGTCTTCTTGTTGTGCGGAGCCCGGCTCCGCACAGTTGTTCTTCTGGTCCAGGCCCGGCCGTGGACAGTCGCTCGCCGGCGGACCCTGTCCGCGGGCGCGCGGTATCAAGCCCGGCTTGACTGCATTTTCCTTCGCGCAGCCCGGCTGCATGGTAATGTGTCCCTTCGCCGGCAGACCCTGTCTGCGGGCGCGCGATATCAAGCCCGGCTTGATCGCATGGCGCTTCGTCGTGCAGCCCGGCTGCACGACAGCATGCAAATTGCGTCAGTGTGGTACGTTTGCAACCGTCCGCACTGTTTGCAGCGTCAACTCCCGGAGTTGACACACCTTCGTCACCTCGACGCCATTCATTGGCGGAGCCCCTCATGACCGAGGGTGCGTTGGCTCCCGGAGCCGACGCGTCGTCGTCGACCTGACCTCTTCGAGTCAGGTATTGTCCCTTACACGCTTGAGCGTGGGTGTTGGTTCCCGGAACCAGCACATCTTTTCTTCCGACGTCGGCAGCATTGCCGACGTGGGTCTCACTTGTGCGCGCCCTCGCGCACTTCTTGGGCACTCCGGGACAGCAGCATTAAGCGCTGTCTCGGCTGGTAAGCCGCGCGCACCTGCTGGTGCGTGCGCTGCGGTAACAGGGCCATCGCTCTCTGTTCCGCTGTCGCGTCCGAAGCGCACGAGTGTGCCCTTCTTCCAGTCTATCACCGGATCATGCCGTGCAAGCCACGGCATGCCCATTACCACGTCGAACTTATCGTCCAGGTCCAGGACGATAAAGTGTTCGACAAACACTCGTTGTTTGTACGAGAAGCGCACGTTCACGACGCGCTTCTCGGTCTTCACGATGGCACCTGTTGCCAGTCGTACGTCCAGAAGACTTCGAGGTACATTTACCCTCTCGAAGTCAAGTCTTGGCAGGCTCCGTAATCGAACAAAGTTATTCGACGCGCCTGAATCTACCAAAGCTCGAAGAGAGTCACTCGCTCTCTTCGAGTAAACCTTCAGGATGACTAGGTTCGGTCTGTCATCTTGTTTTTTTGCAGCGAGAGCTAGTCTCACTGGGGGCTGCAGTCCTCAGTGTCGCGTGCCCGATGTCGGCACCCGTGACTGCATTACCAGTAGGGCGCCCCGCCCCTACTGGATGTTCGCGTGTTTTGTCGATCGCCACGACGGCCACCTCCAGGGGCATGGGAGCTGTGCACTCCCGTACAAAGTGACCGATCCTTCCACAACGGAAGCATCGCGCGTTGCCTCCCTACTGATGGTAACCAGCAGTTGTTGCGTTCGAGAGGTCCATTGGTTCCGGACCTCCCGTCCTCGCTACCGGGCGCGGTAGCAGTCTCGGCGCATTTTCATGGAGTTTAGCCTGCCGCAGGCTAAACTCTTCTTGCATGGCAAGGGTGATTGCAGCTTCGAGAGTACTCGGGTACTCTCGGAAGAGATAGGTCTTCACAGGCCCATCTCTAAGCCCCTTCATGAACGTGACGACCTTGGTCGCCTCGTCAATCGGGTTAGTCACGATATTTGATACCAAATATCGTGCGCGCTGCGCGTAAGTATGGACATCATGCTTACCCTGCTGAAGGTCGAGGAACTCCGCCCTCGACCGGAACTCGTTTGCGGGGGCTCAAACGCTTGTTTGAGCTCCTCTTTGAATACTTCGTACGTGCTGAAGCACGTAGGATCGGAGAGTCGGCGTCCATACGCCCAACTCCTTGCGCGTCCGCCAAGGCAGGACATGGCGAACGCGACCTTCGACAGCGGGTCGACGATGCGTCGAGCCGCTATGGCTGTGTCGAGCTCGACAAGCCATCGGAGGAGAGGCTCGCCCTCTCTTCCCACGTAATTGCTTACGCTCAACTTTAATGGTTGAGCACGCGGTGTCGTCCCTGACGACGCCGTCACTGAGGAAGCAGCATCACGCTGCTCCTTCATGA
Organism: Phytophthora cinnamomi; assembly: GCF_018691715.1. NCBI lineage: Eukaryota > Oomycota > Peronosporomycetes > Peronosporales > Peronosporaceae > Phytophthora > Phytophthora cinnamomi. Next base: position 211,757 of record NW_027151029.1, read on the forward strand.
TGAATCCTAGAGCAACACCATGTTGCTCCATCGGCGATAGCGTACGCAGCATCGTAGCTATCGCCGCTTCTCCAATGACTGTTGACAGTCGTTGGAGGGCTTCCCACTCTGGGTCAGACAGGTGGGGGCAGTCGGCGCGTGCAACATGCGTTGCAGGCGTGTTGGAGCTCTCCATGGGCACCTCCGTGCTCATGTGGTTCGGCTCCGCGTTCGTACACCTCGTACGAACGTCAAGCAGTCGGTCGGTGGACGGACTACAAAGTGCTGCCAGGTGTAGTGGGTCTAACTCGACTCACTACTTTAGCTTACACGTTGCGCGACGTGTATGAGGAAGCGTAAGTGCTTAGTAATTACTTGCGTTAATTATATTTGAATACACAAATATAATTTAAATCAGATAAGACTCCAAGTGACTTAGATTAGGTAAAATGAGAACTGTGTTGTTTGTAAATTGATCTTCCTTCTAAAACTGCTAAAACTGTTTATCATCTGTGAAAGGGGTTGGCAGCGGCTGGCTGTCAGAGCCCCGCTAATATGCATGACTCTGATTGGTAGAAAGATGCTGCTTTCTACCAATAGGATCTTTGGGTAGGTGTGGACCACTCATTGTGGTGGTCCACTTCAATGTATCCATTGGTGTGACTTACACCAAGGTGAGGAAGTATCTAAAACTTTTTAACAGATATCCTATCTGTTAAATTCACAAGTGGCTTGCAGCCACTTGTACGTATAACCCCGTTACAGCGACAGAGTGGGGCGGTGGTTGTACGCCTCAATGACCATGCATTTCTGCTGGATGGTGAGCCAAGAGTCTTTTGTTCATTTCTGGGGGCGGTCATCTTGTGCGCAGCGCTTGACGTCTATCGGGGAAGATCTGGTTTGAAGTGCACTTTTGGCGGGATCATTCAAATGGAATGCAGAATAAGTAGACCACACAAGCGGTACTTCAATGAGGATGGGCGCGGAATGGTTAACGAAAACTACCGGTTGTGCAAGGGTATAAACTGTATGTAGATATCAGTTTGTGGGTGTCTGTACCTGCAGATCAGACGGGGACGTGTCTGCGCGAGCGCTGCAACTCACTTCAGACATCGATTGTCGGCCTTGGGGGCATCTCAGTGGATATCCACTCAGATAAGGTATTTTCTCGTAAGAAACACATCTAGACTCGTGTCCTCGTGTAAGTTATAAACTACCGTAACGTACCCAGAAACACAAGTTGTTCCGTTCACATCTCAAGATTCGCAGTGCAGTTCGTACTTAGCATCGATGTGCAGCTCGTCCTCACTGATGTCTTGAAGAAGGTCGTAGTTGGGTCTTGCACGGGTTGACTTGGTCGTAGACCCCGCCGAGGCTTGGGGCGAGGCGAGCGAGGTCACTTGGGGGGTTGAATCGAAATTCAGAAGTGATTGGATTGCTGGAGCTTACAACCTAGGCTAGTGCTAAAGGCACGCGGCCATGCGTCCTATCAACTAGTGCGTCTAATCAACCATTATTCTACACTACTCGTCCAATCAACCTCCTCGTCTAATCAACGTGTGGTCGTATTGGACCGGTTCGGTTAACCGGTTCGGGTACCTCGGAACTGGTACAGCGTACCAAGGTTCAGTACCCTGCAACATGTCTCAAGCAGCTGACACGGTGACTTCTTTTGAATACGGCACGGCACACGTTCGTACTTTAGTACGGTAATCATGAACTGTACCTACGGTATGCTGCAATAATTCTCGAGATCCGCTGCCGTAGCTGCTGTTAAGGTTCTACCGGGAGAGCGAAGGAGGGGGAGAAAGACTTGTGTAGGAGAAGGTAAAAGAAGTTGTATTTTGAAAGCTTAAAGTGTCCGTATCTTCGTGTTGCCCCTAACTGTCGCTCAGAGATATGGATACGTTTGTAAAGTGCACATACTAATAAGCGTCATAGGTAGTCTGGTTGATAGGAAATCTCGTGCATGGGGTTGGATGTTCACAGCTGTAAAAAAAAAGAATAATTCCTTGTTTTCACGTCCTACAAATTGATAGCCACTGAAGGAATCATCCGCTTCTAATATTACGACAAGCAGATTGGTAACATGAAAACGTCATTCCGTACTATAACATTTGCTTCATTATGAAAGCCACAACTGCATAATGTAACTGAGTAGACCAGGTACAGCACTATCCTTCATCTACGATTCAAAGGCATCCACTTCTTTGGTACAGTATTCTCTACCACCTACGCCAAGAGTGTCGGGCTGGTGTCCCCTTTCATCTACAGTATCGACCTTGCTGTCATACTGTTGCATGAAGACCGTCCTTGACGCAGTCACACTCCCATGAAGTCCAGAGCTTAATACAACAACCAACCAGCCGACTGCACACTGAAGAAGGTCGTGGTTGGGTCTTGCACTTGTTGGTCTTGGTCGTTGACACCGCCGATGCTTGGGGCGAGGCGAGGAAGGTCACTTGGGGGGTTGAATCGAAATTCAGAAGTGATTGGATTGTTGGAGCTTACACCCTAGGCTAGTGCTAAAGACACGCGGCCGTGCGTCCTATCAACTAGTGCGTCTAATCAACCATCATTCTACACTACTCGTCCAATCAACCTACTCGTCTAATCAACGTGTGGTCGTATTGGACCGGTTCGGTTAACCGGTTCGGGTACCTCGGAACTGGTACAGTGTACCAAGGTTCAGTACCCTGCAACACGCCCCCTCAATGCGGACACGCGTGAACGCCGAGCGCAGCCGTCAAGTCCTTGTGGCGTGGTCCGGCAAGTCCCTTGGTCATGATGTCGGCCAGCATGGTGGCAGTCTCGCAGTACTCGACGATCACTTCGCCGCGCTTGACTTCGTCGCGGATGTGGTGGTACTTGATGTCGATATGCTTGGCGCGACCATGGTTGACGGGGTTCTTGGTCATCTTGATGCACGACTGGTTGTCTTCGAAAATCTTCAACTCAGGCGTGACTCCGCCTGCAGCAACCAGGATCTCGCACAGCAGCTTGTGCACCCACTTGCCTTCTTGAATCGCCAAACTTAGTGCGATGTACTCAGCCTCGCTTGTCGATAGCGACACACTTGACTGCTTCTTGGAACCCCACGAGATCGGTCCGCCGGCGACTTGGAACAGGTAGCCCGACGTAGACTTGCGATCACTAAGATCACCAGCCCAGTCGGCATCCGAGTAACCTTGAAAGTCGATGTCCTTGCCCGGCGAAAAACGGATTCCGTGCGACTTGGTCCCTTGAAGGTAGCGGAAGATGCGCTTGACCGCAATCCAGTGCTCGACTTGCGGGTTCTCCATGAAGCGTGACACGTAGCCGACAGCGAACGCAATGTCCGGGCGAGTCGATGTCATCAAGTGCATGAGTGCACCGACAGCCTCGCGAAATGGCGCGTCCAACTTGGTCATGGAGTCGCTTGAAATTAGCTTCATGCTGATGTCGACCGGGCTTGCAGCGGGTTTGCAGTCTTGCATGCCGAAGCGCTCCAGGATGTCGTTGATGTAGCGAGCTTGGCTCAGCGTAACACTGCCATCCGCGTTGTCGACCACCTCGATCCCGAGGATGAAGGAGCACTTGCCACTGTCGGTCATCTTGAACCGCGACTTGAGTTGGCGCTTGACTTCCGCGATCATTTCCGCCGAACTTCCGGTCACCAACACATCGTCCACGTAGACCAGCAGCAGAACGCATTCGCCGTCGACGACCTTGATGTAGAGGCATGGGTCGTAGCTTGAGACGCGAAAACCGATGGAGCGCACATACTCGTCGAAGGTCTCGTTCCAAACTCGCGAAGCTTGCTTGAGCCCGTAAATCGCCTTGAGCAGTTCCACGCAGTCGAAACCGTCGTCCAGTTCCACGCCTTCAGGCACGCTGCAGAACACCTTCTCCTTCATCAAGCCGTACAGGAACGCAGTCACCACGTCGAGCTGGTCCATCGGCCATCCGAAGTACTTGGCCACCGCAATGATCATTCGCAGTGTGACGTACTTGACCACGGGCGAAAACGTCTCGGTGTAGTCGATGCCATACTTCTGCACGAAGCCTTTCGCGACGAGCCGAGCCTTGAACTTCTCGATCGATCCGTCCGCGTTGCGCTTGATCTTGAACACCCACTTGGTTCCGACTGCGCGCTGGTTGTTGGGCAGTTTGGCGGCGCGGAAAACACCTCGTAGCCGCATTGACTTGAGTTCGGCACGAATTGCCTTGCGCCACTGGACTTGGTCTGGTCCGTTCACAGCTTCTTGAAACGTCTTCGGCTCCGCGCTGTCACTTGCTTCCACCGCATTGGCACTTGCACGCCAGAACATGGGTGGGGTCGAGCCGTCTTCATCGTCTTCTTCCGATTTTTCTTCTTGTGCCGGCGTAGATTCACGTTGGTCTTGGTCAACCGAGGGTCCCGGCGCACTTGCTTCTTCGAGTCCAGCACTGCGACGAGGACGCCGAACATTGTCGCGATCTTGGTTGTCCGGACGCGATTTGCGCTTCCCCGCCTGCGTGAACACCCTTGTGCCGGAGTCGTCGGAGACTTGCATGTCGTCGAAAACGTCGGTAAGTCGGTTGACTTCTTCACCATCAGCAGCCTTGGAGTCGTCGAAGCTTGACTCATCGAATGTGACATCGCGAGAGATGACCACCTGCCCCGCCTCGATGTCATAAACTCGATACGCCTTGGAACGCTCCTCGTAACCCATGAAAATTCCTTCACGAGCTTTCGGGTCCCACTTGAGTCGCTTCTCCTTCGGCGTCAAAACGTAGGCCTTGCACCCGAAGATCCGCATGTGCTTGACGTTGGGCTTGGACTTGTAGACGATCTCGAACGGAGTTTTGTCGGGCGACTTGGGTGACGGCAGACGATTCTTGATGTAAATCGCCGTCATCGCTGCTTCCGCCCAGAACGTCTTGTCCAACCCGGCGTAGTGAAGCATGCTGTGGCCGATGGTCACGATGGTTCGGTTGGCGCGTTCAGCCGTCGCGTTCGTTTGATGCGCATACCGAACCGTGGGCTGCACTTCGATGCCGTGGTCTTCATAGTACGCCAAGAGCGAATTGGTCGCGAACTCCTTGGCTCCGTCATGGCGCACGAACTTCACCCTGGCATCGAATTGCTTCTCCACCTTGGTGATAAATCGGCGCAAGCAGCCTTCACTCTCCGACCTGGCTCGCAGACAGAATCCCGACATGCAGCCGCTGGCTTCGTCCGTGATCAGCAACAGGTAGCGGCTGCCACCCAGCGACTCTTCCTCCATGGGCCCGCAAATGTCGAAGTGGAGGAACTCGAACGGCTTGTACTTGCGCTTGTTCGGGTTGCTTGGGAAGGGCTTTTGCACCATTTTCCCTTGTTGGCACCCACGACATTGGCTTGACTTCTTCGACGATGTCGGCATTTTTGCACCCGTCACCATGCCACTTGAGACCATCTTCCGAAGAACGTCATTCGGCGCGTGACCCAAACGCGCATGAAGATCCACCGCGTTGACCGACGCCTTGGACACCGAATTCGCAGCGCAGCTTGGGACTCGGAGCCAGTAGAGGCCGTCGATCAGGTCCGCGGAAGCCACGATTTTCTTCGACTTCTTCTGTGCGATGTGCATTTCAGCACCATCAAACACCACCTTGAACTGTCCACTTCGGTTGTTCTGCGGCACCGAAAGCAGGTTCTTGTTCATGCTTGGCACGTAAAGTGCATCTTGAATGCGGATGTCGCGCTCATTGCCGTTGGGCAAAGTGACCCGCTGCATGACCGTCCCGACTCCCATGATCTTGGCCGTGTTGCCGTTGGCGACCGTGAGTTCACCTTCGTCGCACACCTTGATGTCGACAAACTTGGCCTTGTCGTTGCAGATGTGGTGCGTGGCACCACTGTCGATCGCCCATGAGCCTTGAAACTTGTTGGTCCTGGAGACTCCACACTCCATAGAGACCGCGAACGCGACGCAGTCGTCATCGCTGTCGTCACGCCACTGGACGTTGTTCGCACCGCGACCAGACCGGCCACGTCGTGCACCTCGATTCTCCTCCTTCTGCTTGGTCCAGCACTTTTCCACGACGTGCCCCGATTTTCCGCAGTACGTGCAGTGGCGACTTTCACGCTCGGCATTGAAGGCCCTCGCAGCATCTTCAATCTTCACCTGAGCCGTCTTCTCGCCCTGCCGCTTGATGTGCTCGTTCGTGAGCACCTTGATCACATCTTGAGTGCGCAGCTCTGCGTTGCTCATCTCCAAGTTGAGAACGACGTTCTCGAAAGTCTTGGGCAGACTCCTGAGCAAGCAGATCGCCACATCTTCATCCTCCATCTTGGCGCCGATGTTGCTGAGCTTGGCGCTGATGTTGAGGACTTCATTGCAATGATGAAGCACATTGCCGCCTTCTGCCATCTCCATGCTGAAGAGCTGGCGCTTCAGGTAGATGCGTCCAGCCTTCTGCGACCCCCCATAGAGCGAACGCAGTCGCGTCCAGGCCACCCACGCTTCCTCGCAGTCGTCGACCACATGATGGTAGTCAGCATCCATGTGGAGCAACATCAGGCCGAACGCGATGTTGCTCGACTTGACGTAGTCGTCCTTGGCCCTCGTGTCCGCGAAGCTTGGTTTTGTCTCGCGGTTCACGACGCTCCACACCGACTTGGTCAGGAACACGCCACGCATGTAGCGGTTCCACGTGGCGTAGTTGTCGCCGTTGAACTTGTCGATGGAGATCTTGGTGTCTTGGACAGAGGACATGGTGCTTGGGCTCATAACCTGAAGAAGGTCGTGGTTGGGTCTTGCACTTGTTGGTCTTGGTCGTTGACACCGCCGAGGCTTGGGGCGAGGCGAGGAAGGTCACTTGGGGGGTTGAATCGAAATTCAGAAGTGATTGGATTGTTGGAGCTTACACCCTAGGCTAGTGCTAAAGACACGCGGCCGTGCGTCCTATCAACTAGTGCGTCTAATCAACCATCATTCTACACTACTCGTCCAATCAACCTCCTCGTCTAATCAACGTGTGGTCGTATTGGACCGGTTCGGTTAACCGGTTCGGGTACCTCGGAACTGGTACAGTGTACCAAGGTTCAGTACCCTGCAACACACACACTACCCTCTAGAGCCCCCAGTCTCTTCAGTTCTGCGACGTGTGACCGCTGTTAACTGCTCCAGTAGAGGGATCCCTTTATTTCCCTGTATTAGAGCGTTCCAATCACTGGGGCAGTCTCGAAAGACGTCACCTGCGAGCAGGGTTGAAAAAACCTGGGTAAAATTTGACTGGCGGGTGGGCCATTGATATCCAACGGGTGGGTGGGTTTGTGGGTTTGGGTTTAAAGTGACTTTTACAAAGTAAGTAAAACATGCTAATAAAAAATTATGAACCCGTCATTTCCCGTCCGTATCCGTCATTTCCCGCAGTATGTGATCGAGGTCCTGCTGGCCAAGCGAGTGTACAATCGTACCGCTTGGTACCTCGTGCATTGGCAAGGATACAACAATGTCGCCGATTTAACTTGGGAGCCCATGCAAGAGCTCCCGAGTTTAGCCGTGGTGCAATATGAGCGGAGCGTGCGAGACATGGCGCACGAGTACGTGTCCGCTCGAGGACGCCCACGACAAGAACAACGCCCCGCACGCACAAGTCAAAGAGTACGTGCACAGCGCCGTCAGCGCCGCGTTGTTGCGGGCTTGAACTTAGCCTAAACGAACATTACAATATAACCCAATAAATCTGCTGTTGAAATTGGTGGGTGGGTGGGTTGGTGGTTTATTCATTAATTCAAGAAAAACAAAAACGCCAAAAACAGCCCTGCCTGCGAGTATTGCTCAGGCGCCCTCCGACCATGAAAAAGTATCGCGTGTTGTGTCTGCACGGCTACCGGCAAGACGCCCTGAAGCTGCGCGGCCGCATCGCCGCTCTGCGCCGAACGTTCAAATCCAGCGTCGAGTTCGGTCCGTCGTCGACCGACGCTCGTCTACCGCCTACGACTACTGTACTAATGCGCATCGTGCCAATAATACTGCAGTCTGCCTGGACGCACCGTTCGACGTGCCGTACGAGCCCACGACAGAGGAGCACGCCAACAAGTAAGAAGCGACTGGGAGCGGCTAGATCGAGCAAAGTGATTCATCACTGAAGCATTTATTTGTGCAGTGGCGAGACCGGAGAGAACGTCAAGCAGCTCAAGTGGTTCGACTTCACTCGCGATGAGGAGACGGATCAGTACCTGCTGGAGCGCGTGGACGAAGCCGTAGAGTACGTCGCGAGCTTCGTGAAGAAGGAAGGGCCCTTCGACGGCATCTTCGGCTTCAGCCAGGGCGGCACCATGGCGTCGCTGATCCTGCAGAGACAAGGTGAGTGGCGAGAAGCGGTCGTCAATATTGTGTGCTTTCTCTGATTGGTATCGGTGTGGATTCGTATCAGTGAGCACTCCAGAGTCGCCCTTCGCGTTCCGCTTCGCCTTCTTCGTCTCGGCTGGAGCTTGTGGTGACCCGAAGTACGCTGGCGACGCCAAGGTGGATCTGCCGTCGCTGCACATTATCGGTGAGACGGATGCTGTGGTGGACAACGAGCGGAGCCTCGCGTTGCGTGACATTTTCGTGAACTCCAAGCTGCTGATGCACTCTGGAGGCCACTATATCCCCACCAACAAGGAACCCAAGGACACGTTCCGAGCCTTCTTCAAAGAACTGCAGGAAGCCGACGAAAAACAGTAAAACACGCTTGGTGTTGCTACGTTGTGCACTGTCACTAAGCTACTTTGAGCACAGCCCCCTGTTCCTTTGGCTCAGCATTATTCTCGCAGAATGGTATGAGAGCTGAGTAAGCCAAGCCCAGATCTTGCTCTATTATCGGTGAAGGCTACATATCTATTTGGCGCCGTAGACTGCGGTCATTTCCTTCGCGAACTCTCGAAGAGCGTCCTTCGGCTCCTTACTGGTAGGAATGTAGTGGCCGCCGGGATGCACAAAGACCTTGGGGCTGTTGTACAGCTCCAACAGCTTTTGACTTCTGTCCATCGTCACAATGGCATCGGTCTCACCCATGATATGGATCGAAGGAACGTCCACCTTCTGCTCAGACTTGTACTCCGGGTCGCCAAGGTCGCAAGACGCGACGAAAATGGCGAACTTGAACTTGAACGGTGAGTTGTTCGGGTCGGCAACTAGAAAAGACAATTAGAAACGCGGTCAGAAGCAATACACACATTGCGCAACCACTAGATGAATGAACGTACACTGTCGCTGCAGAAGCAGCGACGCCATCATGCCACCCTGACTGAAACCGAAGATGCCATCGAACGGGCCTTCCCTCTTCACAAACTCGGCGAGATAGTCCACAGCTTCGTCCACACGGCCGTACGTGTGCTTGCCGGTCTCCTCGTCAATCTCAAAGTCCCACCACTTGTACGTGGGCTCAGCCTCAGCACTAGAAAGCAAAACACGCCACGCAGCTCTGTCAGCACGCTGCCCGTGGCATCCGTTCAATTGTCACTAACGCACATTTTGGCCTGCTCTTCCGGCGTCGAGTTCGGGTAGCTGGTCATCAAGAATGGGGCTTGGGGGAACACTGTCAAGCACACACAATACAAGGTCAGACGCGTGGCTTGGGAGTCCTAGACGCAGTTGCTATCACCGTACCGAAGTCGAAGCTGGACTTGAGCGCCCGACGCAGCGACGAGATGCGGTTGCGGAACTTGGGCGCGTCCTGGCCGAAGCCGTGCAAACACAGAACGCGGAACGTAGCCATCTTCGTCGCAGGAAGTCGAACAGTAAATAAAAGTGTTGAGATGCTGTCGCCAAGCAGAAACTTCACGAGTGACGCACTCCTCGCTGCACGATGAACGTCGGGTTTGCGAATGTTGCTTCCGTTGATTACACCGTGTGTGCGAGCAGCAATTCTCTGGTATACATCGGACAATGCACTAATTGCACTGCCAGTAAGCTGTGCACGCAGCCCGCTGACGAGCTGCACCAACGGATTGGCGCAGACGTACGTCAGCACGCTAGCGCCACACTTTTTCCGGCGGACAAGCAGTTGGTGGTGGGATTCAACTAATGCACACAACCGTCCACCGTACTTGATCATACTAGTACTTCCTTGAACCGGAGCTCCTCCCCGCGCAGTATCCGAAGCCCCCTCCGCAGCAGATAGAGCCGACATGCTGCGCCTTCGCGTCTTCCAGCTGACTCTGCTGCTTGTCTCAGTGCTACTGCAGCTCTCCGCCGGCGCCAAGCAGGCCGAGAGCAAGAAGAGGTAGAGAAATCCTAACGAGGGTCAAATGTATCACACGTCTCCATTGACTAATACATATTATACATAATACATATATTGTGTTGTTTCTAGTGTGGAGGTGCAGTTCCCCCACGTGTCCGAGGCGCTGCTGGAGCAGCTCGGCTACCAGAAGAAGAACCGCTACTCGGCATCGGCCTTCAAGGTGACGCCGCGCAAGCCGGCGCCCGACTTCAGCAACGTGAACGCCGTGGTCAACGAGAAGTTCGAGAAGGTGTCGCTCAGCGACTACAAGGGCAAGTGGCTCATCCTGTTCTTCTACCCGTTCGACTTCACGTTCGTGTGCCCCACGGAGATCGTGAGCTTCAGCGACAGCGTGGACCAGTTCCGCAGCATCAACGCCGAGGTCGTGGCCATCTCCACCGACTCGCACCACACGCACCTGGCCTGGGTCAAGACGCCGCGCAGCGAGGGCGGCCTGGGCAAGATGAACATCCCGCTGATCGCCGACATCAGCAAGCGCATCTCCGAGGACTACGGCGTGCTGGTCACGGACGAGGAGGACGAGATGTTCGGCGCCGCGCTGCGCGGACTCTTCATCATCGACCCAGAGGGCACCATCCGCTCCATCCAGATCAACGACGACGCCGTGGGCCGGAGCGTCGACGAGACGCTGCGCATCCTCAAGGCCTTCCAGTACTCGGCCGCGCATCCACACGAGGTGTGCCCCGCCAACTGGAAGCCGGGCGGCGAAACCATCAAGACCGACCACGTCGAGAAGATGGACTTCTTCCAGCACCTGTACGGCGACGACGCCAAGAAGCAAGAGCTGTAGGCTGCAGCCTATCGATTGTCCTAGCAGTGTGCGGCCAGGACGGCACTGGGGTCGTTTCGGCGGTGTGGCGGACAAGCTGTCCGCAGCACAGACACGTCGAGCGGACGAGAGCCGCACAATTGGGGCTCGACGCCGTCCTGGACACTACCGCCACTCCCTGATAAACACAAATACATCCACATGTAGCACAGCATGCAGCGTCCTCTCTCCATGTTTGTCGTTTTTTTCTCAAAGTTTTTCTTCATTTATTCACGTCGGTTCTCCTCTCTCGTTCGTGGCCGAAGCCCTCTACTGCATCCGATTAAGAAAACACGAGGCAAAAGACTCGGAAGACCGATCGGGGGGAACCAAAAAATACTTTTTCAGCTCGAAACGCACGCCCAAGTAGCGGCGGCTCTGTGGTAGTTGCTACAGCCTCAGCGTCCGTCGTCCACTCGGCTCAGCTCAGCTCAACTCTGCGCTGCGTCGCGTCGCGTCCGCGCTGCTTAGCCCTGCTGCGGGAAGCCGTGCTTCCAGTTCTGGTAGCGGTACAGGATCACGGGCACGCCCACGCCGCCCACGGTCACGAACAGGGTCAGGCCCAGCACGACGCCCTTGGGGAAGTCGCCCTCGAACACGAGGTGCTGGTGGTGCTCGCCCTCGGCCGACATGCGCTTGGCCGAGGCGGAGATGCCGCGGCGGCCGGCGGCGCCCATCTTGCTGGCGGTCTGCTTGACGATCTGGCCGAACATCTTCTCTTCGGGGCTTGGACAATTGTGCGGAGGGGAGGAAGGGCGGGTGTGAGGCCCAGGCGAGGCCGCACCACCCGCACACTTTTTCGGAATTTTGGGGATCTCCGCTCGACGAGGCGGCGCGCCCAGAATGGGAGTTTGTATCGGCCCCAAAGACACGGGGGCAAATGTAGACTGTGTGTACCGCCGCAAAAACATGCGCCGCTAATGAGAAAATTGTATGTCCGGATACAGTTGGATAAAGTGGACGGGCAAGGTGTATAGTGCAAGGGTATACAACTTCAACTCTAACGCGCATCAAGGACATCGGGGCGGTACAAACGAATAGCGGAGGTTCACTTACTAAATATCAATGCCGAGGAGGAATACAATAAAGAGCGCCCGCTGTCGTCCAGCGGCGGCGTGTTGCTGGCTGGAGATCACCACGTCGCGGGGCACGTACAAATACAAATAGTGGCCAGGGTGAGAAGGTGTCGTCACGGCGTCTGCCCTTACACGGCGTGCCCAATGGACTGCAGCAGCGCTGCGTTCGCCAGAATTTCCAGCGACGGATCGTCCTTCTTCTGCTTCTTCGCCTGTGGGATGGCGGCTGGCGACTGTGTCTGCTCGGGGTCGGCAGTGTCCTCCATGAGCCGCTTGCCGTTCATGGCTGGAGCGCGGTCGGACGCCAGCTTGGTGCTCCTCGGTTCGATGGTGGTTGCTGTGGCGAGAGGACTGCTGAAGCCTGTGGAGGCCCAGTTGGGCATGGCGGGGATACCCCACATGGCGTTCAGCCGGTTGTAAGTTGCATCTGTCGGTGTCCAGCACAGCGAGCCGTGCGGACTTCCCAGCTGTCCCGTTTGGATCGCCAGTGGCGACTGCACAAAGGTGGTCGGATACAGAGACGCAAAGTCGACCTGGTCCGTGAGCAGCGCATTGAGTGGGTACACGTCGTTGGCCCCAATCGGCACGGGCGACGGCAGGTCATCGAGCGGGAAGTCTCCGCTCGAGTTGCTTTCCGATCCGGAGCTGTCGCGACGCTTGCGTTGTGCCGCCGCCACTGTCGTTGGCGTGATGCCACGCTTGAGCCGCCGCTTGCTGGAGTTCCAGTGGTTCTTGATGGCGTTGTCTGTGCGGCCGGGAAGCATCTTGGCGATCTCCGCCCACTTGTTGCCGAACTTGTCGTGCAGGTCCCTGAGGATGCGCTCCTCATCGGGCGACCACGGCTCCTTACGGATGGCCGGGTCGAGCTGGTTGTGCCACCTGCAACAAGCGCCCAGCCATTCAGCAGCAATCGTCAGTCTTTCAGAAACTTCAACGTGCCAACGATCTGACCTGCACAAAGGCAACTAGCTACTGTGCTGCTGCATTTTCGAGTCGCCGTACCGTTCGCGGCACTGCTTGCCGTTGCGGCCGGGCAGCTTGGTGCCGATGATGGTCCAGTGGCGGGTGCCGTACTTCTGTACGAGCTTGAGCATGAGCAGGTCCTCCTTCTCCGTCCACTTGCACACGGGCTTGCGCTCCTTGCGCAGCCTCGGCGCGGGCGCCTCCAGCTGCTGCACCTCGAGCGGGGCGTGGCTGGGCGTCATGCTCGGCTGGATCCTCTGGTCGCTCGCTGCGCGGAATCCGGTGGATCTCGATGTGACTGGCGCCCCTCGCTTTGTCGCCAACTGCCGCGCTTTGACTTGCGCTCAGTATGCGCCAAAACGTTATCTTCGACGGAAAAGATCGAAGACAGGTCCCAACCGTCGAGACCAACGCGCTGCGATTGGCGGAAAGTCCGTCACGACGTGAACCGCCACGCATACAAATGTCAAGTCAAGTGGCCAGTGACGAGGCGCGATTGGCCGGAAAATAGCACAAGTTGAAGTGGCCGAGTATAAGAAAGATCCCCTTGGGCAAAAGCACCAAGTCCTGCTGCGAACGATTAATACCTTACGATGGCGATACACTACTTCGGAGTGCTTCACATTAGGCTGGTCACACCTCCAGCGCCGTGCACTTGCGCTTGTTGTGGCCAAGCGTCTTGCACACCGAGCACCGCTTGGTGGCCGTCGGCTTCATCTGGATGGAGTCGTTGCGCACGAGCTCTTCATCGACTGGGATCTGCACGGCCTCCACCAGCGGGCCGTATGCCTGCGCGTAGCTGGCCACCGTGTACACGGAGTGGCAGAGTTGCGCGAGGTCCCACGACCCGCCGCTCTTGTTGAAGAAGACGGCGGCCGCGTACATGTGCTTGCACGGGAGCCCAAACTGGTCACGGTACGAGCACGAGCACGACTTAGCGCTCAGATTCACGCGCCGCTTCTTGGCGATGGGGCTGCGAGCATCCCACACGTAGGCGATGCCAGTATCGCCGTCGCTTGGGGAGACGCAGCACGCGGAGGCTTCAATTTGCTGCTCCTCGAGGATTTTCTCGGCGTACGGCGTGAGGACGCGACCGGCCTGGACCAATTCCTTCGCACTAATTTTGCGCTCGTAGAGGTCGCCCATGCTGCGCTCCATGTATCCCTGGAAGAAGTCGAAGGGCGGCAGCATCCGGGTCACTTTAACCGACGGATTCTCCGACTCGGCCAGGTTCGTGGTTTGCCATCCGTAGAGAGCATGACGCTTGAGAAAGCAGTGCTTAGCCCAGGACTCTGGATTCAACCCACGAAGGTAGTCAGCTGCACGCGAGTCAACTAGGCTGAGCGAGCTGAGGATGGCGTCAAACTCTTCTCGTGTGTCAGCATTCTGGGCACGCCACACAAACTGGTTCAGGTCCCGTCCGAGAGTCGTTTTGAACGTTTCCTCCATGGTGCTGATCAAGTGCGCAGTGCACTGAAGCACAATCGGCGAGGCGCCTGAAAAGGACTCGGCAGCTCGGACTAGCGTGGGTGTTCGTTCGCAAAACATCGGCACATCTAGTGACAGCCCTCCATCAAGGCAACCCTGGAAAAACCACCTGAAGTTCTCGGTGCTCTTGCTGTCGCAGAGAGCTACTGCCAACGTGCACATGTCGTTGTTCCCATCCTTGGTCACAAGCTCCAGAAACGTGCCTTGGTAGTTGCTCGTGTGAGCCATCCCAAGTCCATCGAGGCCCAGTACTCGCATACTGTGGCGCTGTAGCAGTGGAGCGTGCGGCAGCATCAGGAACGCGCGCTTGAATTCGTGAGACCACTGGTCCACCTCGACGTTTAACTTGGCAGATGGATTGAGCTGTTGAAACTGAAGCAGGAGCGACTCAAGCTTTTGGATCCCCACAACGACGTCTTTCAGAATGTTCCCCGTCACCTCTTGCTTCGCTCGGTAGGCCATGCGACTGGGCACAATGATGCCGTCCTGGGCCTGCACAATGGCTCGGACGCTGGGCCCTGACAGCTTTGGCACAGCACTCAGCGCTGCGTTCGCGTTCATGAGATGATTGACTACCTGACGCGTCGTCACCGCTTCCGTGCCCGTGCATTCCGGTCCATGCTCAGCATTGAACGAGCTGACGTAAAAGTGGCCCGAGAGGCTCGCGCTCTTGTACTTGCACACGCGCACCACGAAGTTGCACGGCGTCTGGCTGTTGCAGATGAAGGTGAAGTTCTTGCCGCCGCTGGTCTTCGGGTCCAGCCGCGCGCGCTTGCCCTGCGCCAGCGCGAAGTCCTGGATGTACTCCTTGGCCTGCGTGCGGTTATCGAAGTGCTGGCGCACCTGCAGCGTCATCTCGGCGCCAGACTTGAGCTTCACGTTGGCGCGCTGCTGCTGCATCGGGCTGTCGATGGGGCGCAGCACTTTCCTGCGCTTCTTCCTGGGCCCCTGCTCCGCCGCCGCTTCAGCCGCAGCAGCAGCAGCCGAAGCGGCAGCTTGGTGGACGAGAGCGGTGTTGTGCTGCTGCTTGCCCGCCTCATCGACCAGCTCCGCCGGCTCGGAGCTGGTCGCCGCGATGGCCGCCATGGCTGCATCCTCTGCGATCGCGGAGGCGATGGCGATGCTGTCGGCGCTGCTGGCAGCCGTTGAAGTGGCGCTGGAGAGCTGCATGGGGTTTTCGAGGTCGCGCTGCCACTATGGGAGGCCCAAGTGGGGGTCCTCGCATTCAATTGGTCGAGAGCATCCCCCTGTAATCAGATACAGCAATTCGATATCTTGACAAGGGAATAAAGTCTTGCAGGAGTTCAGAATTTGGTTTTACTATAGATACAGTATTTTAGGGGAATGCGTTATGACAGTATGCACTTCAGACGCCGTTACTTACGGTTCTTGTCGCCGAATGCGGCCGTTTCTATCGAAGGCCTCTGCCAAAACCTTTTTGCCCGCGCCACCAAATACCCAACGGCGAGGTCCCCAGCCAAGTCGGTGATACTTTTTGCCGGTTTTTCAGCCCCGAAACATGTCAAATCTGACCGCAGCCGCCAAGTCGCCGCCAGCGCCGTCGAATTCGCGCTCCGCTCGCGGTAGTCGCGGCTCGGGCTCTTCTTCCTCTCCGCCGGGCGCGATGCTGCGGCGACATGCTGAAAGTCAGCGTCAACAGCGCTCGCGCGGTACCAGTCCCAGCGGTACACCCAGGCGCAGCGGGCGTTGCAGAAAAAAGCGCGCGGAATCAGATGCGGACTCAGAATCGCGTGAGTCAAGGAAGATGTTGAAGTTGGCGCTGGCCAAGTCGGTCGTGGAGACCAAGATGGTGCGGGCGGCGGCGCTGCCGCAGGGCGCCGTGTTCTACCCGACGCTGGAGCAGTTCGCGGACCCCATCAAGTACATCGCCAGGTGCGTTTAGCAGCCAGCTTTACAATTGGGCATTGCGGTTTCTACCGTTGTGGGAAGTTTTAGGGAGTTAACGGTTTGCGATACACAACTTTCAACGTTGGCTCAGCATCGAGAGCGAGGCGGCCAGAACGGGGATCTGCAAGATCGTGCCGCCTGAGGGCTGGAGACCTCCGTTCGCTATCGATTTCGAGAGCGAACTCGTGGAATTCGAGACGAGGAAGCAGAAAATCCACGAACTCCAGGTCGGAGGGTTGTTGAGTTTGAATAGAGTTGCTAGGCGTGGGCTCATTGGGAGCGGTGCTGTTGATTGCAGGAAGGACGTGCCTACGGAGACGGCCGTACGCACACGTTCAAGTCGTTCCGTGCGAGTGCCGACGCGTTCCGTGATCGCTGGCTGAGATCGAGGGGATTGGACCCGGAGACGGTATCGTCGGATGACATCGAGCATGAGTACTGGCGGGTCATTCAGACAGGGGAACCCAACGTTGAGGTACATTTTTTTTTTTTTCGAGTAGGGGGCGGAGTCATGATTCTCATGATGAATATTCTAAATCCTTACACAGGTGGAATACGCAAATGACCTCGATATTGCGCAAGTTGGCAGTGGTTTCTTGCGCTCTGTAAAACGATTCGCCTCGCAGGCAACAAAAGGTACAGCAAACGGGCCT
Source organism: Phytophthora cinnamomi (assembly GCF_018691715.1). Classification (NCBI taxonomy): domain Eukaryota; phylum Oomycota; class Peronosporomycetes; order Peronosporales; family Peronosporaceae; genus Phytophthora; species Phytophthora cinnamomi. The sequence continues at coordinate 228,874 of NW_027151029.1, forward strand.
TCCGGTACATGTTTATTTGTCCATGTTGCTGATAAATTCTGTCTGGCACCGACAGGAACGGAGACGATAGACTTCTCAAATCCAGAATACTACCGGAATACAGGGTGGAACCTGAACAACCTTCCGGACGCGTATGGTTCACTACTCCGACACCTGGGCGCCGCGATCAATGGAATTAACGTGCCTTGGCTGTACTGCGGCATGCTATTTGCGTCATTCTGCTGGCACGCGGAGGACAACTACATGTCCAGCATCAACTACCACCACTTTGGTGCCAATAAGCGATGGTATGGCATCCCGTCTGCGGACGCCGAGAAGTTCGAGGCGGCCATGAGGACTCAAGTCCCAGAGCGTTTCCGTGAGAACCCAGATTTGCTCCTTCATTTAACTACGATGGTGCCGCCATCGGTTTTGCAGAGTCAGGGTGTGAAGGTATTCACCCTCGTGCAGCACCCCGGAGACATCATCCTTACGTTCCCCAAATCGTACCATAGCGGATTCAGTGAAGGCTTCAACTGCAACGAAGCAGTGAACTTTGTTCTCCCCAATTGGATTGACTTTGGAAGGGAATGTGTCGAGATGTACCGCACGTATGGACGGCTCTCGATCTTCTCCCACGATCGATTCGTGTTTCACTTTGGATCGACGCAAAATCTGGACGAGTATTCTGTCACGGACTGTGAGCTGTTGCTGAAGGAGTTGCGGCGGTTGTTTCACGAGGAGAGGGACTACAAGAAGGTGTTTTTGGCCGAGGGGCTAGAAAATGTGGAGGAGCTCAGCGGCGATGTCATGCTGGACGAGGAATCTATGGAGGTAGACGACGTACGACAGTGCTTTCACTGTCGACACAACGTCTTCTTTTCGGGTGTTATCTGCGCCTGCAATCCCAGCCGACTCTCATGCTTGCGCCACACGAAGGAAATGTGCGGCTGCGCGATGCAAAACCGCACTCTGCTACAGTGGGTGGGGACGGCTGAATTGCGCTATGCGATTAGACGCGTGCAAACGAAGATGCGTGCGCTGAAAGCGCAAGCTAGTGAACAGTCTCAGGTTGGTGACATGGTCAATCTTCATTCGAATGCAGGTGTGCACTCGACCTCGACAGACAACTACTTCACCCTCAAGCGGAAAGGAGCATCTGTTCGCGCTTAGAAATGGGCTACGGGATTTTGATCTTAGAAGCAGTCACCATGCTTCGTTCGTTATTCGATGCAGCGAGATGGCTTACGTTGGGATATGGTGTTTTTCACTGGCTGCTGATGCTTCTGAAGTAGTATAATAACATTGCGAACTTGGCGGATTTACATCATCTACACATAGTTCCTCATATTTTTTTCACAGATCAGTAAGCCTACGGCACAAAAGCAGTTTCTCAATTTTGCATTCTTGGTGATGGTGCGTATCCGCGCTTCGCAAGAAAGCTGTCAAAGCCCTTGATATCGTAAAACGTTCTCCCCGAGTACTTCACTGAGTGACCAGCGCCATCCGTGTGACTCTCAAGCTCCAGCATTGTATACAGCCATCCAATCTCGTCGTCCGACATCTGCGTGATGGCCCACCAAAGCGTGAAGCCGTAGTTCGGCGGAGTAAGCAGCGGGCGCAGCGCAGGCCACGACTTGCGCACACTCGTGGCGCGCAGCGGAAACGTCACGGCGAAACGGTCTCCATACGGCTGCAAGACACGCAGCATCACGTCCACCATTGCGGAAGAGTACTCTCGATGGATCTCTTCCTCGTTGGCGTTTGCAGTAGTCCACCCGACCGACAGCACGAGTTTATGGCGGTGCACTCCCCCCTCCATCTCACCAAGCCGGTTAACCTGCTCCAAGAACCCAGGCGCGTCGAAGGCCACGTAGTCCGTGTTCGCCGGACCTGCCAGAATGTCCGCATTAATGAAGATGCCCTTGGTGAAGGGGAACTGCGCCACGAACGTAGCCAAAGCCCCAGAGGACGCCTCGAAGGCGTGACTGCTTTTGAAGTCGAGCTTCACGATCAGCGGCGTCTCGTTGTGCGCCGTCGACCTCTGGAACTTTGTCGCCAGCTCCAGCATGGCGTCTAAGAACTGGGCGAGGGTCAGATCCCCGTCCGTGGCGGGCGGGTGCCCCATGACGGGGGTCAGCTCGGCCTCGCCCCAGACGATGTCGGCCTCGATGGCATTGACGAAGTCGGGCGCAGCGAACTGGCAGCTCTCGGCCTCGTGGATCTGGCGCTGCACGGCACCCAGCAAGTCGGCGGAGTTCACGGCGTGCGCCCAGCGGTAGTCGAGCGGCGTCATGGCAGGTGGATGGGGAGGTATGGAGCTGCTGGAAGATCGTCGAGTGGGGATGCGCTACGCCAGCCTCCGCTCGCTTTTCGTTCCAATCACGGGTGGGTACACTCTCGCTTTTCGGCGAATCCGCGACGAGGGACTCGAAAGAGCATCTCGCTAGTTTGCGTGAACGTGGTCCCGTACATGACCCCCCTCCCGCCCCATCACCGAAGTGTGCACTTTGTCAACACTCGGGGCCAATCACAGGCGAGCTTTGGGTGGTTGTTGAAGCTGTGAAACGGTTTTCGGGACGGATGGCACCTGCTTGCAGCTCTCCGCACATCAATGTGTCAAACAAGTCCTGCGTGGGGGCAGCACCAACTGCATGTATCAGCGGAACACGCCTCCATTCCTCATCTGCCGCCGCGCTGCTCAAGTCCTGACTCATTCATAGCGTCGACATGTCCGAGAGCGTGAACGGCGCCGCCGCGGATTCCGCGCGATACGCCAAGGCGCCGCACCTGTGGGCGCTGGGCGTGGGCGCCGTCGTGAGCGGCGACTTCTTCGGCTGGCAGTCGGGCCTCGTGGCGGGCTTCGACGGGCTGCTCATCATCCTGGCGCTCGTGACTGTGCTGTACGTGCTGCTGTCCTTCTCCATCGCCGAGCTGTCCACGACGGTGCCCGCGGGCGGCGGGCCCTACGTCTTCGCGCTGCACGCCATCGGCCCGCGCGCCGCCTTCTTCGCCGGTCTGGCCGAGAGCCTCAAGGTCGTCATCACGTGCGCCGTCGTGGTCACGGGCATCAGCTCGTACATGAACCAGCTGCTGAGCCTGAGCTCCGACTACGGCCCGATCTGGTGGGCCGTCTTCTACGTCATCTTCGTGTCGCTCAACATCGTGGGCATCGAGATGACCTTCCGCGTGCAGGCGGTCACGACGGTCGTGTCGGTGATCATCCTGCTGGTGTTTTACGTTGGCGCGGCGACCAAGGTGTCGTATAGTGAGTGGGTGTCGGCTGTCGACTGGCAGTACCCGAGTGGATGGGATGGAGCGGTCAAGGGCTATTCGTTCGCGCTGTGGTTCTACCTGGGTATCGAGGAGCTGCCACTTGCAGTCGAGGTGACCATCAACCCGGAGCGGAATATGCCGATTGGGCTTATGACGTCTATCTCCACCCTGGTCGTGCTGGCGTTTTGCACCGTCATCTTCAACTCGATGATCTCCCCCGGCGCTGAAGAAATCTACAACAGCTCGTCACCGCTGCTGACGGGGTATCAGAGCGTGTTTGGGGATAACAGCACCACGTCGGGGTTCTCGTGGATGTTGATTCTGGGGCTTATTGCGAGCTTCCACTCGTTCGTGTTCTGCATGGGCCAGTTATTGTATGCTATTGCGCGCGATGGATATCTGCCGCAGATCTTAACGAGACTCCACCCGACGCGAGGCACGATGTACGTTTCACTCATCACTGGCAGCTCCATCGGTTTTATTGTTGTGCTTGTCTTGCACTACATCATTGGAGACACGCGCCTCGGATCGGTGATGATCAACCTCGCGCTCATTGGAGCCGTGACTTCGTACTCGTTCCAGTTGACCTCATTCATTCGTTTGCGAATCAAGGAACCGAACCGGCCACGCCCCTACCGCAGCCCTTTCGGCATCCCTGGCGCAGTCATCTCCATGACACTGTGCGTTGCAGGTATGGTATCGATCATCTACAGTGGTACGTCAAGCTACGAATTCCTCGCGTCCATTATTGTAGCCATCCTCTACTTCGCCATCGGCGCCACGTACTTCTTCCTCCGCGTACAGCCGCGCATTGAAGCGGGCCCAACGCCGAAATTGCGTGAGAACCTTCTGAGCAACGCCTCGTCCAAGGTCTAAGGATCGATGGCAGTTCATTGCATTAAGAGCAGCTGTGTCCTTTTAGCTCGAAGTTGGCATAATATTATGTGATTGCAATACATAAAGTGTGTGTTAAAAATTATCGTGCTGCAACAAACTGTTGCTCCAAGTACGTTGAAGCGCACTGACCAATAGGAAGCCGTATGAAGGTAGTCATATCCAATGACTCGTTGAGAAAGACCTCGCTTGGTACAGTGTATTCGTTGGCATGACTCATCCCAAACTCACACGACAGCTACACCTCGCGGACGAGGCACTACGTATCGCGATTGCGCGTCCAGTGTGACTGGGTTGTGACCGTGAACGAAGCAGAAACGCGAGGCGACTTGGTTTCGAGAGTACTGAGTAGTGTGCTATCCAGCGTTCTGGATGTTCTGCTACTGTACGCGTTTTGAGTATGTAAGGCTCGCTCGGGGTCTTGTTGACCGGTAAACCAATGACAGCTCCGAACAGGATCATCCAGACCCCTTTCACATCTTTACTGCCAACCTCCTCACTCAAGCCGGCAGCAGCGTGTCACGACCATCTAGGACCAATCGGTAGGCCCGCGGTCGGTTGCACGCGAGTCGTGATGCATGCTAGGCTGCTTGGCCAAACGTCATATCGTTTTCGCTGATAGACATCGTTCAACCTTCATCGCTGTAGCGTGCATTGTCGGGCCTCGGCTGTACGCTCGCAGGCTCGAGTGGCGAGGGTCCGCCCTCGAGCCTGGTCTTTGGAGTGTACGCGTCGGTCGACGTCACTACCTTGCAACTTCGACGGTCGAAGTGATGAAGAGCAACGCCCACGGTTGAACGCGAGGATGCTGGCTGGAGACGTTAGCTTTAAGCTCTAGCAACCATGTGCTGCCAACAAAGCAGCAAATAGTGAATGGTAGTTCGAGAGCTCTGCCTCCGAGCTGGGCTCGATCGTGGCTCCAAACACCGTGATTATCCTGCTCTGCAAGTGTAGCGCTGCCCCATCCGCGCAACGGGTGCCGTCCAATCTGCCAAACATGATGCACTCCCGACCGCCGCGTACGCTCGCAGGTTGAACCCGGTGGTTGAACAGTTCTCAAGGACGGGCCAAATGCTGCTGCGTCGACACTCGTCACCCCGCCGGCGGAAAGCCGCATTCAATGCGGCAGCGCACTTCAAGACCGCATTTGCTCGGCAATTCAGCCATAGCCCTCTGCTTCTAGCGTTTGTGGTGATTTCCGGTCCTTCATCTTTCAGTAGAGGGAGGAGGTCGTGCCTCAGCTCATGCGCCTCGGCTCATGGGAGCATCCTGTAAACTGCACCAGAATTCGCCCCGCGTACATGTATGTAGCACTGGGATGCGCTTTGCTGAAGCTTCTTTTTGATGGGCGGCATCTCTCGTGTGTACGGACCGGGATGCGCGCTCAACATGAGACTTGCGTCAAGCAAGGACGCCGCTACGTTGCGACTCGCACCTTGCGATTCAGTCGCCGATGGAGCCGTCCCGCAGGCCGCAACTGGCAGCACCGCTCGTTGAAGCCGCGATGTTGCAGTCTGCAACTTGCAGATGAGCTCGCCGAAACGCGCAGCACTTGCCGTCTAAAACTTGCCCGCAGAGCCGAAGCTCGGCTGAGTCCGCGAGCATCTCCGTTAAGCATCCCCGATGGTCCGTATGTTTTTTCAAGTGGGTCCCCAGACGCCTGGTTCTGACCGAGGAGACCTTGCGCTTCCGGCAGTGCATGCCGGTGCCTGAGCTCAGCTACCGAAAGACTCTTTCAAAGAGATCTCTCGCCCGTGCAGACCGGGCAAAGTGCGGAGAATCCTCAACAAAAAACTACAAATTCTACTCATAAGAAGCCTGCACACTAATACACTGCACTTGCTGTGGATTTCGTGAACTCGCAGCACTGTTCAAAGCTGGATCACTGTCGGTCACCCGCAAGGAATTCGATGCACCAGCATCTCGCCCGATTCTGCGCAAGGCTGAAATGGCATCGAAAACCAGGACCACAGACGGGGTTGAGACAGGCTCACGCCAACATCTTGTCCGGCTCAGCTAAATGTACATGTATCGTAGCAACCCGTTGCAGCCGAGAGCACTTTGCTGCAGCCCCCACTGCGAAATGTAGAGCTATATTACTTGCGCGTCGGCATGTCTGTAGGTCGCCACGACGCCTTCATCACCGCAGCGGGGGCATCCTGCAAGAAGGTCGGGCATTTTTAATCTCGGTTTGACTTTCGCGCAGTTTTTGCATTGCGAGCTGATACCGCTGGCCGGTTTGCCAATGGCCGAGTGCCGACGCACCCGGCGCGGCCAATGACCGCCCGATCTCTGCGGGCCCCACGTTGTACTGGTTGCAGTCGTTGCCCTCGGCCGCGTACGCTCGCAGTTTTGCCGCCGCGTACGCTCGCACATTGCTCGTTTTGCGCGCCGGAGGACAGCCCAGCTGTGTCCTGACCTGCCGCTGCGCCCGGACTGGAGAGGTCGTAGACCTGGAAGTCCGGCCTCGATGGTGGCGGGCTCGGAGACCGAAAGATGCCGGCGCTCTCGATCGCTCACTTTGCAATTTACTGCGCACTACAGCGATCCACTTCCGACACCTCCGCCGACCTTGTTCCAAGCAGTCGTTCCGGATGAATCGCATCTCGAACTTGAGTATCAACGGCCCGGCCGTTGAAGGCGAGGGTATCAAGCGCTACGCCAAGACCCCGCACCTTTGGGCGTTGGGTGTCGGCACTGTTATCAGTGGCGACTTCTTCGGCTGGCAGTCGTCGTTGGTCGCGGGCTTTGACGGTCTGCTCATCCTGCTTTCGATCGTCACGGTGCAGTACGTGTTGTTGTCGTTCTCCATCGCTGAGCTGTCGGCCACTGTTCCTCACGGTGGAGGCCCCTACGTGTTCGCACTGCACGGTATTGGCAAGACGGCGGCCTTCTTCGCCGGTATTGCTGAATGCCTCAAGGTGGTGGTGACGACTGCCGTTGCTGCCACGGGTATCGCCTCGTACTTCGCCGAGCTCATTGGGGTCGACTCCGAGTACGGCCCGATCTGGTGGATCGCCTGCTACATCATCTTCGTGACGCTGAACATCGTCGGTGTCGAGATGACGTTCCGCGTGCAGGTGGTGGTGACAGTCGTTTCGGTGTTCCTGCTGCTGGTGTTCTACATCGGTGCGGCCACCAAGATCGACTACCAGCAGTGGGTTGTCGACCGCAACTGGAACTACAACGGCTGGGACGGAATTCTGCAGGGAGCCTCGTTCACGCTGTGGTTCTACCTGGGCATTGAGGAGCTACCGCTTGCCATTGACGAGACGATCGAGCCTACGAAGAACATGCCCCGTGGCCTCATCGTTTCGATTGCTACTCTGATCGTGATCTCGTTCTGCACGGTGGTCTTCAGCTCGATGATTAGCCCCGGGGCCGACGAGATGTACGTCAACTCCTCGCCGCTGCTGACGGGATACAAGACGATTTTTGGCGACAACAGCACCACTTCGGGTTTCACGTGGATTCTGATCGTGGGACTGATCTCGAGCTTCCACTCATTCGTGTTCTGCATGGGCAAGCTGCTGTACGCTATCGCCTGCGACGGATACCTGCCGCAGATGCTGACCAAGCTGCACCCGACGCGCGGAACGACCCACGTCGCTCTTATTACGGGAAGTATCATCGCTCTGGTGCTGGTCATCGTGCTGCATTACGCTATTGGTGACACCCGACTTTCCTCCGTGATGATCAACCTGTCGCTCATTGGCGCTATCGTGTCGTACTTGTTCCAGCTAGCGGCTTTCATCATGCTTCGCGTCCGTGAGCCTGAGCGCCCGCGTCCGTACAAGAGCCCCTTTGGCATCCCTGGCGCGGTGCTTTGCATCATCTTGTGCATATTCTCGTTGGTGTCCATCATCTACAGCGGCACCTCGAGCTACGTGTTCCTGGCTTCGGTGCTGGTCGCTATCGGCTACTTTGCGCTTGGTGCCGTGTACTTCGTGTACCGCGTGAAGCCTCGGTTGGAGATTGGCAACGGCCCTGTGTCGGCCAAGGAGTTCAGGGAAAACCTCATGAGCTCGCGCATTTCCAACAAGGTGTAAGCGGTGCATCGGAGCCTCGTGGCACGATCCACAGCCGCAGGTAGCGATCACGCGATGGTTCCTACACTGAACGTCGTAGAACGGAGTTGTTTCGAAGTAGCGTAAGTCGTACTAGTATTTTCAGCCTCAGGGGCTTTGATCTTAACAATCAAGGCGCCTACCATATTTCACTACACCCTGGTTGGCATTTTATTGCTCTTGCTGGTAGTTAGTGCTCGATTTTACCTTCAGTTGTGCTGTCGTCGTGGAACTTACCTACCAACTTGGTAGCGCCGCCAAGGGATAGTCCTTTATCATCAAAGCTTGAGGAAATGGTCGCACCATGTTTAGTGGACACAAGCTGAGGACGCATGTCAAATTCATCCTGAGTTTTCTTTGTCTTGGGTCTCTTTGGGGCCCAAAGTTTGGGCAACTTGCAAGTTTTTTTTTACATGTATTCGAATTATCTTTTTAATCACATGCGAATGACGAAGCACGCGTTGCTGGCTCCGTCAAATTCCGGTGGGCTCGATGCCAACTAGCGAAAGTGTAGGTGCAGAGCAGTTTACTAACGATTTCCATTCACATGCGGGGGATTGGAGTTCTGGTGCGCTGTCCGCTGCAAATTCTTCAAGCATTATCCTCCATCATCGTCATACATGTACAAATAAGCTGCATGTGCATGCCCTGCATCGAAAGGAATTCAAGTTGATTAACGGGATGACCTGCAGAGAATGCACCGTCTTCCTCCTGTGAGCGCTGAGATCCCAGTCAGCCGGCACTCGGAAGACCTCGAGAACATCACCAACTCAGTCCGTTGCCTTCGGCACCCGTGACAAATTAGCGATAAGCGCATCACCTCGGTAGGAGATCCGGTCTCTGCCCTGATGCCCATCAGCCGACCCACGGCGACGGTGAGCCACTTCCTGTGGTGACGAGTACCGACGTAGCGACCAGCTCATGAAGCCCAAGAGAGGAACCGCCGGCTGATGTGTCCCGCACTCCCGTATCAAGAGCGTGTAGGGGTTTTCCGCCCGCCTCCGACAGCAGGTGGCGCCACAACAGTGACTGAAGCGATTCAACCAACTCATGTAGAAACCAACGTGCCATCCTGTTGCCTCGCAAAGGCAGCAACAACAAAAGAGCCTCAGTCTTCGCGTCGTCAATCAGAGGCTGTCGGTGTTGAAGTGCTCGAAGTGCACCATGCAGCCGTTGCAAACGCCGCCAAGCAGGCCACGCAGCCTGCATCAGCAGGATCAGCAGCCCTCCCGTTTGACTTGTGGTCCGGCTTTTTCAAAACACGTGGCTCATGAGCCAATCCCAGTCGCGCTACGCATTCAAACGGACCAATCACTTTGATCCGCACCCGCTCTCTGCGCGCGTTGCAGTTTGCGCGCTCTTGCCGATTTGAAAAGTTGACTTTGCGCCGCTGAACTTGATCTGCGGAACCCGCGTACGCTCGCACATTGCGACTTTTGCAGCAGCGAGCGTAGCCATCTGTGCCGGGGTCAGCCTCACGGTGCAATAGTCTGCAGTAGAATTCAGCAGCTCTATAGCTTCAGCTTCCCCGCATCGGAGAGCTCCTCACTTGTCAACTTGCTTCGCTCTGCTCACACCGCCGACTTCATCTCCATCCGAGTACATGAGCGTCTCGAACTTGAGTATCAACGGTCCGGTTGTGGAGGGCGAGGGCCCCAAGCGCTACGCCAAGACCCCGCACCTCTGGGCGCTGGGCGTAGGCGCCGTCATCAGCGGCGACTTCTTCGGCTGGCAGGCGGCGCTGGTCGCCGGTTTCGACGGTCTCCTCATTTTGCTGGCGGTGGTGACGGTGCAGTACGTGCTGCTGTCGTTCTCCATCGCTGAGCTGTCGGCTACCGTGCCGCATGGTGGAGGTCCATACGTGTTTGCTCTGCACGGTATCGGCAAGACGGCGGCTTTTTTCGCTGGTATCGCCGAGTGTCTGAAGGTTGTGGTCACCACGGGAGTGGCGGCAACGGGTATCGGCTCGTACTTCGCTGAGATCGTTGGCGTGAGCTCGGACTTTGGTCCGATCTGGTGGCTCGCCTGCTACCTCATCTTTGTCACGCTCAACATCATGGGCGTTGAAATGACCTTCCGCGTGCAGGCCGCGGCCACCGTCATGTCGGTGATCGTGCTGCTGGTATTCTACGTCGGCGCGGCGACAAAGATCTCGTACCAGGACTGGGTGGTCGACCGCGACTGGAACTACAAGGGATGGGACGGCGTTCTTCAAGGTGCTTCGTTCACGCTGTGGTTCTACCTGGGCATTGAGGAGCTGCCGCTCGCGATTGACGAGACGATCGAGCCCACCAAGAACATGCCCCGTGGCCTCGTGACCTCCATTATCACTCTTATCGCCATCTCGTTCTGCACCGTCATCTTCAACTCGATGATCAGCCCCGGCGCCGATGAGATCTACGTCAACTCGTCGCCGCTCCTTGCTGGCTACCAGACCGTGTTCGGCGACAACAGCACCACCTCGGGTTTCACGTGGATTCTGATTGTCGGACTGATCTCGAGCTTCCACTCGTTCGTGTTCTGCATGGGCAAGCTGCTCTACGCTATCGCCTGCGACGGATACCTGCCCCACATCTTGACCAAGCTGCACCCGACGCGCGGAACGACATATGTGTCGCTGATCGCTGGAAGTATTATCGCGCTGGTGTTGGTCATCGTGCTTCACTTCGCCATCGGCGACACTCGTCTAGGCTCCGTTCTGATCAACCTGGCGCTGATCGGTGCCATCGTGTCCTACTTGTTTCAGCTTGCGGCTTTCATCATGCTGCGTATTCGAGAACCGGAGCGTCCCCGTCCGTACAAGAGCCCCTTCGGTATCCCCGGTGCAGTCGTCTGCATCATCCTGTGCATATTCTCGCTGGTGTCCATCATCTACAGCGGCACCTCGAGCTGGGTGTTCCTCGCGTCGGTGCTGGTGGCCATCGGTTATTTCATCATTGGCGCCGTGTACTTCGTGTACCGCGTGAAGCCTCGCCTGGAGGTGGGCAACGGCCCCGTGTCGGCCAAGGAATTCCGCGAGAACCTCATGAGCTCGCGCGTGTCCAACAAGGTGTAAGCAGATTGTCAAATTTCTTTTAGTATCGCGAGTCGTAGTATCTTTCACCTTTGGAAGGTTTGGTCTCGATAGACAATCAAGCATGTTTCACTATTCTCCTTACCATAACCAACATCCTGCACGTAACGAACAGATCTCATCTGCCATGAGTGTACCAGTGGTATATTATTAATATCAAACGGTGCATGTTGAAGTTATACGATCACAAGAATTGGTATGCCTCTTCCTACTGTGGTACATGCAACATGTATGTGGCTGGACACAAGCGCCATGCGGGCTTCGTTACGTCTGGCACGCGCGTAGATACAAGGTCCTCCGAGGTGAGATGATGCAAGACATCGGGAAACTCCCAAGCCAACGCGCACTCGCCTGACAGCTAGAAATATTTATTTGCTAAAGCGTACCTGGCCGCTCGCAACGAAGATAGAACGGACTACGTCCGCATGTCGAACCACTGCAATTTCAGTACCTTTGCATGTCACGACGATGTGCTAGCTTGCAGAAATGAGGAAGCGAGACCAGACTGCAACTCAGAAAGAAACAAACCGACTCATTTCCATGCTCAATGAGCAGAAGACCCTAAACGGCTACGGACCCGGAATTGCGGGTTTGAACAGGCGGCTCTCAAAAGTGTGCTACGCGACACAGCAGAGCTACGCAACCTTGTCGCCGAACGAGATTTACAACTCGCTTCCTATGTAGCGTGCGTTGCGACGAAACAGAGTATCGAGCTGTTAGCAAAGCAGTTTGCTGGCCCAAGACACGGTAATCTCAAGAACCATTATTAGGTTCATTCGTCACACTAATGTGTATTGTATTGTTTTGCGAACTGCGTTTCGCGATCCGTCTAATTTAGTTTTCGCTTTTGTACATTTAGACGATATATCAACAACAAAAAAGCAGCGCTCCTTTGTCATCAAGATGAGGAAGAGATTCCAAGAAGCCAGAGGAGTCGAGCTTGACGGGGTACATATTCGACTTCACAGAGAATCAAAATAATCTATTAGATAAAAACGAATGCAAAAATTTGCTGGCTCTGCTTTTTGTTTGGCTTCGAGAGGCTGAAGGACCCCCTCAAGACGCGCTACTGTCTAAGTTGTGTTGAAGTGGCTTAGATGCACAGCTTGAGGTGCGTGACATGCCTGGGGCCCTTGGCAGAGGTATTGCCCGCCTTGCTAGATCCGAGCTTCGTGTGCTTGATTTTGACAACGGTTGGCATAGGGTGGACTGCGACGCTACTGGTGGCCATACTTGTCTTCGCTGGCGACACGTGCAGTAGCCGCGAGTGCTGCTCCAGCGCAGAGATTGCGTGCAGAATGTCCTGCGTGAGCATCTTAGCCATTTGGCACGAGAAATTCTGCTTGACGACCACGCGCATGATCGTCAGCCCCTCAGCTCCCTTCGAGCACGTGTACGCCGGGACAATCCAGCCACGGCCCTTGAGCTTCTCCTGGATGTCAAAGCAGGAGTAGCTGGACGAGTCCTTGAGTGAAAACGCGACTAGAGGCATGTGGGCCTTGTCCACGATGTTGAAGAGGCCCGTGGATAGCAGAGCTTTGCGCAGGAAGGCAGCGTTTTCCATGCTAGCCTCCATGATACGGCGGTAGCCGTCGAAGCCGAACCGCAGCAAATTGTAGTACTGCGCCACTACGTTGCCGGCACCCTTGGAAAAATTGAGTGTGAACGACGACTGGTCTCCGCCCAGGTAGTTGACGTGGAACACCAGATCTTCAGGGAGGTCTTCTTTCTCGCGCCAGATTGCCCAGCCCATTCCGGCGTACACGAGTCCAAATTTGTGGCCACTGACGTTGATCGACTTGACGTTGGGCAACCTGAAGTCCCACAACAGGTCTGGCGAGATAAATGGAGCGATAAAACCTCCACTAGCAGCGTCCACGTGCAACGGGATATTCCACCCGTTCCGCTCGTTTTCTTCGACCAGCATGTCATGAATTCCCTTGATGTCTTCATACTCGCCGTTGAAAGTACTTCCTAAAATTGCACCCACCCCGATAGTGTTCTCGTCCAGCAGGGGACGTGCTCGTTCTGCTGTGAGAACTAAGCAGTCCGGGGATACGTCGGCCTCACGTATCTCGATCTCAAAGTACTTGCACATCTTGTGCCAGCAGACCTGGACGTTGGAGCCAAACACCATGTTGGGCTTCTCGTAGGGCAGACCCGCGGCGATACGGCGATCCTTCCACTTGCGCTTCATGGCGAGGCCGGCTAGCATGATCGCCTCGGACGAACCGATGCAACCCGTACCGGTAGCCTTCACGCCTTCATCGAGGGGGGCATGATACAAGTTTGCGAGCATTTGCACGCAACGGTTGTGGATTTCCGCAGTCTGCGGGTACTGGTCGAGATCGATATAGTTCTTGCGAAGACCCTCGATCATGAGCTCTTCCGCCTCGCGCTCCATGTACGTCGTGACGAAAGATGCCAAATTCATGCTGGGGTTGCCATCAAGCGCGAGCTCGTCCTTGATCATTTGGTGAGCCACGCGAGCTGGTACCGAGTGCTGTGGGAACGTATCCGTTGCCAGGTTGTTGCACATGAAGGGGTGGCCGTACACTGGCTCCGACTCGTTGAGCATCTCATTCGGTTCACGCGGGGTCTTGATCGTGTTGACCTGCATGTTGGCGGGAGGCTGAAGTCGCAGGAAAGTTCCGCTAGTAGCTTGAGAAAGTGTCAGTAAAACTGAAAGTGGTTGACCACGGCCATGCCTGCAACATGACCTCGTGCTGTACGCGATGTGTGCTTTATTTTCGCTGATGTTGCGTGCTTTTGCAGCTGAGCTAACAGAATTGTCCTCATAAAATTGGACGTCGCACGATCTCATGAATATCCTGCGCTCATAACCATTCCTTCAGTGTTGGCGAATCTCGATATCGATGTGCGCAACTATTCCTAATCCCAGCCCTATTGATATCGGCAACGCCATGGTGCCTTCGCGTTCTGGTCAGCGCCAATAGGTCAAGCCGAAGCATGTTCCATACTGCCGACGGATACTGACCCGCCTCCAAACGATTTAGAAGCCACACTTCAACTTCAGTGCGATTAATGCCTCGTCACATGGTGCTTGTGCAGGCAAGCAAACACAGATCTAGCGTCGTTGTTATTGATTTGGTAAGTGAAAGTATTCTAGATTGACGCCACTCGGCTATCGATGAGGTAGCAACAACTACGGTATCTATAGGCAGTAAACGACGAGCTCTGACTCGTATTGTAGCATCAAGGTTCAAACCTTGGGCGAGGTGTTGCTGAGCAAGTTCTCGCGCAATTTCGGCGTTGGGGCTGCTTCGATACGCGGCTGCACGCGCATGAAGAAGTACACCGCGCCAATAGCGAAATAAAGAATCGCCACGATGATAGACGCCAGGAATTCGTAACTTGACACACCGCTGTAGATAATCGACACCATACCCGCCACACAGAGCGCCAACGAGACAAGGGCGCCGGTAACACCGAAGGGACTACGATACGGCCGAGCGCGATTCGGCTCCTTGATGCGTAACCGGATAAAGGAAGTCAGCTGGAAGCAGTAGGAGATCACGGCTCCAATGAGCGCGAGGTTGATCATCACCGACCCAAGGCGCGTGTCTCCAATGATGAAGTGCAGCACCAGCACAACGCAAAAGCCGATCGAGCTGCCGGTGATCAACGACACGTACATCGTGCCTCGCGTCGGGTGCAGCGTCGTCAGGACATGCGGCAAGTATCCATCGCGCGCAATAGCGTACAGCAACTGGCCCATGCAGAACACGAACGAGTGGAAGCTCGCAATAAGCCCCAGAATCAGCATCCACGAGAACCCCGACGTGGTGCTGTTATCCCCGAAAACACTCTGATACCCCGTCAGCAGCGGTGACGAGCTGTTGTAGATTTCTTCAGCGCCGGGGGAGATCATCGAGTTGAAGATGACGGTGCAAAACGCCAGCACGACCAGGGTGGAGATAGACGTCATAAGCCCAATCGGCATATTCCGCTCCGGGTTGATGGTCACCTCGACTGCAAGTGGCAGCTCCTCGATACCCAGGTAGAACCACAGCGCGAACGAATAGCCCTTGACCGCTCCATCCCATCCACTCGGGTACTGCCAGTCGACAGCCGACACCCACTCACTATACGACACCTTGGTCGCCGCGCCAACGTAAAACACCAGCAGGATGATCACCGACACGACCGTCGTGACCGCCTGCACGCGGAAGGTCATCTCGATGCCCACGATGTTGAGCGACACGAAGATGACGTAGAAGACGGCCCACCAGATCGGGCCGTAGTCGGAGCTCAGGCTCAGCAGCTGGTTCATGTACGAGCTGATGCCCGTGACCACGACGGCGCACGTGATGACGACCTTGAGGCTCTCGGCCAGACCGGCGAAGAAGGCGGCGCGCGGGCCGATGGCGTGCAGCGCGAAGACGTAGGGCCCGCCGCCCGCGGGCACCGTCGTGGACAGCTCGGCGATGGAGAAGGACAGCAGCACGTACAGCACAGTCACGAGCGCCAGGATGATGAGCAGCCCGTCGAAGCCCGCCACGAGGCCCGACTGCCAGCCGAAGAAGTCGCCGCTCACGACGGCGCCCACGCCCAGCGCCCACAGGTGCGGCGCCTTGGCGTAGCGCGCGGCGTCGGTCATCGGAGGTCGCTTGGTGCTTGCTGTTCGAAGATCTGGCCGTCAAGACGAGATATGCCTGACAGCGTTGCTGTCACATGGTCATGAGCATCGCCAAGTGCGTGGCATCCAACGATTGGTACGACGACGCAGCGAGGATCAAATCTTTTGTGTGGACTATTTCAGTTTGTGTCGTTCGATATAGCGAAAATAACGTTAGAAACAGAACATGATCCGACTATAATTTCGGTGGGGATTTGTGTGGACCAAAATTAGAGCGTTTGAGCAATCACAATGCTGATGATATAGTCACGCTTTGAGCGTGGCAAAAATGTCTATCCATTCTGCTGGAGACCGTCGTGGAAACAGGTTTGGTACAGTACACTGTCTCTCCTATCGCCCCGTCAAGAGGTTGTTGCCGATTTACCAAGCACGACAACTACGGTTGCTGCGTTCCAGAATGGTACTGTACCCAAATTTGCACGGCAAACTGTCGAGTGCGTTAGCAACTGGAAGCTAGACGCACGAGGAGCCTAGATGATCAGTGCTAACGAGGCATGTTGGGAGTACATGTACACGCAAGCTTGCAAACAGGCTTGCTAACTTCGTTGGTGCGGTGGTGCTCGTTCGATGCAACGTTCCTCGCGTCAGCACGGCGATTGTCGACAACGTTTATGTGTCATGAGAGAGACGAGCGTCAAACGAGCTGTCGACCAAGCGATTCGAAGGCTCGGAGTCGGATCGACACCACCCATGCGAAGTTCGCGGTGAACCGCGGTGCCGAGTCTCGCTCGCGTCCCCCGTGCCTCCAGAGCGGCTGTACAAGTAGCTCGCCCATTCTTCGCGCTAGGATAGGCGACCGAATGGCTGCGCTTTGCGATGCCCCCGCAACTCGCCTACATATTATACAGTAGTGACTATCCAGATGAGCGGCGTTGCTGTCACACGACCAACCTCCGTCGAGGTCCCGCTCCCAGCGGATTGACTCATGCACGAGTGTACATTCCACACAACGTTGCTGCGCCGCGGACGTGACGGCGGCGCGCGGCAGTACAATTACGGCAGTACAATTACTACGTTGCCCCCCCCCCAGCCAACTGCAGCGCTGGCAGCTGCCATTGGTCCCTGAATTGAGTCACGTATTATTATAAATCTCGAGTGCTTTTTCTTATCCTGCCCTCCTCAAGGGGCAACTGGTGATGTAGCCATTCCCACGCTGCCTTGTATTTCTACCAATCGGTGATTTTCTTCCCGTTTCTGGGCCAATCACAGGTGCTCATTTATCTGGCTTTTTTCCGTGTCCTCCCCCTCACAAGAACGCGCGACTTCAAACCCGCATACAATCGAAACCGGCCCGCCAGACGCCCGACGCTCGCCATGGGCGAAGTGATCCGCGTGTTGCTGCTGAACCCGCTGACGGGCGTGACGTCGCTCGTGTGTCTGCAGCGCCCGCTCGAGTGGGACGGCGTGCTCAGCGACTTCTACCAGGTCATCACCAACTCGGACGACGACCCGGCGCCCAGCATCCTGGCCAAGTGCAAGGTGCTGCTGCATCCGACCAAGTCCAAGAGCGAGAAGGGAGTCGTGGTACGCCCCCAATCTTCCGCCTCCAACCTCCAGCCCCCTCACTAATCCGTCTGTTGTGTCTGCTGTCGCCACCGCCGCCGGCAGATCCGCAAGAACGCGCTGGATCGGTCCATCCGCGACGGAGACCTCCTCAGCCTCGAGGGCTTCCAGCTCGATGAGACCACGGGGCCCCCGCCAGAGCTGCTGGACATCATGGACACGCTGGACTTCGACGTGCCCGTGGACTTTGGCGCGGGGCTCACGCCGTCAGACAATCTGAACTCGACCGGGAGCGCGGACGCGGCGGCGAAAGTGACCCCCGAGCCTATGATCAAGCCCATCGTCAAGCCCGTGGGCCAGATGCAACCCCCCACGGCATCCCCGGGGGCGTCGCGTGGCAACTCGCGCAAGTCCAAGAGAGGACGCAGCTTGTCGTCCAAGTTCTGGCTCGTGAATAAGCTGGCGGCCAGCGGTAAGATCAGCAAGGAGCAGAAGGACTCACTCAAGATGCTGCTCATTGCGTCGGACGACTCGGCGCTGCACAAGGCCTTCGAGCACTATGAGGAGACGGGGGACCTGGACACGCTGCTGAACCTGCAGGTGAACTCCAAGAAGTCGTTCGGCGGCCTGCCGCCGCTCTCCACCGAAGCCTTCGACTTCCAGCTCACGCAGAACATCGAGAACGAGCTGGATCTGCTCTCCATGCGGAGCTTTAACGTCGGTGGAGGCGCCAACTCGCCCGCAAACCAGACAGCCTCTCCTGTCGCTGCACCGCCGGTAAGCACGGGGAGCAACGGCAGCGTCGCTGCCAACGAGCCCATCCCGTTCTCAGCAAACTCAAGCGGCGACGTCCTGGACCCGTTAGATGTGTTGTTAGAGCCGACGCTGGACTCGCTGCCGATGCCCATAGGTCACGGCGACGACCAGAACCTGCCGTCAGCACTGCCTGGCGACCTGCATGGCATGGAGGAGTGGCTTAAGGATTAGATAAAGGTGTGAACAGTCTGATGTGGGGGTGGGTCGGTCAGTCAAATAAGCAAGCACGGAGGCACAAGGTAGGCGGAGCAGTGCAGAGTCCAGCCAAGCGCATGCACATTAGCTTCCGAACAAGACCCGAAAGAGTTATCTAGTGAGTGAAATTCGAGCGTCCAGCTTCGAGACATTTACCGCGTCTGTCATTGCTTTGCTCTACCAGCTGGGGGTCTCCTTCTTCTCCCACACGTCCGTGAAGTGCGGGCCCTTGGACGCGTCCAGCGGCGTGTCCTTGAGGAAGTCCTGGCGCTTCTCCTCGTCCATCATACTCGCTCTGTAGCACAGGTACATGTTCTTCCACGTGAACTTGCACTCGTCCACCTGGCCGTATCTGTAGAAGTGCTCCATCTGGTTGCCGGGCGCTACCACAGAGCAATCGCAGAGCGCTCGTCAGCCAACTGCATTCTCCTCCACACACTGGCAGGCAGAGCGTCACGTACTGACGCAGTAGAACGACCGGTCCAGGAACCACCGGCACGACATTTTCTTGCTGGCATCTCCATCCTGCTCCTTGCGCAGCTTCTCCTCGTGCAGGTATCGCGCGGTGCGCTCGGCGTTCGACCCCTGCGAGTCCATCGTGCTCAGGTCGAGCAGCTACTTGGTACAGTTTTCTAATGTGAAGTACACAATGTAGCCAAAAGCTATTCAGGAAGCAACCGAAGTGGACACTCAAAAACAAAAAAATGTTGACGTGGGTACTCAGACAGTCGAAAGGGAACGCAGCAGACGACCTCAGCAGCTACATCGCCCCCGAAACATTTCCGTTGGAGATGAAGTGTTGCTACTGTGTGGAACCAGTATCCTGCTTATATTTGATGCGTTGTCTTGAACACGAAGGATTCAAGATTCACCAGTAGCCAGCTGGTTCTCTATGAACGTGGTGCTACGTTCCAACCCTTGAGTTTGAGTTCGTGAAGCTGCTCTTGCAGAATTTTCGTGAGCTCAATGGTGCCTTCCAACACGCTGCGTAGCTCTTCCTGGACCTGAGAGCGGTCGGCAGGCTTGATCTTGGCTGCTCGTAAGCGAGTGCCGTCGGCGTCGGACGAGGGATCGCGTGAGGCACTGGACGGTCGAGCACCCAGGCGCGATCGTGGAGCTAGACTGCCGCGTTGGAACGAAGTTTTCGTCCGGGATGACGTAGCAACGGGCTGTTTGCTGGGAGTGTTGTTGATTGCAGCCGGTGATGCATGGAGCTGCATGGTCTGGCCAAGAGGAACTGTCGCTAGCTGCTCGAACTCGCGGAGTGAGAAAGAAGAAAAAAGTTAAGGAACTTCGTGGATATGAATATGAATGTAGTGCATGCGCATCAACGAAACGGGAGAAGGATATGAAAAATCTCGACAGAAATGACGCGGTCGCCGCCTACGGGGTCCGTGACCTTGATCATGTGGATACCATCTCTGTCCTAAAACCACACCAAACAGCCAACAACAGTGCGAGCTAGGTGAGTTCGTCACCAAAGAGCAATGTCCGTCATGCCCATGCATCGTACGGGAGCTGGACCAAACGACTTGGCGCTACCGGTGGCTGCCATCATCTTGTTCGCCTGGTCAATCTTGACCGATATCTTCTTCTTGAATTCGTTCTCTTCACGAAAGAGCTCTCGCTATGGCCAAAACAATGAAGATAAACAGAATGGTACGTGCCACCACGGAATAGTGTAGCACGTACGGCAAACTCTCGGTCACGCGCTTTCTTCTTCTCAGCAGCCGCGCGCAGGTATGCGATGGAGATCGACGCCGCAGACCGCTTTGGCTTGTCGTCGTCGTCTTGAGCGTTGCGTGCAATTGATGCTGACTTTGGCCGCCCTGCTGGAGCGGACGATGGTCGAAACTTGGGCTTCGATCGGAACTTGGCATCTGGCGATTTTGTCGACTTAGCTCGTGCACAACGTGCAGGAAGAGAACAAGCAGCGTACCTGGCAGCGTAACCTTACCAGACCAGTGTCGACGTTGCTGTTTGGGTTGCTGCCGACTCACTTGTTGCCGCAGTTTGTGCTCTCGTTCAGCTGCATCACCGAACTCTCCCCCGTCGTCATCCCCATCGTCGTCTTCAACGACTTCCTCGTCTTCATCTTCCTCCTCGAGATCATTATTTTTGCTGTATGATACCAACTCCGGCCGAGCACTGAGCACCTTCCTCGAGGTCGTAGGCTTCGCACTAGTCGGCCGCGGCCGCGGGGGCCGCGCGCCTGCAGCCGACCACGTGGAAGAGGCCAACATCCTTGCCAGCAGCAACCTGAAGACAACCAGACAGCTGCACTACCAAAACAAAAGTGACTCTTCACCTGGAACCGTCACCTCCACAAGAATGCCAACGCAGCCAGCCAGCCTCACCAGCAGAACACAGGCGTTCATTTAAAAGCTTCGGTTCTTCCCATTTTTTCTGTTGTTTTCCGTTCTGTTCTGCACGTGGTAAAAGAGGAGAGAATCTCTCCTCTCTCCACCCCTTCCTCCACCCCATTCTCCCTCCATATAAGAGAGAGAGAGACGAGACCTTCTTGACGGCTGCAACCTGTCCCCTGTGCGTGTGTTCCCCCGCCTGACTTCTACCTGCAGACGGCGCTCCGCGTCAGCTCAGCTGCCTCCCCGTGTCTCTGTCTGCAGCAGTGGAGGGCGGGCGAAGGGCCAATTACCACCGCGTGAGCTCGGCGCGCTCCTCGGCCAGCTTCTCGGCCTCCACGGCCTTGTCGCTGATGTAGAAGTCGAGCGGGCGCTGGATGGCCTGGATCTCGTCCGGCAGGTAGCTGCGCTTGAGCGAGCAGTCGGTGGCGCGCGCGATGCGCTTGGTGCGCGCCTGGTAGTCGTCGCCCGTGACCCAGTGCAGCGCCGTCTGCACGGCGGCCGTGTCCACGAGCGCGTCGTCGTACTTGAGGCCGTACATGCCGAAGGACTTGCTGACGGACTTCTGGTACAGACCCGCGACCTTGGAGATGAGGCTCATGGCTGCTGGACGGCTTAGCTTCTGGCGGTGTCCGAGACTCGGCTGGAATGTAAGTGGGGCGGCGTCGCGTTTCTGAGGGGAGCGGCGCACCACCGCACAAAAGCACTGTCGCCAAGCACTGCTTTAGAGCAATAACCCACTGCTCTAGGTTAGTATTCAGCCAATCACAGGGCGCGAAGCAGTACTGAAAGCGAACCCACTAGCCCTCCACTGCGGTTAGCCTGTTCAGGTTAGGACAGCAGCATCTGGCGTCATGTGATTCGCTGGTTGCCGACTCCGATTCAGTACATTTTAGGATGGTCGCTGTGGCCCACACAACGGTACAAGCTATCACCACCGAATCTGTACAACATGTACACGCCAATGGCACCGCTTCAACGTTGCCCTTTACAATCACTCTGCGGCCGATGGAAGATCTGCGCGCCCCCGCCCCAGGCACCCCGCGCCCGCGCACCCGCGGCGCTCGCCGTCGTCCGCCCACGCCCACGCCGCTGTCCACAGGCTCGAGGCGGCACCAGGATGCGGCGTTCCCCGTGCTCCCCGCCGCTCTGCCGACGCCCCGGCGGCCCGTAACAGCAGCGCAGCCTCCGACAGCTACAACGCCGTTGATTCGAGGCGGCGCGGGCGTCGGGGAGCGACGGGAGGTAACTAATGCTACAGACGCCTTTCAGCCCTCTCTAGGAGAGCGGCTGCATGCCTGCGGGCTCAAGCGCAGCGTCGTGCAGGCGCAGCTCTTCCCGGCTGTGAACGGGGCGCGGCTCTCTAGCGGCCTGTCGCCCAGAGAACGCCGCGACGGAGAGGGACACAGCGACAGCCAGAGCGCGGACGAGAGCAGCTTGCGGCACAAGCCGCTGGCGTCGTCGCTCAACGTGAATCCGACGGGGGCCGTGCTCATTCCGTCGCGACCGACGTCCTCGGCGGCGGCGGCGGCTTCTGCGACGCAGAGGAAGAGGCTGCTGACGTCTGCGGGGGCGAAGGCGGCGAGGGATTATTCTGGCAACGAGAGGCTGGTGCCTGGGAGAGAACCCATCAGTGCGAGAGATCGATACTACGTCGCGCAACGAGCGACGACGGCGCCCGGAGGGGTGAGAAGTAGACGTCACTTGAGACCCGGAGGGTATGTTGGGGGTGACGAAAGGGCGGAGCAAGTGATAAAGACAGCAGAGTCACCGGAGAGTGTGGTTGTAGCTGAAATAACTAACCAGAGCCGACGAGAGGGGTCAGCAGACTACGATTCTCCACGGCGTGGAGATCTACTAACACGCCATCACGAAGTTAAGACACTAGCAGAAAAACTGGTCGACGGATTTACTCAACGGCTTGATCGTATGGACGACGATCCTGCTGTGGCGTATGGAGTTACTACTCCCAGTGGAGCTGTGCCGCGAGATTCGTTCTTCTACATGAAACGAGTTGGATCGAATCCATACAATTTGGAGGTGACAAACCATTCGCGAATTAATCCTAAAGACTACTTTACAGTTAGCAGACTTGGCGTTACCCATTTTGCGCCTGACGGAGTCGAATTCCTCCCTTTGCAACGGTTTGAGCGTGAAAACTACATTTACTCGCTCCTGATCAAGGTAGGGTGACCGTCACAACCTGAAATTGCCTGTCTTGTAACGTATACACTGCTCACTCCGTTTGGTGCTGTTCTTAAGTTGTCATTTTTCAAGAAATATCGCATTTGGAAGAGGTTTACAATCTGGAAACGAGCTGTGAACACGAGAAAGCGCATAGACGCATTCGTGTCGCTCAACAACAACCTTTTTATCCTACTGCCCCACCTACATGACGCGCTTCTCCAGGTACGGCATGCGTGTCTTAATCTTCAGGAAGCCCGATTATTCGATTTTGAACAACCAGGAGAGGCTTCTACTTGGCCACTGGACGCAAAAAATGAGCAACAACAGCTACCGCAAAAGACATACACACTGGCTGAGTTTTCGTTACACCTAAAAGCTCAAAAGATTCGGGTGGAGCGACTCGTGGACCACTTTATTTCAGATTCTGAAATGACTGCAAAGCATGCGTGCGAGAACTATCTCTATTCATTTCTTCAGAGTACTGGCTTCAACGAAGCGAAGCCGACTGAGAGCTCGGTAGACAATCGAAGGCGATCATCGGCTGCGGGATCTAGGAGGAAGGAAAGTAGAGTCAGTCGGAGCGAAAACAATTCGGCTGAGCAGAAACCAATGACCTACACCGAGCGTGCCACCATGAGGACTCAGTGCCGCCGTGTTACAAAATTTCTTCGCGTCGTCGAGTTTTTGGTATCGGACGCACTGCTGCGAATGGCGATCTTGTCCACTGTTTTCTTGAAAAAATCTCTGGTAACTTTTATCCGTGATATGAGTGACGATGGCAACTTATCTGGCGGTGAAAGTCCTCGTGACGACGATATGCGGAGTAAGGTAACCGTATCAAGCCTGTCTGGATTCAGGGCCCAGCAGCCCCTAATTCGCGTCGATGTAGCTTTGAAGAGTGATACTACCGACCAATTATTTCCGTCAAACCGTCCCAGAGCTTCGAGAATGAGCACAGTGTCTGGAACAGCTCCTAATAGTGTTGGTGGCAAAAGCTGCACACCTACGATTATCAGGGGGCATGAAGTAGCGTCCGAGACCGGAGAGGCTATGGATATGCTCGAATTCACTCCCACCACAGAAACACTTCGGTTGCAACTAGAAACCCTTGTGTTCAATGGTTTATCAGCTGTCACTAACCGCGAGAGGCTCTTACGAAACTCGATGTTCAAGGTCTACGTCGAGGCAAGTTTAGACGAAGGAGCTCAAGGTGATGATGGAGATGATGACAGTGGGGAATTGTCGAGCGGAAACATGGACCTGGACATACTGATTATGGAGGATGTTACATTCGTCGAAACTCTGCAAAGCATAAATTCGATTGTTCTCGACGCCTACGAACTCGCAGAGGATAACTGTGGAGAGCTCTCAATTTTTCTGGAACGGCATCAAGAAAACACTAGATTTTGCAAGGACTTATCCGACCCATCACGCTATCTAGACACTGACGTGCATGATTTCCGAGAACTCTTGGACAAATATATACAGGAGGCGCTGGAGGTCGATGCTGTTGCTGAAAGTGCATCGTGCGGCCTATTGCTGTTGGATAGGACAGGGTTGAATTCGTTGCTAAAGCCTTCTCCACGCAAGTGTTTGGATGGTCTTTTTAAACTCATCCCAGTGGTATTTCGTTTGTTGAACGACAAACTAATCAACGAGTTGACAAACACGAACGATCGTATCAGCACAATCCCGACAACAGTGGAGGAATTTTCAGAGTCACTGGCATTTTTGCGTCAGCTTCAGGCTGACCACGATGAATTAGAGGAGAAGTATCGATGTGTTCGAAGTTTATATCATCTGCTTGAAGAGTACAGAGTAAAGGTGACAGACACCGATCAGATGAACGCATTTGTTCTCACGCAAAAGAAATCTCAGTTAAAAGCTTCGGTAGAGCTTTTTGAAAGCTGCTGTGAACAGTATGCTGCAAAGTTTGGTATCGAACTTGAGGCTCGACTACCCAGTCTTGTCTCCAAGTTAACAAATGTCTCCAGTGCTCTGTCTAGTGCTTCCCTTTTTGACTTGACATCTGATATCAACGACACCATTATCTACCTTACGCGTGTTGAATCGGACATCATCCAGCTTGAAACTGACGTGAAGCTGCATTTCCAGTACGAAAAGACTTTATGCCTACCACAAAGTACTGCCTTCGAAGAGTTGGACGATCTAAAAGCCGACTTGGCACTCAAAAGTGACATGTGGAAGATGTTTCGAGAGTGGCGTGGCGATGTATCCTTATGGGAGAAGCAACGATTCCCCGAGGAGATAGATTTCACGACGATCGTAGACAAAGTCGAACACTTTTACGTTCAAATTACAAGGTGGGAACAACGATTGTCGGAGGGTATGGGACCGTTATGCGCGCACTTAAGGTCTTGCGTGGAGGAATATCGAGTCACTATGCCAATTTTAACTGATTTGCGGTCTCCAAGCTTTGAAGAACGCCACTATTCCCAGCTCCGCGACTTACTTGGATTTGGGATCCGGCACCTGGGAAGTAATCGCGCGTCGGCGAACACACCGGTGTTGACACTAGGAGAGTTGGTTCAAATGCATCTCTCACCGTTTGGGTCGCAAATCAACCGCATTGCCACAGAAGCAGCACAAGAGCGTCTTTTGAAAGACATGCTTTCAAAAATCATCACCCTATGGGAGCGTCTTGAGTTTGACGTTAAACCCCACAAGGAATCGAAGGAGTATTATGTCCTCGCATCACTAGAGGCTATATACACGACACTAGAGGAGTCCTTGGTGAGCATGGCCACGGTGCTCAGCTCCAAGTTTCTGGCTCCTATTAAGGATTTGGCACTTATGTGGCAGAAACGGCTGCTATTATTCCAAGAAACACTTGATGCTTGGATCGAATGTCAAAGGCAGTGGATACACCTCGAAACAATATTTTCAGCACCCGATATTCAAAAGCAACTCCCTAACGAAGGCTCTGTGTTCCTGGGAATCAACCAGTTCTGGAAGGACTTAATGCGAAGAACACGGGATCAGCGCAGCTGTTTGAAAGTCACCGGAGCGGTACTGATCGGTATTAATACTGGTACTAGTGTGGGAAATGGGGGTACCGGAGTTGGGCAAGCACTTCTAGAGAGTCTTATAAAACACAACTCCTCGCTGGAGCGGATCGAAAAATCCTTAGAAGACTACCTGGAAATGAAGCGGCGAGCATTTCCGCGCTTCTATTTCATCTCAAATGACGAGTTATTGGAAATGCTAGCACACGCGAAGGAACCGCATGTAGTGCAACGTCACTTGCCAAAATGTTTTGATGCGTTGGTGAAGCTGGATATAAGTGATGATCACAGCTCTGGGACCGCCTCACCAGCAATGAACTCACAGGATATTGTTGCTATGATCAGCCCCGAAGGAGAGCGTGTTGCGTTTGGACGAGCGTTGAAAGCTCGCGGAAACGTTGAAGACTGGCTGAATGCCGTGCTTGTCAACATGAAAACCTCACTTCATCGACACGTGAAAATATGCCTGGGCGACTACCAGCATTCGTCCCGGGAAATGTGGTTATTCCGACACCCGGCACAAGCAGTTGCTGTTGTCTCCTACATTATTTGGGCAAAAGAGTGCGAATTCTGCTTCCGTTCTCGATCACAGGACCCTGTTCGGGATCTATCCCTCTGGCATCAAACTATTTGCGCGCAGTTGAGCAACTTGACTCGTTTGGTGCGAACACCCCTTACACCTGTCCAGCGCCGAGTTATAGTATCCTTAGTGACGACAGATGTCCACTTCCGCGATATTGTCGAGTCTTTGGTGGCAAAGAGGGTGACAGATGAGAATGATTTTTTGTGGGAACAGCAACTTCGCTATCAATGGTATGCCGAGTATGACGAGTGCGAGATTCAGCAGGCTAACTGCCGAATCAAGTACGGATATGAGTACATGGGAGCATGTAGTCGTCTTGTCATCACTCCTTTAACAGATCGTTGTTGGATGACAATTACTGGGGCGCTTGAGCTTCGGTATGGTGCAGCGCCCTCTGGCCCTGCTGGAACGGGTAAGACCGAGACGTCGAAGGACCTTGCGAAAGCGCTAGGTATTTTGTGTATAGTGATCAATTGCAGCAGTCAGATGAGTTGTAAAATGATGGGAAGTATTTTCAACGGGGTTATTCAAGCCGGAACATGGGTTTGCTTGGACGAATTCAATCGTATCGACATTGAAGTACTGTCCGTGGTGGGCCAACAGATGTCTGTACTGAGGAATGCGAGGTTGATGAATTCAACTGACGTCCTGCTAGACGGTCAATGCGTTCAATTGCGTGAGCACCACGTTATCATTACTATGAATCCAGGATATGTCGGGCGTACCGAATTACCAGACAATTTGAAAGTCTCTTTCCGACCTGTTGCAATGATGGTGCCAGATTATGCTCTGATCGCTGAAATCTTACTCTTTGCCGAAGGGTTCCAATTGGCGAAACCTCTATCACGCAAAGTCACGAAATTATACAAGCTTTGTAGTGAACAATTATCCCAACAGGCGCATTACGATTTCGGTATGAGAGCAGTTAGAACAGTTCTAACAATGGCAGGTTCGCTTAAACGCTCTGCGGCCACACCAATGGCTAGTGCACCCGGAACAACCGCAACAAACGGGGTGGTTCCTGATCCCGCAAACTCCAGTGACGAAAACGTCGTTTTAATTAAGGCCATGGTTGGTGCGAACACACCAAAACTTACCGACGAGGATAATCGATTATTCCAAGGCATTATGAAAGATCTCTTTCCAGACACTCTTACGTCTTTGGGTGCTAGCGAAAGTGATGATCTTCTTCACGGAGTAGGTGTATTTACTCTGTCTGCTGCTTCCGGCGTTGTGAATTGGATGACCGTATTAGAGAATGAAATTTATGAGCAGCTACGACGTGAGGGCCTACAGAGTCCTCAGTTGTGGATGAAGAAAGTTTTGCAATTGTTTGCAACGTTAGATGTGCGGGTCGGTGTTGTTCAAATTGGTTCCACAGGTAGCGGTAAAACTACAGCGCTGAAAATATTGAGAGCTGCTGTCACCGCTCTACGTGATCGAGTCGCACACCCAGATACACGTTTCCAGCGAGTGGTTTCGTTCACTTTGAACCCGAAGGCTCTTTCAATGATTGAATTATACGGTTTCTTCCATCCTGTTACGCACGAGTGGACTGATGGGTTAGCATCAAAGCTACTACGAACATGTATTATGGAGAAAAACGAGGAGATGTTAGCTCGCCACTACGCAAACCAGGCTGTTGGGGTCAATAGTGATTCTTCGACATGGAATTTACCCTTTTACTGGATCACTTTTGATGGTCCAATCGATGTGCACTGGATTGAGAGTATGAATACTGTTCTGGATGATAACATGACGCTGTGTTTAGCAAATGGCGAGCGCATCAAACTTCTACCAAAGATTCAGCTACTGTTTGAAGTGGCTGATACTAGCGCGGCATCACCCGCTACAATTAGCCGCCTGGGTATGGTATATTACCATTCTAATTGTCTTGGATGGCAGGCTTTTGTAGATACGTGGGCAACAAAACTGACGGCTCCTGGGATATCTCCTCCATCGTCTCCTGCACCACCGGCTCATGCGTCAGCTCCAAAGAAGGCTGCAGCATTAATACCATTAAGCTCCAAGACCAAGGCGCGTATTGTAAAGCACTTTGACATATTTGTGGATGCAGGTTTATTGTTTCTCCGTTCATCAGCTTCATCGAATACGACACCACGGGTTCCAATTGCAACCTGTGATTTGGCCTTCGTCGCTTCGATTTGCCATATTTTTCAGGCACTGTTGGCTCAGCGAGCCCCTCCAGAACTTTTTGCGACTACTCCACCCACTTTAAGAGTCGGTAATTCGGGCCCCGAAGATGCACAAGCATCAGATGTACCATTGTCGTTGGAAGAACAACGAAACAGGTGTATTGACTTAATGTTTATCTTCAGCTTCGCATGGGCTATTGGCGGTAATCTGCACCTTGATCGATTCAAGGGAGAATTCCAGAGTTTTCTCTACAAGTTGATTTCCTCAAACGAGCAACACTTGAGCCCCGACATACTGTCAGTGGATGGAAAAATTCCGACTCCCGCTGGATTATCCCAAGCCAGCGGTGATATCCATGATTTCTTCATTAATTTTCAGTACCTGAGCTTCTCGCCGTGGGCTAGTGTTTTGCTTGAGCAGACACAGCAGCAACCAAGTCGAATAATAAGTGGCCGTCTTCTGATCCCAACCTTAGAAATTCTGAAGTACCGCTACTTGGTTGAATTAATGGCGATCGATGCAAGAAGACCTGTACTTCTGACGGGCGCTACAGGGTCGGGGAAATCTACTCTGGTTAATCACATCTTAGACGTGCATGCACGGATCGCCGCTGCTATCGATCCTTCCGATTTCGATGCGGAATCGTTATTGTCTGTGATCGCACACGGCAAAGTACTTCCGCTTGTTTTGAACCTATCTGCTCAGACCTCAAGTGATAGCGCCCAGCTAAGTATTGAAAGCAAGTTCGCAAAGAAGCGTCGAACTCTCCTCGGAGCACCCGTGAACAAACAGCTAGTTGTAGTCTACGTTGATGATGTCACTATGCCGAGCATCGAACAGCATGGGGCACAGCCCGTCATTGAGCTCTTGAGGCAGTATTTGGAGCTTGAGGGCTTCTATGATCGCGAAAAGTTTTTCTGGAAAGATGTCAAGGACTCTGTCTTAATTGCATCTGGTGGCCTACCAGGCGGGGGTCGTCAACCTCTCTGTCCACGCTTTGTTCGAAACTTTAGTGCAGTATTTTGCCTCCCAAGTTGCAACGAATCAGCGATGAAAGCGATATTCAATGCGATTCTTGCCGTACATATCGCGGCATGTGGTGGCAGCGGGGCATTCGCAAAAAATGTGAAAGATACTCTATTGCAGACAGCCGACGCTACCTGCGAGCTCTTCCAACGCGTTGTACAGGGGTTACTACCAACGCCTTCGAAATGTCACTACACATTTAACCTCCGTGATGTGACCAAGCTAATGCAAGGTATCGTGCTAGGTACGCGTGGATTCACCAACAAACCCGGTGGTACACAGCAGATAAGCTCTCTTACAGCAAACACGGTGGTGAGTTTATGGGCACATGAGGGTATTCGTGTCTTTCGGGATCGGCTTATGGACGACTCAGACCGATCTTGGTTTTCTGAGCATTTAGTGGAAATTGCTAACCGTAACTTTGGTATGTCCTGGACGATAAACAATGTTTTTGTTACGGAAAGTTCGATGGACTTCGACCACCAGCTGCAGCCCAATGGCAGCAGTGGAAGCCCAGCAAGACCGGATAAAACACGCCTGCTGTTTTCCCCCAGACGAGTTGACAAGGTGAATGAATCCTCCACGACTAGCATGAATACTTCTATCATTAGATACGATCAAGTCGGTGATCTTGAGCGCTACAAAGCATTTCTAAATGGACAGATTGCGGCGTACAACACCAGCCCGCTCTTGAAAGCGGCATACCGTCCCCCTCTCGATCTGGTTCTCTTTGAAGATGCCATGGTCCACACTGCTGCAATCGCTCGGATCCTAGTACAGCCGCGAGGTCACGCAATGCTTCTTGGAATGGGTGGATGTGGTAAACGGTCTCTTGCCCGACTTGCTGCCTTTATGACTGGATATCGCTGCTTTGAAATTGAAATGAAAAAAGATTACAACATTGAGGATTTTAGAGAAGATTTGAAGTGCATGATGAAGCTAGCTGCCTTAGGGGAGACGAGCGATGGCTATTCCAGAAGCTCTCGAAGTAAATCCAGCCGTAGTACCCGCACATTGATTACTGGCGGGGGATCGAATCCCGGCAGCGCTATCCCTGCAGTTTTCTTGATCAACGATTCGCAATTGGTATCTGATGTCTTTTTGGAAGACATCAATACTATACTAAATGGCGGTGACATCCCTAAACTGTTTGCCTCCGACGAACTTGAAAAAATCATTAACGATGTGAGGACGTTGCTCGAACGCATCGCAAGTGAGTTAAAAGCTTCTCAGGCAACTCAGGGTTACTCCGACGTGACGTCAGAAATGGGCGATTTTACTCGAAAAGATTGCGAGGACTACTTCCATTCAATGGTTCACAACTCGCTTCATTTTGTTATTTGCATGAATCCTCTTGGGGAGGTCTTTCGCGCGCGCGTTCGACAATTTCCAGCGCTTATCAACTGCACCACGATTGACTACTTCAACGAATGGCCCAAAAGTGCCCTAGAATATGTTGCCGAGTTTTATCTAACCCAGGAAGTCCCAGCAGATCATTTTCAAGGAACCCCTGTCTTAAACAGGGGCTCGAGTACGCCAGACCTTTCAAGCTCTCCGGTTGTCAGGTCAGCTCTGACCACGCTTTGCGTAGAAGCTCATCAATCGATTAGTGCCGTACTTCCAACATTTTTTGCTGACTGCCGGAGGCGGGTCTATCTCACGTCACAGCACTATCTTGATTTGATCTCGCTGTTCAGGCGCATTTATCAAGAGCAAAAAGCCCGATGGGAAACTAAACTACAGCGGTTGATGGCTGGTGTAATCAAACTCGAAGAAACCAACTCTCTCGTTACTACACTGCAAGATGAGCTGGTCACGCTCCAGCCAGTTCTCGTGAGCAAGACAAAGGAGGCAGAGGAGTTGCTAGCTCAAGTAGCCATCGACCAAGTAGAAGCGGAGCAGGTTGCAAAGCGAGTAGGGGCGGACGAGGCCGTTGTGAAAGAGCAACAGCAAGAAGTAGCTGCATGCCAAGCGGATGCACAGCGTGATCTTGACCAGGCACTACCAGCACTCAATGCAGCAGTAGCAGCTCTCGATTCGTTAGATAAGAAAGATATTGCAGAAGTCAAGGGATTTGTTAAACCTCCACAGGCTGTGCAGGTTGTGATGGAGTCTGTGTGCATCATGCTTGGCGAAAAGGCTGACTGGGACAACAGCAAACGTATTCTATCTCGAGGAACCTTCATGTCAGAGCTCAAAGAGTACGACAAGGACAATATACCTGTCGCAATACTGAAGAAGATTCGCAAGTATATCGAGAACCCGGAATTTGCCGTCGAAGAAGTTAAGAAGGTATCACATGCTGCAATGTCCTTGTGCATGTGGGTGCATGCCATTGACACGTATGCTCGCGTCTTTCGAGAAGTAGCCCCTAAACGTCAGAGGCTGGCAGAGATGAATCTGGTGCTCGAAAGCGCTAATGCCAAACTCGCGACAAAGCAGCAAGAACTATCAAAGGTACTGGAGAAAGTTCGTAAACTCAAGGAAAAGTGTAACGCAACGTTAGCAGAAAAACAGCGGCTACTAGAAGAATCTGAGGTGACCCAACAACGATTGCAGAACGCAGAGAAGTTGACCGTAGGTCTTCATGACGAACGTATACGCTGGAAGGGTAGTATCAAACTACTGAAACAAGAAGGAAGCGCGATATTAGGCGACTCATTTCTTACCGCAGCCTGTATGTCGTACCTCGGACCATTCGACGGCCTATATAGAGGCAGGCTGCTGCAGCGGTGGGCGGAGAGCGCGATAACTTCTATCGGTGCGTCGGGATCTTTTGTGCTCGCGAACGCGTATGGAGATATCCGAGAGCTACGTGAGTGGCAATTACTCGGGCTTCCTAGTGACAGCTTTTCGACAGACAACGCAATTTGCGTTTTGAAGAGTAAGCAACGCTGGGCGTTGATGATCGATCCACAGCAGCAAGCGATTCAGTGGATCAAACGGCTCGAGGCGCTTTATCACTTGGAAATTGTGAAGAGCGACGATAGTTGCTTAATGCAGATGGTCGAAGAGTGTTTGGTGGGTGGGAAGCCACTGCTGATAGAAGACGTGACGGAGATATTGGATCCATCATTAGAGCCTGTTCTTGCCGTGAAACCATCTCAACGCTCTTGTGATAACAAAAAACCGCTCAACAGGGTGCAGGTAAAACTGGAAGACCGGCTAGTAGAAACAGATATGGAGCGCTTTCGCCTGTACCTCACTACCAAATTGGCGAATCCACACTTCATGCCTGACGTGTTCATCAGAGTAAATGTGGTAAACTTTACGGTGACGCGAGATGGATTAGAAGAGCAGTTGCTAAGTGACGTCGTTCTCCGAGAACGCATGGAGGTGGAGGAGCGCAAACACACCCTGCTCGCAAGTATTGCGCGCGACCAACAGCAGCTTCAGGATATTGAAATCAAGATTTTGAATCTCTTGTCGGACGCGAAAGGGAACATCTTAGATGACATCGAGCTTATCCAAGCTCTTGAGACGTCCAAAAAGACGTCCAATGTCGTGGCACAACGTCTGACGGAGTCGGAGGTCACAAAGCTGGAAGTGTTGGAGATCCGCAACCAGTATCACTCGGTAGCAGTTCGTGGGGCCATACTATTCTTCGTGACCGCCGACTTGGCTGAGGTGGACCCCATGTATCAGTACTCATTGGAGTATTTTACTCGACTATTCAATTTGAGCTTGGACGAGGCGCCTGCAAAAAGGAACTTGTCGGAGCGGTTGGACAGCCTCAAGCGCTACATGACACTGGCTGTTTACCGGAATATCTGTCGTGGCTTGTTCAAAGCTCATAAAAAGCTGTTCGCCTTCGTTATAAGCTTGAGAATTCTGATCAACGCATGCGACCTGGATCCACTTCATATTCGCTTACTTGATCAATCGGTTGTCAAGCCTGAAATGACTTCGGCTCCACAGGCGGAGCAGATAAATTTCAGGCGTATCACGAACGCCACCATCGACAAACCGGGAGACGCAAACGATATGAGAGGAGAGACAAACACGATGGATGCTACATTTGCTGCTCTTGCTAAAAGTATACCCATTTTTACGAAGCTATTGGAAGCGTATTATCACGATAACGATGCGTGGTGCAACTGGATCGCCAGCGAAAACCCGTTCACATCACGCCTACCCGGTGATTGGGATACAGTGTTACCGCGGTTTCTGCGACTTGTTGTTGTTCGATGGTTGCGTGAGGATGCCTTTACGATGGCTGTACGCTGCTTCGTTGATGAAACCCTTGGTACCGAATTTCTTGCCGAAGTCAACAGTGATGTGTCAATGAATGACGTGTACCGCGACGTGGATAAATCGACTCCCTGTTTGTTTATCTTGTCTTCGGGTGCTGATCCGATTTCAGCGCTTAAGCGGTATGCTCGTGAAAAGGGTCTAGGAGAAGAACGGTACCATGTAATCTCTCTCGGACAAGGCCAGGGACCCATCGTAGAATTAAAACTGGAGGAGTGCAAGCAGCAAGGCTTTTGGCTTGTTCTTCAAAATGTACATTTGGCGAAGTCTTGGCTTCCAAAACTTCAATCGCATCTTGCCACGTTAAAGCAAGAAGTGCGTAGTGGTGGTGTTCACGAAGATTTCCGCCTTTTCTTGGCCTCGTTTCCAGTGACATACTTTCCCATTTCGATCCTCCAAAACAGTGTAAAGGTGATGACGGAGTCTCCTATGGGGGTAAAAGCAAACTTACAACGCTCCATGCTGCTAATTACGCAACTAAATGCTGACCTGGACAAGCGCAGCGCCTTTGTGAAGACTACCGCGAATACGTCAATGAAGCTACGCCTAGCATTCGGGCTTAGTTTTTTTCACGCAGTCGTACGCGAGCGCTCCAAGTTCGGTACGCTAGGCTGGAATCTGAAATATGACTTCAGCGACGCTGATTTTGTGAGCGTAGTAACACTTCAACGAAGACTTCTCGATGCTGTAAGTACAGCTCTCGAGAACAGAGATCAAGTTCTCATCCGGGAAAGCACTGATGAAGACAATATTAAAGACGCCAGGGAATCAAACGTGGTTACAGATGTAAACGCGGTCCAGCAAGTTCCATGGGATGCATTGCTCTTTCTGGCAGGGGAAATATATTATGGTGGTCGTGTCACCGATGAGTTTGACCGCCGGTGTCTTATGGCAGTACTGAGGCGCTTCTGCTCCGTGGCGTGCTTTACTGCGAGGACTCAAAATGTCGGCCTAAGCGAGTCCGTATATGGACTAGCCAAAGTTTATACGAAGGCGAAAAGCTCGTCAACTCTACAAAATAATGTGTTCTCGACACTCGATGACAGTTTTATCGCACCTGAATTTCAAACTGAAGATGAAATGGTGCGTTTCGTTGATGCCCTGCCAGAAATGGATGGCCCTCATGTGTTTGGAATGCACCCGAATGCTCATATTTCCTACCAAAGACAAGTAGGACAAGAATTTGTGAAGCTGGTACTGCAATTGCAGCCACCACAAACGAGTGTGGGCGACCCTTCCATTGGTGATGCGGCTGCTAAGGAGTCAACGAACGGGGCTTCGGACAACTTTTCCGCTGCTGGAAGTGATCACGTTGAACGTATCGCCCTGGATATATGCCAGGACATTCACGAGCAGCTCCCAAGCCCGGCTACACTAGAAAACGCTGAAGCTTTCCTGTCGAAGCGTGAGTTAGAAAACTCTCAAGATCCACTCATTGTTGTATTGCAGCAGGAACTGATATCCTGCCACAAGCTTGTGAAGCGTATCAGTCATAGTTTGGGAGACGTACGACACGCTATTCAAGGCGTTGTCATCATGTCCGTTGATATAGAGCAAACGCTTCACAGCCTCGCGCTGCACCAGGTACCCGATGACTGGATTGTTCACGATGCGCATTCGATCCCGTCGGCCCAGTCGCTGTCGCGGTGGGTAACAAGTCTGCTCACTCGGTGTGAGTTTTTGCACCGTTGGGCTGAGCGCGGTCGACCGCCACAGAATTCATTCCCACTATCGGTATTCTCATTCCCACAAGGGCTCTTCACCGCAATTTTGCAACGCCACGCCAGGAAACACGCCATCCCCATCCATTTTCTGGATTTTCAGTTCCGCGTGTTGAGTGAGCTGGAATTTTTGACACTTACAACCATCGTTGAGACTACTGAAGGGCAGCACGGTGTCGATAGTGGGGCGGAAGCTGCTGAAGAGGGTGTTTACCTCACTGGTTTGGTTCTTGAAGGCGCGCACTGGAACAGTGAGCTTCGTTGTCTTTGCAGGCCACAGCATGGCGTCATGCAGCAGACCATGCCGGCTATACACGTACTATCTTACCGCAAGTCTTTTGGATTGACTGCAACTGCGTCAGCCGGTCCAGGAAGGCCAACTGCACCGAATACCGGTCTTGAACTCAACAGTTCGACTGGTGGTGTGTCTAAAGCAGGTGTGAATGTGAATCCAACTGGTCGAGTTAAGACGTCTTCAAGGCGTTTGGAGTCGACAGAAAATACTGTTGACGGTTTCAGTGAATCTCGATCATCCGACATGCTGATTGCTGAAAGCTCGAATGTACTCAACACTTATTCGTGTCCGGTGTACCGCACTGCACTGAGAAAAGGGACGCTGTCAACTACAGGCACATCAACGAATTTGGTGCTGGCGATGGATCTCCCTTGCCAAGGGGAATCCGACTATTTTGTAGTAAACGGCACCGCACTTGTATGTAGTGCTATTATTGAGTAGTTTGACTATGTGGACATAGCAGAATTTGCAACTATTTCCGAAGGAAATGCGAAATATGAAGCTGCGAGCTGGTTATCAGTTCCCCTGTCCGAATTCGTCGCGTTGAGAATGTGCTGCAGTAGGGTAGGTCTACAGTGGCAAGACTACCCGAAATCAGCGTCACGGGGATGCGAGCGGCGTCATTCTTCTTCTCGGTCAGCGGACGCTTGTTGGACGGGGAGTCGGTTGTTGCGATACCAGCCATTGTGAAGTGTCGGGATCAGGTGTCGCGGTGCGTCTTGTGAACGGGCCTTTGCCTGGAATCCAAATAATACTGGTGAGGTTGCAAAATATCTGCCGCTATTTCTCGCTTGATGGCGCTAATGAACGCAATCGTCGATGTGAACAAGCATGCTGTCTCTAATTTTGCTGTTCGTATCCGCGTTCACTGCGCGTCTAGATAGACATGGGCATTGGCCAACGGTGGTTTTGAATTTGACCATTTAAGCGTTTCAACGCACGATGCGACGCATCCGAGCACGTTCGAGCATGTTCCAGCACTTAGGTGATGCCAGAATGGGGCAAGTATTACCGGCCAAGCATCTCGTTTGACCGCACAGTGAACCGGCAACGGTTCAGAAAGCACGGTAAAGCCAAGAATGCAGGATCAAAAACAAGCAGCGCACTATTTACAAGTGCTCCCATGGACTGTTACGACATCCTGGAGCGATTAGGAAGCTGTTGAGCTACCTTTTCCGCTCACTTCAACATTCATCGCGCGCCTCAAACACGTTCGGCACTACCATCGCCCTATGCTACCACTAGTCGTGATTTCTACAGCGGTCTTGGTGTTTGCTGAAGCCCATGCACAACAGACATTTGCGATCACAGCTCGGTTCAGGGGTGCATCGTGCGACAGTCCGCCATATTACGCCAAAGTTGAAGAAATTTTCAGCTGTTCTGCAGACGAGTGTACAAGTTTGACGGAAGCGGCCAAAACTTCAGTCGTTTGCTCTTCCGAAGTGGACTACCGCGCAGATATCGCCAATCTATTTGGCGATACACCGTACATTGTAAGCGAGGTCTTTTGCGGCCAGAATTGCTCCGAGTTTCGCTCCTCTGAAGTATTTCAAGCCTCAGAAAAATGCGAACAACACGGCGATTCAGGGAACTACGTGCGTGTACATCTTGGCACCAACGACTCAGCATCGGTAGAACTCTTTTACAATGACTTGTGTACGGAAGAAAGTTTGTACAGCAGTGAAAACATTACTCTTGAGAGTCATCACTGTGACTTAGACGCGCAATCGTGGGATGCAAACCTGAGCAAGACTCGATCTCTCGCCATAGTTTCGAACACCACCGATGGCACGAATGAGAGCGACACAAACATCAGTACTATCACTAGTGGCGGCGCAAGGTCATCATCGACCTTCGGAACTAATGACGGGACAAGCCCCACCTTGGCAGTCGATGATACAGCTACGTCGACGACCAACGTGGACATCGCAACCGACTCTGCTTCGTTGAGCACGGACGGCACTTCAACCGTAAGCGATAGCTCGACTACCGCTTCCAGCCGATCAGGAAGCAGCACTACAGCCACCTCCAGCTCAATTGCTGATGGAAGCTCTGAAGGCTCTACGACTCTCATCAGTGACACTACTGCCAGTGTGGCTACTGACACTTCATTGGATTCGCCTACTACTTCAAGCAGCAGCGATGGAATGGGCTCAAGCTCTAAAGGTTCGACGTCATCTACTGGAAAATATTCCAAGCGTACTCGCAGTTCGCGCATTACTATCACGGCTACTGCTCCAGTCTTGGATACC
This sequence comes from Phytophthora cinnamomi, assembly GCF_018691715.1. Classification (NCBI taxonomy): domain Eukaryota; phylum Oomycota; class Peronosporomycetes; order Peronosporales; family Peronosporaceae; genus Phytophthora; species Phytophthora cinnamomi. Next base: position 267,198 of record NW_027151029.1, read on the forward strand.
TCAGCCCCTGACTCGAGTGCAACTGATCCAGCTGCAAACACTGTCATCGCTGATGCTAGCGCAAGTGGTAGTCGGACTCCCTCACCTGTAACCACAGCAAAGACTAGCGTCGGCACCGGAGCAGTCGTGGGCATCGCAATGGGAAGTTTAGCCGTCGTGATCCTGATCATCGGAAGTATCGTCCACAGACGGCGATCTGAAAAGGACGATATCCCGAGTCCTCTACCCAGCAATGTATGCCGACGCCCAAGCGGGCCCTACTGGGGACAAACGTCGCCCATTAACCGGCCGCTTCGAAGTCAGCAACGCTACAGCGATCAACGTTACAGCGAGCCAAGATACACCGACAGCCTCTCTTCGCGACACGCAAGCTTCCAGCGAGCGTCAAGTGGACAGTCGGGGCTGTGGAACGACGACATCATCACCGCCAAGCGTATTCCCAAAGACAAAGTCCACGTCGACCAGCTCCTGAGTCGCGGGGCGTTTGGCGAGGTCTACATGGGTCTATACAACCAGAAGCTCGTCGCTATCAAGATGCTACTCCCGCAAACGCGTGGAGATATTCAACAGGTGAACGAGTTCCTGGCCGAAGCAAAGCTGACCGCAACGATGGAGCATCCGCACATTGTTTCTTTCATCGGCGTAGCATGGGACTCTCTATCCGACGTGTGCGTTGTACTGGAGTACATGGATGGAGGCGACCTTCGCTCACTACTGAGCAACTACGAAGCGACTCGGCATCCAGTGGGTTTTGACCGAGAGAAGGTCACGATTGCCTTGCACGTGTGCCATGCTCTGGCGTATATGCACTCCTTAACCCGGCCAGTAATCCACCGAGACCTGAAGTCACGCAATGTCCTGCTGAACCAGGCGATGGAAGCAAAGATAACGGACTTTGGCATCTCCCGAGTGCGGCTCGACCGCACAATGACAGCGGGTGTTGGGACCTCATTGTGGATGGCTCCCGAGGTCATGATGGGGAAGAAGTATGACGATAAGGCCGACATCTTCTCCTTTGGTGTGGTCTTATCGGAGCTTGACATGCACACATTACCGTACGCGAGGGCGATGGCCACTGCATCAGCGAACAATCAAATGGCGTGCGCCATCATGCTACAGAGAGTGGCGATGGGGTCTCTACGGGTTGAGTTTTCCCAAGTTGGCCCTCGCTCGATGGCGGAGTTGGGCGGCGCGTGTGTTTCGGTCATTCCAAGTGAACGCCCGACGGCAGCGGAGACATTGTACAAACTACAGACCATTCTGAATCGAGAGCTGCTGTAGCGGTCGTAGTCACAGCAGGTAGGATCACTTTTTCAGATACTTTTCAACATTTTACTTCTTTTGCCGCATATACACCAGACGTGCGGGCAGGAATATGCGTGGACCATCTACGAAATTATGCACCGACTGACAGTATATCTAGCGGCAACATTCGCGATGGCTCAAGCTGCTTCGCACGGCACCATTAATTAAGTTTACTACCGAGTACTCCAACTCCGCCTTCGACAACTCGCCAACTTTTGTCGTGATCGAAGAGGCTACTTGTTGTGTCAGAAGTGAGTGCTCGAATTCGCATATGATACGGGCTCATCATTCAGCAGTGCGCAGGCGTTCACGGTGGACGCTGGGTGCGTACTGAATCAAGCGACGGGGATGTTTATTCGAAGCAGAGTGGCAAGCGATGGCTCGATCTCCGTGCAGCACTTTCTCGCGCAAGTCAAGAAGTCAGGTCTCTCTGGTTCGTCCTCACGGCGTTAAGTTCCTATCAAGTTGATATTGCAGGTAAGAGTGTAAGCAGAATCAGCCTAATTGCGACAGCAGCGGTAAAGTCAGGCATCTCCCCTATTGCCATCGTAGGCATTGTGGCGGGGAGCGTTGCTATTGTAGCTGTGGTCGTCGATATTGCTGTTCTTGGTCGACTTGGCAGAGATAGCAGCCAGCTCAGCACTAGCCTCGACGAAATGAGCAACCTGTACCATGGACTGACTTCGCCTGTCAATCCCTATGCGAGAGGCAATACTCGTAGATAATTGAACTGGCTGCCGTGCGTTTTGGTCCGTCTCGGGCTGTGCGGGGTAAGTTTCACTTAACGTTAGTTGAAAAACCAATCCAGCATGTATTTTCGATGAATTTCTCCGCCTGTCTTAACTACTCAAGTGCTCTACCAGGTAGAGCATTTGGTAGAATCTACCTTGACTGCATCATGGACATACGGAATTGATAGCGCCCATATACAGTTTCGAGATACCACTGCTGGTGCCCGAGTACGATCCCTCCTGCACACTTCTGCGCTCTTTCGAAGTGATGCAGCTATGCGGTGAGCTGCTGTTCTTACGTGTTGTCTTATCCGGTAGAGGAATCGTGCTAACGTTACCCGACACATGGTCGTCCACTTGGCACCACAATAAATACTGAGTACATACACCTTTAAAACCTGAGTGTGCACGAACCATTTCAAATTTGGCCCCAGTTTCCCTCGCCGTCGTCATATCTACACAAGTATGCTGCGAGTTTCGGTGTATCTCGCGGTGGCCGTCGCGCTCGCTGAGTCGACTGCGGAAGCGACGCTGAAACTCACCGCAAACTACCACATGCCCACGTGCGGCGGCGTACCAACTATTGTACGAATCAACGGGGCTGCCGATTGCGTTGCGAACAAGTGTTCAAACTCGGCTACAGGTTTTAAGACGTCGACAGTCTGCTCGGCATCTGAGACGTATCTCTCCGACGTGAACAATCTGTTCGGCAGCGCTCCATTCATTCTCCGCGAATCGTACAACGACGCAAGTTGCACAACATTCCACACAGCGGAAGCGCTGAGGGTGGACGGGGAGTGCGTGCAGCATGACGCTACAGGGCTGTTCGTCCGTGGACTGTTGGAAACGGACGGGTCGGCGACAATGCAGTATTTCCTGGACGCTTCCTGCTCTCCTGAACGTTTGCACCATTCCGAGCATGCATCGAAACAAACAGCGCAAGAGCATTCGTGCGACGCGAACGCGCTGAAATGGTATCTACAGACCGGCGTCGGTCGAGCGCTCGAGGCTGAGATTGTACAGGATGGAGTCAATGCAACCGCAGGTAGCACGGCTGAGAGCTCTACCGCCCCTGCAACAGTAGTCGAGGCAGCATCAACCGTCCCTACCTCAACGCCAACGCCCACACCCACTACCACGCCGACTGCAACACCTACCGCTGCGCCGGTGCCAATAGCCAACAATTCGTTGCCAACAGGGGGAAATAGCGCGGCAACGACTGCTTCAGCTTCAAAAGAAGGCTCTGTTGCCAATAAAGACGCAGTTGCAAGCTCCAATGATAGCAAGGTAGCTTCGAGCTCGGCAGACAGCAATCCTGGGTCGATCGCAGACTCCAGTACTGGTTCTAGTAGTGCGGCTGTAAACCACACCCCAACACCGACGAAGAGGAATGCGACGGTCAAGCACTCTACAAAGGCTTCGAGCACTAGCTTGTCCGCTGGTTCTGGAAGTTCAGCAAATCTTACGACCTCCGCGCCCGAGGTGGAAGTACCTGTAGTCGCGAACGCTTCGAGTACCACAGGGTCTACTTTGACGGACAGAAGTTCCAGCGGCAGCGATGCGGCGCCGACGTCGACGGCGAACTCCAGCTTCAGCACCTTGACATTGGTGTGGATTGCGGCAGGGGTAATTGCTGTAGCTGTGGTGGGCATTGCGATTATTCTTCGTCGCGTGCGGTCTCAAACCGTTGCTCAGACCCCCGTACCAGGTGCCGGGTTCCTGGATCCATACCGGGGGCAGACTTCTCCCTTTGACCCACGACGACACACCCAACAGCAGCAGCAGGGGGGTGACAACATACTCTAGAATGACCGAAAGAAGGTCAGAAATGCTTCAGCGTTTTCGGACTACCGGTGGAGTTTGTCGATATTTGTTTTATGTGTGGTTGCTAGCAAGTTGAAAATTGAGTTTGATCATTGTAAGAGTTTGTGTTTCATGGTTCATCAAGGCCGCCAGCCTATTCGTATCTACAGCGCGTATTTAACCAGGCTAAAGTAACAGAGGATTGAGTTCGGTGTAGTGTTTTACCGCTGCTCCTATTCCTCCTCCTAGTCGCTCTACTGAAGGCGAGACACTTCGTCGATAGTCTATCGACGATTGTGGATTCAATACTCGCACCGACGTCTGGAAATCGTCGCCAACGATGTATGTTCCGCCTTGGTCTTTTCGTCGTATGGATTGACCATTGCTGTTGGAGTCGGCTCATATGTGTGTGGAGGCAGATTGTGCGGGCAGGAGCAAGTGTGTGCAGTACGCTATACATTGTGATTGTGGCCAGAGAGCTCACCTCTGGTCATAGTACAGGAGCGAGAGTTTCTGTTCTGTTCTCACGTGTGGTCTTATCCCGGAAGAGCACTTTGCTTTGGGGGCATCACGGACATTGCGGACACTACAACAACAATTGGTTGCTTACCACAGACGTCACTCTCAGACTTTGAGTCCGAACGAACACCTCAACGACACCTCAACTTGTGTCGTTATGCGGTGTGCTTGGGTCGGCCTAGCTGTTGCCTTCCCACTAGCGGAAGCTGCTAGGCTGAACAGCGTCAAACTCACTGCTCAATACTCCAGCACATTCTGCGACGGTCCATCAACCTTTGTAGAGGTTAAAGATGCAACTACTTGCAGCGTCAGCAAGTGCTCGAAATCGGCTACGGGGACGACAGCATCGACAGTTTGCCACTCTGGGGGAGATCTCTACTCCGCCGTGAACGACCTGTTCGGCGCCACTCCATTCATCCTCCGAGAGTCGTACGACGATGCGAATTGCTCAACTTTTCGCGGTGCGATCGCGATCAGGTTGGACGCTGATTGTGTACATGATGAAGCAACGGGGGAGTTCGTTCGAAATCAAATCAGCTCCAACGGATCCATTTCAGTGCAGTATTTCGCGGACTCTTCCTGCTCGCGTTTGCATTTGCGCCACATAGACTACGTACCAAAAGCGACTGCGGAAGACCATTCATGCGATTCCAACGCGCTCAAGTGGTACGTGGCAAGACACGACCACCGCTCTCTCTCTCAGATGGAGGTAGCTATTCGTCTGATCTTCGAGGAAGGTGAACATAGTGCAAACACCGACACGAGCTCCGACGTAACACCCGATGATACAAGTTCTGCCGTAGCGGATGAGGGGGCCGGCTCAGGCTCCGACACAACTACAGAGACAAGCAGCAAAAGTTTGGATACGGCTCCCGGAACAGATATGCCGAAATCGAGTGACAAGGGCTCGAACAATGCAGAGCCCTCGCCAGCACCGACTCCTACCCAGAACAGTGCGAGCCCCACAACGGTACCCACTCCGACGACAACCAGTCCCGCTACAACTACACCTCCTGACACTACAAGTGCCCCAGCTCCGACCCAAGCAACTCACGTCCCTGCTGTCACTCCTAAACCGAAGACAGTCTCTGGTTCTGCGAGTGCTTCCAACGCATCTAGTACTTCTGTTGCATCTACAGCTCCCACAAGCACGACAGATACTACGACGGCTGCCAAAAAAACCGCAGCCACAGATACAAGTGCAAGCGGCAGCAGCATTGCAGCGCCAGTGTCGACTGGGAATTCCAACGCCAGCACTTTTACTCTGCTGGGGTTCGCTGCGGGTATCATCGCGATCGCCATCATTATCTTAGCTCTCGTTGTTCGTCGAGTGCGGACTGAAGACAAGAGTGATCATACCCCCGCTCCAGCTACAGCGCGCCGAGAGGTTCGCGATCCTTATGGCATGCAAACTTCCCCCTTCCAATCCCAACGTCTCACTCAACGCATATACACTAAGCTTACCCAAAAACCATACCTTCAGCAAGACCCCAGTGACGAGCTAGAGCAACAATCAATTCAAAGCGGAGCAATTCAGCACTGGTCAAGCCAACAACAACTTAGCGTTCAGCAATTGTCGAATAATGCTCGTGGCTCGATAAGTGCCCACAGTTCTCCAAGTAACCCGACCGAGATGTGGAACGATGAGGTCATCCTCGCTAGTCGGATTTCAAAAGACAAGCTCGAAGTTCAGGAGCGGCTGGGGTGTGGAGCATTTGGCGAGGTCTACTCGGGGATGTACGATCGAAGACGTGTTGCCGTGAAGATGCTACCTCCCCTGATGCGCCCCGACGTCAAACAAGTAAACGAGTTCCTGGCTGAGGCTAAGCGAGCTGCCACAATAACGCACCCGCACATCGTTTCGCTCATTGGTGTGGCCTGGAATGCTCTATCGGACGCGTGTGTGGTGATGGAGTACATGGATGGAGGCGACCTTCGCTCACTACTCAGCGACTACGAAGCAACCCGCCACCCTGTTGGTTTTGATAACGAGAAGGCCACTATCGCGATGCATGTATGCCAAGCGTTGGCATATATGCACTCGCTAGCCACGCCAATCATCCATCGTGACCTCAAGTCTCGCAATATTCTCTTGAACCAAGCCATGGAAGCGAAGTTGACGGATTTCGGTATCTCGAGAGAGAAACTCGACCAAGCGATGACAGCTGGCGTTGGAACTTCGCTGTGGATTGCTCCCGAGTTCTTAATGGGAAACAATTACGACGATAAGGCAGACATATTCTCATTCGGAGTGGTGCTGTCCGAGCTAGACACGCATCAGCTACCCTACGCGGCGGCTACCAACCCAGGAAGCGGCCAAACGGCGTACGCTGTGATGCTGCAAAAAGTAGTCATGGGGACGTTGCAAGTCGAGTTTTCGCAGCAAGGCTCTCAGACCATGGCGGAGCTGGGGCGTGCATGTACATCTGTAGATCCGAACAAACGTCCGAAGGCAGCAGAGATCTTGTACATTCTACAAGACGTTTTGAGTGAGGAGCTGCTGGAATGCTCGTTGTGACGTGGCTCGTATTAATTTTTTGTCTTATACCTGTACAGTTCCATTTCTTTGGTTTTGTATATGAGTGCCGAGTCGAAAAAATACGCTGTTGATCGGTGGCTTCATGCAGTTTGCTGTTCGAAAAGACATGCAGATTAATGCATACGTTGCCAGTACGAACGCAAAAATGCACGCGTTGGAGTCTCTGCGGACGGTTTCCTTATGTGTTATTCCCTGGCAGCCGGAGAAGCCCTGTACTCTATGGAACCCTGGGATGCATGCTTATGGTACCTAGTGACCACGATGGAGTCGCAACCTGCGAGCCGTTTTAACTTTCGACACAACTGCGTTACTTCGTTTGCGAGTTTCTTAAAGAGATGAACTGGTTGAAGAGATTTTATGCATTTGTGATCGTACTCGCAAGGCTCGGTCAAATTTGCGCGACGGACACAAGCTGTACGGTCACGGCATATTTCTCAGACGCTACGTGTGGCACAACTCCGCTGAATGTCGTTGTTGTCGATCCGGTCGAGACTCGCTCGGGAAACGGGTGTATGAATGTGTCGGGGATCTTGAGCTCAACTGCTTGCCCGCCAGACTTTCGAATTCAACTCGACATTCTGTTCAACGGCACTGCGTACGTGGTCAAGGAAACGTACTACGATGAGAACTGCTTGGACTTGGTTTTCGCAGACGCGTTCCCCACTTCATCGAGCTGTCATCTAACTGTTCTGAGCGTACCCAATTACGTGATCGCACAACTCCACTCTGACGGGTCTGTGTCGATCGAGAGCTTTGAAGACTCTGCTTGCACGAACTCATTATGACAAGATAGCATCGACAACAGGACCCTGGCGAGCCATGCCTGTGACGATTCTCTTTTGAGATGGTACTATTACGACGGATCCTCGGCAACGGCGCCCACCATCAGCACTCCGACACCAACGCAGGCGTCAAGCACAGACTCCAGCTCAACCGCCAGTCTCAACATAGGTACCGTCATTGGCATCTGTGGAGCTTGTGTCGTCGTTCTCGTGCTCATCGTAGTATTCATTTACCGGCGTCATCGCTCAACCCGGGATACAAAAGTCATCAACGCGGTACCAGATCAATCCACTAGCCCAGTATTTCATCGGCAGCGTTCACTCATGAGCCAGCAGCACGTGCAGCAACCACACCATTCACAGAATTCGGTCCCCAGTGCTGCTGCCTCGAACCACCAAACACCCGTAGGCAAGAACGGGTTGTGGGATGACGGCGTGATCACTGCCAAGCAGATCCCGCGAGACAATGTTCACGTGCAGCAGCTTCTCAGCCGCGGGGCGTTTGGAGAAGTGTACGCCGGAGTCTTCAGCCACGAGCGCGTGATCGTGAAGATGCTGCTCCCACAAACGCCCGGCGACATGCGCCACGTGAACGAGTTCCTGTCCGAGGCGAAGATGACCGCGACCATGGAACACAGACGCATCGTGCGCTTCGTCGGCGTCGCGTGGGACTCGCTGTCGGACTTGTGCGTGGTGCTCGAGTTCATGGACGGCGGCGACCTGCGCTCGCTGCTGGATCGGTACATCGAGTCGGGTCACCCGGTCGGCTTCGACCACGAAAAGATCACTGTCGCGCTGCACATCTGCCATGCGCTCGTGTACCTGCACTCACTTGAGCCGGTGATCATCCACCGCGACCTCAAGTCGCGCAACGTCCTGCTGAGCAGCGACCTTGCGGCCAAGCTAACGGACTTCGGCATCTCTCGCGAGCGGCTGGACCGCACCAAGACGGCGGGCGTCGGGTCGTCGCGCCGGATGGCGCCGGAGGTCAGGCTCGGGAAGTGCTACGACGACAAGGCCGACATGTTCTCGTTCGGCGTGTTGGTGTCGGAGCTCGACGTGCATGTACTGCCGTACGCGTTCGCCAAGGTGGAGGGTTGTGGCGGGTCTGGCAGTCGGCCGTTGTCGGACACGGCGATCCTGCAGAAGGTGGCAATGGGGACGCTGCGCGTGGAATTCTCGTCGTCGGGGCTCGCGTCGATAGCAATGGCTGAACTTGGTGAGGCTTGCGTGAGCGTAGACCCAAACGAGCGACCAAGTGCAGCGGAGGCGCTGTACAAGCTGCAGCAAGTGCTGTCTCGAGTGGTGGGTTAGTTGGTGCAGCAATACATGTAGTGCCTATGTAGCCTCTCATTCCAGTCTTACTTAGTGCAGTTCAGTGTGTATTGGTTGCAACGAATCTGGAGCTGTAGACGAACGACACAAACACGTCGTCTGCCTCTATCCGGTATTGCGTATATGTTGAAACGAAGGGCAGCACCGCCGATAAGCGCCGGCCATGCGGACACCTCGATGGGGACGATATCGTCCCCAAGTGAGCATACTACAGTACATGTATACCACTCAGCTCCAGGAAATGGTGGGCCGATCTACAGGCTCAGTGAAGCAGTTACAGGCTGGCTGGAATCGTCGCTGCGACGCCGCCAAGCGTCAAACGAGCGCCGCGGGGCATCCACTCCGCCGCTCGCTGTCGAGCTCGCCGCTGGCACCCGATCTCGTGGACGGCAGCGCCTCAGCACGTCGATAGGCATGCGAGCCAGTGCTACGACAGCGGTCTCTCTTTCTTCTCTATCCCTTGGCTGGGTCACCAGCTGAGCTGGCAGCTCAGTCGCAGCGGAGAGTGCCAGCTCGGAGGCAGGAAGGGATTGCTCGGGAAATTCCACCCGCCCAGCAGCAGCAGCAGCAGCAGCAGAGACAACAACAAACCAACGACGTCGGCCGTCGTCGCCGGCAACGCCACAAACGTACGTCCTTGGCAGCCACGTCGGCTGCTTCGGGGGACAAGTTGAAGCCGCGGTGAGACGAGTTCGGGGGACCCATCTCTTTGTCTTGGATCCACTATGGTCTGACTCCCTCCGCCGCGTCACATGCAGCCCCAAGCACCAGAAAAGCGGACGGACCACGTTGCAGGCAATCTCTCTACTATCTCGAATCTGGAAGCTGCTGTAGCTGCAGCAAGTTGACCGCCGGCAGCTCAAGAGGAACTACGGAACGCTATCGCGTCACCTGTTGCCGCTCACGTTTCCACTAGAAAACTTCGTGTGGTGGTAGATTCATGGTCGTAAGATTCGTCGAAGCCGATGAATCTTTTCGACAACCAGTTGACAGTCAGTGCCTTGCTCGTTCCTCCTCGAACGAAGAGCAAAGGAAAGGGGTATTCAAATGTACACACAAGTCTATCGAGGAAGACGCGAAAAAGATCGCGGCTCGAGCCACGAGCTGGGGCTTACGCCAGCTCCTGCGCCAGAATGGTCTGGAGCCTATACAGCGCTTCAGACGCGGTTGGGCGCTTGAGGGGATTTACAGATACGCACGCGCGCCCGAGCTCTGCCAGCGCCATGGGGCCCGATTCAGAGAAGACGACGCGGAGACTTCCCTTGGTCACCTTCTGCAGGATGTCGGCCTCCTGCAGCGGGCGCCAGCTTGAGTCGCAGATTTGTTGCCGCGCCTGGGCGTACGGGGCCGAGAGCATGTCTAGCTCCGACAACACCACGCCGAACGAGAACATATCGGCGTCGGTGCTGTGCATTTCACCGCGGATGACCTCGGGGGCCATCCACAGAGTCGCGTTCTTGCTCTCTGTGGACGTCCTGTACGTCCGCTTGGGTGACGTGCCGAAGTTGGTCACCTTGGCCTCCATCGTTCCGTTCAGCAGCACGTTCCTCGACTTGAGGTTGCTGTGGATCACCGGCGGTGACAGCGAGTGCATGTAGGCCAGCGCACTGCAAATGTGCATTGCGATCTGTGTCTTCTGTCGGTTGAAGCCGATGGCGTGACGCTCGGCTTCGTATCTGTCCAGCAGCGAGCGCAGGTCGCCGCCTTCCATGAGCTCCTGCACCACGCACAGGTCCGACGCAGACGTCCACGCGACACCCACGAAGCGCACAAGGTGCGGGTGGTTGAGCGTCGCGGTGATCTTGACTTCGGCCAGGAAGCCGTCGACGTGGTCGTCGTTCTCGTGGCTCTCGGGCAGCAGCTTCTTCACCGCCACCTTGTCGCCCCTGAAGAAGCCCGAGAACACTTGGCCGAAAGCTCCCTGACCGATGAGTTGGTCCACTTGCACCTCTTCCCTCGGGATCCGCTTGCTGGCCACGACCGGGTCGTTCCAGAGGCCTGCGGCATGAGTTTCTTGCCGTGCATCCAGAGCGGCGCAGTTGCCGTCGGCGTCCAGGTTGGTCTCGATCTTGAGCTTGAACGTTGGCGACGGAACCCGGCGGACTGAGATGCCGCCGATCTTGAGTCTGCCGTCGGCCGAGTGATGCATTGCGTTGTTGCTGCTGGCGAGGCTGAGCATCCTGTCGGGCGTTTGTGCTTGGCACGAGGCGAGACCTTGGAACAGCGCAGCAAAAGTAAAAGTGGTCGACCCAGACCAAAGCTCTCGGTTCAGGTCGTTAGATTTCTCTCTCGATAGCACACGTAACGACTTGCCGACGTATCCCCACACTTTTTTGAGCTCTATCCAACAGCACTCGCTGTCTCATGAGGGCTGTTTCGATCCAGTCCAGGGTGCCTGGAACGTGCTGACTTTTTTTACACTTGGTATTTGTATAGGCTGAAAATTGTACCGACTTTTGTGAAGTGCACGATTTTGCTGCCGCCGAAAAAGTGGTGGCGCGACATCACCTGCCGTTGGCCAGCGTGGCGCCTGCGAGGCACAGGTTCAGGCGCTAACGCTCGCACGGCGAGGACCCGCGGCGTGTTTTAAACGCAGGGATGGACCTGTCGCGGAGAAGAATCTCGCGCTCGTTCTTCGAGGAGAGCCTTTTCTGGTGCTTGGGGCTGCATGTGACGCGGCGGAGGGAGTCAGACCATAGTGGATCCAAGACAAAGAGATGGGTCCCCCGAACTCGTCTCACCGCGGCTTCAACTTGTCCCCCGAAGCAGCCGACGTGGCTGCCAAGGACGTACGTTTGTGGCGTTGCCGGCGACGACGGCCGACGTCGTTGGTTTGTTGTTGTCTCTGCTGCTGCTGCTGGGCGGGTGGAATTTCCCGAGCAATCCCTTCCTGCCTCCGAGCTGGCACTCTCCGCTGCGACTGAGCTGCCAGCTCAGCTGGTGACCCAGCCAAGGGATAGAGAAGAAAGAGAGACCGCTGTCGTAGCACTGGCTCGCATGCCTATCGACGTGCTGAGGCGCTGCCGTCCACGAGATCGGGTGCCAGCGGCGAGCTCGACAGCGAGCGGCGGAGTGGATGCCCCGCGGCGCTCGTTTGACGCTTGGCGGCGTCGCAGCGACGATTCCAGCCAGCCTGTAACTGCTTCACTGAGCCTGTAGATCGGCCCACCATTTCCTGGAGCTGAGTGGTATACATGTACTGTAGTATGCTCACTTGGGGACGATATCGTCCCCATCGAGGTGTCCGCATGGCCGGCGCTTATCGGCGGTGCTGCCCTTCGTTTCAACATATACGCAATACCGGATAGAGGCAGACGACGTGTTTGTGTCGTTCGTCTACAGCTCCAGATTCGTTGCAACCAATACACACTGAACTGCACTAAGTAAGACTGGAATGAGAGGCTACATAGGCACTACATGTATTGCTGCACCAACTAACCCACCACTCGAGACAGCACTTGCTGCAGCTTGTACAGCGCCTCCGCTGCACTTGGTCGCTCGTTTGGGTCTACGCTCACGCAAGCCTCACCAAGTTCAGCCATTGCTATCGACGCGAGCCCCGACGACGAGAATTCCACGCGCAGCGTCCCCATTGCCACCTTCTGCAGGATCGCCGTGTCCGACAACGGCCGACTGCCAGACCCGCCACAACCCTCCACCTTGGCGAACGCGTACGGCAGTACATGCACGTCGAGCTCCGACACCAACACGCCGAACGAGAACATGTCGGCCTTGTCGTCGTAGCACTTCCCGAGCACAGCGAGTCCGACGCGACGCCGACCAAGTAGTCACCAACTTGCGGGATGATAACTGTCAAGAAATATAGAAATACACAGAAGCAGTAGCGATCGACCAAATTGGCTCTAGTTTCCGTTTTTCGCCTGTCCTCTCCAAGAGATTCTCCAAAGCAAAACTCCTTCACTCGCATTTCCGACAGCATCCACGTGTACTACCGGAACGAGCTGTTAGCCATGCGTTTGCCCCTCTGGGTGATCTACCTCGCTGTTTTCGGAGCGCTCGAAGCCAGAGCGAAGACTGTGTCCAACGTCATCGCGTACTATCTCTCGACTAGCTGCGACACAACCCCTAATCGAGTCGACCTGGAATTCAACAGCGATTGTAATGCTCAATGTCTTGGTGATCTTGACGGCGACTGGAAAGCTTCGAATACCGTTTGTCCCGTGGGAGACTACAAGCAGGCGGTGTGGGATGCATTCGGCGGGGCCTCGTATCTAATCCAAGAATCGTATAGTAGTGGTTGTGATTCGAAAATGGGAGCATGTGCCTTCCTCGCCTCTGGAAACTGCGAACAAGTCATCATGTTTGTGCAAACGTGGGGTTATGCCGTCTATTCCGTCGCGCAGCTCGAGTCCGACGGCTCGGCGTCCGTCAAATATTTCACGGATAGTGACTGTACCACGAGTTTGAGCGTACCTGCACGCTTGACGCAGTTCATCAATACACAAGATACGACCATCGATAAGGCTACGCTCAATTCCGACAAGTGCGATGGAGACGACTACCGTTGGTCGTACTACAGTTCCTCCTCGCCATACACTTCTGACACAGGTTCTGGAAACTCTGCTGGAGTTACGTCTAGCTCGAATTCTAGCACGACCAATACCACCAAAACCAGTGGCAATACCAGCGCCAATGGGATCTCCAAAGACCCTTCTGGCACAAAAAACACGCCGACAGAGGCGGCAGCAACCCCAGCTTCTGGCAGCAATTTGGTGGTGATTGTGGGGATCGTGGCTGTCGTCCTCGCTGTCGTTCTCGTCGCTCTTGGTTTTGTGTGGCACCGTCGACGCCAAAGTGGGTCCACCAACTTGGAGTCCGATAGCCAAGCTCAGCCGCGGGATGGGTACTTGACGCATGCCTCACCAGCTACAGACCAACAGCGGACTGCTAGTATTTCTTCGGGCAACACTGGTTCTCTCAATGTAGGATCACTGGGGCAATCCGGGTTGTGGGACGACGACGTCATCACGGCAAGGCGGATAGCGCGTCGCGACGTACACATCCAGCACTTACTAAGTCGCGGAGCATTTGGTGAGGTGTACTCCGGAGTTTACAACGACAAGCGCGTCGCTGTGAAAATGCTAACTCCAGAAACGAGAGGTATCATGGCCCACGTAAACAACTTCTTAGCCGAGGCCAAGTTGACTGCCAGCATGGACCATCCTCGGATCGTCCACTTCATTGGCGTTGCTTGGGACTCGTTATCCGACTTGTGTGTTGTTATGGAGTACATGGAAGGTGGAGACCTCCGGACGCTTCTAACAGGATACGAAGCTTCAAACCACCCTGTCGGCATCGATCGTCAAAAGGCTACGATTGCGCTGCATGTGTGCCATGCTCTTACTTACCTGCACTCACTTTCTCCGCCGGTTATTCATCGCGATCTTAAGTCTTGCAATATTTTGCTCAACCATGCGATGGAAGCGAAGGTGATCGACTTTGGTATTTCAAGAGAGAGGATGGATCAAACCATGACGGCTGGGGTGGGCACGTCGTTGTGGATGGCACCTGAAGTCATGCTCGGCGAGAAGTACGACGACAAGGCAGACATGTTTTCGTTTGGCGTCGTTTTGTCGGAGCTCGACACTCACACGCTGCCCTACGCGCTGGCCAAAGACGAGAACCGTGACCCGAATGGGAGACGCATGCCAGACGCTATCATTTTGCAGCAAGTAGCGATGGGGAGGCTCAATGTTAACTTTTCAGAGTCAAGCCCCGTGACAGTTGCTGCATTGGGTAAAGCCTGTGTGTCCGTGGATCCCAGTTTACGCCCATCCGCGGCCGAAGCGCTTTACAAATTACAAGTCGCACTGACGCAGGAGCTGGCTTAGCAAGTACTCTCAAGTTATACACCCGTTGACGTGATGGACAGAGGGCTCCTCTTGGTGTCGATCCTGGCAGCACTGAATGCAGCTTCTGCGCAGACTTTGTATAGCGTATCGGCTTATTTCTCCTCGGACACTTGCAGTGGCACTCCGAACCGAGTCGATCTCAAGGTTGGAGAAGGTTCTAATACCGAGTGTGAAAGCTCTCAGGATGGTTGGATGTCCGCAAGTTTCGCGGTGTTGTAGCGGCAGCTACAAAGCGATACTGTTGCGGGGATGTAAGCCCAACAACAGCACCACTTCAGCGGTTAACAACGGACAAGCGGATAGGCAGTTAGCAACGGACAGCAGTCAGCAGCAGTGGGAAACGGACAGAAACAGCAGCTAGTAGCAGCGGTTGGAAACAGCCTCAACGAGAGGCACTGCATAAGAGAGCACGGTGAGGCTCAATATCTTCACTTCTACATTTCCTTCGGAAGCAACCAAAAAGAATTATTTAGCTAGTTCAACCAGCATGGAAGAACCTGACGACGCGATGGTGCAGATCCCAGCCGGTGGAATGCCCATCGCGGTCTATCCTCCTCTTCCTCCGCGGACGGAACACGAATTGCGACTGATGCAAGAGACAACTACGCGGACGGCAGTCATTCAAGGAGGTGAGGCGAGGCGTCAAATAGAAGCCCTGGCCCAACACTCGGCCGCTGCGCACCAGCGGCATGCAGAGCAGATCGGCCAGGTCAAGCTTCAGCAAGATCGACTTGCAGCGAAGACCTCCGAATATCTGCAGGCTCAGCATGAACGCTAAGCTGCTCTGATCGAACAGCAGAACGAGATGCGTCGTCAAATGGACGAGCATCGAAAGTATTTGGAGGAACAGTACAAGATACTGAAGGAGGCAGAACAAGCAGTCGGGCTTCAAGGACAGAGGCTCGAGAGCTTGGCGGAGGCGGTCCAGCCTCATCTGGAGGCTCGATGGGGTGCTTTTGCACAGGGTGCCGAACAAGCAGCCGATGGACGCATGGCGGAGGCTGCTGCAGTCACTGTGGCTGCAGGCACAAATCTACCGGTGCCTCCCATATACAGAGGCAGCTCTAAGAAAGAGAAGAGAGAGTTCATGGACAGCTACGCCATCTACACGAGACGGATTAAGGCGTTGAACCAAGGAACACAGGCAAAGTTTTTCGTGATGCCCATCAGTGCGTGCATCGATCAGGGTACACTGGTGAGAATCTGTGACTTCGAGCTTTTCAAGGCAGAGAAGGACATTACGGAAGCTGAGTGGAAAAATTACTTCCTGACGGCGCGCATTCCTGATAACATAGCTTACAAAACACTGGATAGGGAGGTGAAGTCGCTTTGCATGGATGTTGAATTGCAGGATGCAGAATCTCGGCTATCCCGCTACTGGCAGACTTCTACGAGATCACTGATCGACGCAACATGGAAGATGTCGTGCACACAGAGCAGAAGAAGGTAGTTGGCTACTTGATGGATGTGTGAAGGACCAAATGGACAGACAATGCCATAAGCAAATGAAAACGAACCTTCCAGCTTTTCTTAAGTGGCTTCGCAGTGAGCTTGAAGGGTTTATGAGGTTCGAAGCGCACATTGCGGCTCAGACCCCAAGTAAGGGCGGTGCTAAGACAGCCCCACCACACAGTCTACCGAAGCGGGGATTTGGGGGAGCAGCAGCCGCTAGCAAACCGAGCAGTACTCCGGATCGACCGAAGCCTAAGGGCGGCAGCAATCCGAAGCCAAAATCGCCAAATGATCGGCCTCAAAAGAAATGCTTCAAATGTGGTGACCAGACCCATGGAGTATTTCAATGCCCAAACATCTCGAGTCCAACGGAAGCTAAAGAGCTCTACGTAGAGACTACAGGGAAAAAGGTCCTGAAACCCGTACTAGCTATGGCTCCTTCTCGTGCCAAGGTTGAACGATCGTCTTCAGCGATACCGTGCACTGTGATGGGTACTGTTGAGACTGAGATTACTCCTGACAGCGCAGCAATAGTCTCGCTGGTGACGACAAAACTACTGAAGGCACTGTCAGCCAGCGGAACGTGGATCAACCAGCAAGAAGCATATGATGAAATTGCGGTGATTGGTGTTGGAGGTAAACCGATACCAGTGAACAGCAAGGTTAAGTTAGATCTGCGGTTTTCGACGCCGGGCGGTCCGTTGGTGTTACGGAACGTTATCTGCTGGGTGGCTGACGGAGATCTGCCAACTGGTGTTGGAGATTTGCTGTTGTCACAATGGATCATGAAGCGTTCAGGCTATAGTGCTGAGACGTTGCTGACCACTGCACAACAAACAAGCCCCGAGTGGGATATGAATGATGTCGATGATCGCCCTAGCCGAGGTGTGGCAAGTGTGCTGGCCTACAGTGGTGGAGAAGAATCACCACCACGAGCGGACGAAGAGCGAATTTTTCAAGAGGCTGAAGACCGAGCTTGCTTTCCTGAATTTACTCATGATCGCGACTCGGAGATGGAGGAAATTAAGGCCATCCTCTTGGAAAAAAATGATGAAGCTCGTAAACTAGGAGCTCCGGCAGAGTTTGTGGAAAACTTAGAGAAACTACTGTTGCAGTTTATTGATGTTTTTCGTGTGGTCATCGGGCGGGATCCGCCGGTGGATATGTCACCGATGGAAGTGTCTCTGAAGCTGTACCAGTAGAGTGTAAGGCGCGGCGTTACTCTCCTGTACACCGTGAATTTCTAAAACAACACATTGACTCACTGATCGAGGCTGGCCTTTTCTATAGAAACCCTTAGAGCAGATGGAGCTCTCCTCCCCACGTCGTGAACAAGCCGGAGGCCGGGGGCCATCGCATGACTGTGGATGTTCGCGGTGCAAACGAATGCGTGGAGCAAATAGTCTGGCCAATGCCGATACTCGAAGTGGCTTTTGAGCAATTACGTGGCTCATCGAGATATTTTTCACTGGATTTCTTTAAGGGCTTTTGACAGTTCGCAATGGCCGCGTTCTGCCAGGAGATCTACTCCATCCTGACTGAAGAAGGAGTAATCACACCGACCCGCGTCCTCATGGGCGGGGCAAATAGCGTCGCTTATGTCCAGTCTACAGTCCAGCAAATGTTTGCTGAAGTGTTTAACAATGGATTGATGATTTGGATTGATGACCTGCTCGGGTACGAGGATAGCGACGAAGGCTTGCTGTTTTTACTCAAGGTGCTAACCATTTGTGCGGACAAGAGGCTCAAGCTTAATCCTAAAAAGTGCAGCATCTTCCTACGGGAAACGCTGTGGTGTGGACGCGTCGTATATGGTGAGGGCGTTCGCTACGATCCAACGAGGATTACCGCTCTCGTGAACCTGCCGGCGCCAACGACTGGGCAAGAACTACAGCAGTTTATTTGTGCACTCAATTGGATGAGAGCCTCTCTGCCCGCGTTCAATAAATTGATCGATCCACTCGTGAAAATGATGGAAAATATGTACGAGCGAGCTGGTGGCCGTAAGAAAACACAAGTTCGCGCGGTCCAGCCTTATGATGTGGGGTGGGGTGCCGATGAAGTTGCTTGTTTAAACCGCTGCAAGGATGCACTGCAAAATGCACTGCAGCTAGCACATCCCGACCCTGATAAACGTCTGTCGGTGTACACTGAAGCCAGTGACGAGCACTGGGGTGCGGCAATCACACAGATTCCGCGTGATCAGGCCTGTCGGCCGCTGAGCGAGCAGGAACATGAACCGTTAATGATGCTGAGCGGGACTTTCTCAGGTGCAGCAAAACGATGGGCAATAGTGGAGAAGGAGGCGTTTGCAATAGTCGAGACATGCAGACTATTTGCTTCACCGTCACGATGGATTCGCCCTGTTCACTGATCATCGAAATCTCCGCTACAACTTTGATCCTCGCAGTGTTTCAACTTCAGTTCCGAAGTATACGGCGGACAAACTTCACCGCTGGTCACTACTACTCATGAGCTATAAGTACGAGATCTACGACATCTCCGGTGATGAAAATGTGTGGCAGACCTTTTATCGAGATGGGGGTCCACCCTTAAAACAATTTGTGCAATTCAGCACGTCCCGATGCCTTTGTCACCGCAGCTAGATGACAACTTCGTGTGGCCGACGCTCAAAGAACTCGTTGCGGCGCAAAAGACGAGTAAACCGCCAGCGGGTTACACTCGACAGGGAGCTGATTGTAACGGGGTTACACGTACAAGTGGCTGCAAGCCACTTGTGAATTTAACAGATAGGTTATCTGTTAAACGTTTTGGATACTTCCTCACATTGGTGTAAGACACACCGATGGATACATTGAAGTGGACCACCACAGTGAGTGGTCCACACATACCCAAAAGATCCTATTGGTAGAAAGCAGCATCTTTCTACCAATCAGAGACATGCATATTAGCGGGGCTCTGACAGCCAGCCGCTGCCAACCCTTTCATAGATGATAAACAGTTTTTAGCAGATTTTAGAGGAAGATCAATTTACAAACAATACAGTTCTCATTTTACCTAATCTAAGTCACTTGGAATCCTTTTGTTACTTAACTTATATTTGTGTATTCAAATATAATTAACCTAAGTAATTACTAAGTACTTACGCTTCCTCATACACGTTGCGCAACGTGTAAGCTAAAGTAGTGAGTCAAGTTAGACCCACTACACCTGGTAGCACTTTGTAGTCCGTCCAACGACCGACTGCTTGACGTTCGTACGAGGTGTACGAACGCGGAGCCGAGAACCACATGAGCACGGAGGTGCCCATGGAGAGCTCCAACACGCCTGCAACGCATGTTGCACGCGCTGACTGCCCCCACCTGTCTGACCCAGAGTGGAGGCCTCCAACGACTGTCAACAGTCATTGGAGAAGCGGCGATAGCTACAATGCTGCGTACGCTATCGCCGACGGAGCAACATGGTGTTGCTCTGGGGTTCATCATGAAGGAGCAGCGTGACGCTGCTTCTCAGTGACGGCGTCGTCAGGGACGACACCGCGTGCTCAACCATTAAAGTTGAGCGTAAGCAATTACGTGGGAAGAGAGGGCGAGCCTCTCCTCCGATGGCTTGTCGAACTCGACACAGCCATAGCGGCTCGACGCATCGTCGACCCGCTGTCGAAGGTCGCGTTCGCCATGTCCTGCCTTGGCGGACGCGCAAGGAGTTGGGCGTATGGACGCCGACTCTCCGATCCTACGTGCTTCAGCACGTACGAAGTATTCAAGGAGGAGCTCAAACAAGCGTTTGAGCCGCCGCAAACGAGTTCCGGTCGAGGGCGGAGTTCCTCGACCTTCAGCAGGGTAAGCATGATGTCCATGCTTACGCGCAGCGCGCACGATATTTGGTATCAAATATCGTGACTAACCTGATTGACGAGGCGACCAAGGTCGTCACGTTCATGAAAGGACTTAGAGATGGGCCTGTGAAGACCTATCTCTTCCGAGAGTACCCGAGTACTCTCGAAGCTGCGATCACTCTTGCCATGCAAGAAGAGTTTAGCCTGCGGCAGGCTAAACTGCATGTGAACGTGCCGAGGCCGCAACCACGCCCGGTAGCGAGGACGGGAGGTCCGGAACCAATGGACCTCTCGAGCGCAACAACTGCTGGTTACCAGCAGCAGGGAGGTAACGTGCGATGCTTCCGTTGCGGAAGGATCGGTCACTTTGCACGGGAGTGCACAGCTCCCATGCCCCTGGAGGTGGCCATCGTGGCGATGCTAGGCATCGCCGCGGACCAACAAAAACGCGAACATCCAGTAGGCGCGGGGCGCCCTACTGGTAATGCAGTCGCGCGTGCCGACATCGGGCACGCGACACTGAGACTGCAGCCCCAGTGAGACCAGCTCTCACTGCAAGAAACAAGATGACAGGCCAAACCTAGTCATCTTGAGGTTTACTCGAAGAGAGCGAGTGACTCTCTTCGAGCATTGGTAGACTCAGGCGCGTCGAGCAACTTTGTTCGACTACGAAGCCTGTCAAGACTTGACTTCGAGGAGGTAGATACACCTCGAAGTCTTCTGAGGTACGACTGGCAACAGGTGCCATCGTGAAGACCGAGAAGCGCGTCGTGAACGTGCGCTTCTCGTACAAACAACGAGTGTTTGTCGAACACTTTATCGTCCTGGACCTGGACGATAAATTCGACGTAGTAATGGGCATGCCGTGGCTTGCACGGCATGATCCGGTAATAGACTGGAAGAAGCGCACGCTCGTGCGCTTCGGACGCGACAGCGGAACAGAGAGCGATGGCCCTGTTACCGCAGCGCGCGCACCAGTAGGTGCGCGCGGCTCACCAGTCGAGACAGCGCTTAACGCTGCTGTCCCGGAGTGCCAAGGAGTGCGCGAGGGCGCGCACAGTGAGACCCACGTCGGCAATGCTGCCGACGTCGGAGCAAAGATGTGTTGGTTCCGGGAACCAACACCCACGTTCAAGCGTGTAAGGGACAGTCCCTGATCCGAAGCGGTCAGGTCGACAACGACGCGTCGGCTCCGGGAGCCGACGCACCCTCGGTCATGAGGGGCTCCGCCAATGAATGGCGTCGAGGTGACGAAGGCGTGTCAACTCCGGGAGTTGACGCTGCAAACAGTGCGGACGGTTGCAAACGTACCGCACTGACGCAATTTACATGCTGTCGTGTAGCCGGGCTGCACGACGAAGCGTCATGCGATCAAGCCGGGCTTGATATCGCGCGCCCGCAGACAGGGTCTGCCGGCGAAGGACACATTACCGTGCAGCCGGGCTGCACGAAGGAAAATGCGGTCAAGCCGGGCTTGATACCGCGCGCCCGCGGACAGGGTCCGCCGGCGAACGACTGTCCACGGCTGGGCCTGGACAAGAAGAACAACTGTGCGGAGCCGGGCTCCGCACAACAGGAAGACGGCGCAAGCGAAAACGCTGCGCAAGTCTCGGTCCGGGACCGAGACGCAACAAGAGCAGTCTGCTGGGCAGACTGCGGCGGTGACGCCGAATGTCAAGACGCTAAGCGTCTTGACGCACACCGATACTGGATTCCAGTATCGTGACATGGAACTCGCTAGTCCTCCGACGACGGCGTCGGAGTTGACTTCGCTTCCAGCCATGAGCTGGAAGCGCTTCACGCGCGACTTGCACGATGGACGCATCGAGCAAGTCTGCGTTCTTCGGACAGCGAAAGAACGGCGAGCGAGAGCGAAGAGCTGAGGCAGCTCTTCATGGAGTACCACTGAGAGTGAAGACACTCTCAGTGCGAAGACGAAGCGAGAGCGCTTCGAGGAATAAGGTTGGGACTCGCTGAAGTCGAGTCCCTATTACGAATTGTTGAGGGAGTACAAAGACGTACTCCCGGAAGACATTCCTGCGGAGCTTCCGCAGGATAAGGGCATTCAGCACGAGATTGATCTCGTGCCGGGCACGAAGTACTGTGTCACGCGGCAGTGGCCACTGCCGCGAGAGCAAGTGAAAGCGATCGACGACTTCTTTGAAAGTCGTCGTAAAGCAGGACAAGTGCGGGAATCAAAGTCCCCGCACAGTGCTCCGACGTTCTGTGTCAAGAAGCCACAGGGCGGATGGCGCATCGTTCATGCCTACAACAAGCTGAACGATGCGACGGTACCGGCGCAGACGCCGATACCACGAAAAGATGTTATCATCGATTCGATGGCCGGGAGCACCGTTTACAGTGCTCTCGACTTACGGGACGGATTCTATCAGATCCTAATGCGTGAGAGCGATATCCCTCTCACGGCAGTGAGCACGCCAAGCGGCATGCTCTGGGAATGGCTAGTAATGCCACAGGGGCTTAAGAATGCCCCTGCGACTTTCAACAGGTGCGTGACGCACTTGTTGCGCTCGGTGCGCGACTTCGCACCGAGCTACTTCGATGATGTATTCATCCACAGCCGGGCTGTGGACGGAAGACCGACGTAGAGATGCACAGGGTGCATCTCCGGCTACGAGCTTATGCGAAAGCATAAGCTCTACGCGAACCTGAAGAAGTGTATCTTCGGGGCGAGCGAGATACCCGTCCTCGGGTGTCTCGTAGGGAAGAATGGTGTCCGCCCTGACCCAGGAAAGGTCAGAGTGATTAACGAATGGCCAACGCCTTCAAGTGTCAAGGAACTGAGGCAGTTCCTTGGCCACGTACTTGTGCAAGTACGTGGAGGACTATGCGGGCAAGATCCGCCCGCTGTCACAGCTTCTTAAGAAAGAAGCTGTGTGGAATTGGACACCCGATTGCCAAAGGCATTCGATGCAGTCAAGCGGGGCTTGACTGAGGCGCCGATCTTGGCAGTGGCTGACCAAGATCGCCCATTTCACGTAGTGTGTGACGCATCCGATTTCGCGATCGGATGCGCGTTAGCAGCACGATCACGAGGGCCGTGATCGTGTCGTCTACCAATCGCGTCAGCTGAAGCCAGCTGAGCGCAACTATCCGGTGCACGACAAGGAACTCCTTGCCATGAAGTATGCACTCGCAAAGTTCCGAGTGTACTTGCTTGGGAGTAGACCATTTGTGGTCTACACCGACCATGCTTCACTGCGCACCGCAGTGAAGTCGCCACATTTCACAAAGAATGGCGAGATGGCTCTCATTCTTTGCGGAGTATAACTTCCGGGTCGAATACAAACCCGGAAGATTGAACGTGGTGGCCGACGCGTTATCACGTCGGCCGGACTATGCAGAAGCTGTTGACGTCAATGCCATTGACGCCATGCGATCGAGCAAACCCACATCATCCCTGTTGGATGATGTGAAGGCCGCGTACGCGCACGACGCGGACGCGAAGCTCTGCTGGCCTATGGCACAGCGCCTTCTGACAAGTCCCGTCAGAAGCTGCCCAAGCACCTTCGAGCGCGTGCACACCGCTTTCGTGTGCACGAAGGACTGCTACTCTACAACGCAGTCGACGACAACGCGGATCGCGTTGTCGTGCCAAATGACCATGACCTGCGACTCAGGATCATGTACGAGTATCATGATGCCCCGACTGCGGGACATCTCGGACGTGAGAAGACTTACGTCCTTCTCACGCGCGACTTCTACTGGCACCACCAGTATAAGTGGGTGCGCAAGTACATCCGTGCTTGCGAGGTATGCCAACGCGTGAAGCCTGCGCCGTTTGCGCAGGCTCCATTACAATCACTACCGACTCCGTCGGAGTGTTGGAAGTCCATGTCTTTGGACTTCATCTTTGGTCTTCCCCCGGATAGCGGAGGGAACACCGGTGTTGTGGTCTTTGTAGACCGTTTCAGCAAGATGGTACATCTTGCTGCGGTGCCAGCAGAGGTGACCGCGAAGCAGACAGCCCGTCTGCTCGTCGACATGGTGTTCAAACACCATGGCATGCCGTCCGACATCGTGTCGGACAGAGACCCGCGCTTCACAGCGCATCTGTGGCAAGAAGTGTTTACACTTCTTGGGAGCCAGCTTTCCATGTCGACTGCGGATCATCCGCAGACGGACGGTCAAACCGAGCGCGTGAATCGCGTGCTCGTCGATATGTTGAAGAGCTACGCTCACTCGTTCCAATACTGGAGCGAGTGCTTATCGATGGCAGAGTTTGCCATCAATAACTCAGTGCATGCCTCGACCGGGCATACACCGTTCTACGTGAATGCCATGCGGCATCCACGTCTACCGAGTTTACTCGGAGTGATGGCTCCCACTTTAAGTGGGGAGGATCTACGACTGCAATACAGCAGCCGTAGAAAACCGCTGACACTTGCACAGTGTCAGCTGCAACAATGGACAAACCACATGAGTCTGCGCAGGGCGCAGACTCCCCAACAACATGGCTAACGACCACGGGTTGCGCAGGGCGCAGACACCGCAAGAACCACGCAGAGGCCGGGCCTCTAGCGGAGAGCGAGCTGAATGACTTCAGCTCGGATGCAATCAGTTTCATCACCAAAAGACAAGCCGTGATTCGGTTTGTCCAAGACACAATAGCAGCTTCTGTTGATCAACAGAAGCTGAACGCAGACAATGCGGGCAGAGGCAACACAAATGAATTTAAAGTTGGTTCATTAGTTTTGTTAGCTACACAAAACCTGCCTAGACATGCAGTTTCGGATTTCGGAGCAAGCAAGCTTGCTCCGCGCTTCATCGGGCCGTTCACTGTGTTGGCACGGCACGGCAACGCATACACGCTAGACATACCGTCTAGCATGCGCCTCCATCCGACCTTTTACGTCGGACGGCTGAAGCCATACCGGCAGCACGAGCCATCTAGCTCGGCTGACCCGAAGCCTCGGCAGGAGCCGAGGCAGAAGCGGAGGACTTGGCCTCGGCGACGAGCAACCTCTCCTCCAGCGCGCGGACGCGCTGGAGCAACCCTTCATCTGGGTCCCCAGCTCGACCTGGATATTCGAGGCGGTCTGCGAGACCGCCGCGACTTGGGCCTTCTGGTTCGCCAGCTCCTGCTTCAGGGCGGCGAACTCAGCGCCCTGAAGACGCTCCACGACGGTCACCCGGTCGTGGAGAGGCGCGTACTGATCAGCCCGGGGCTGATCATACCCGGGGCGTGTTCCCACCCCCGCCACCGCCGATCCGTGACGCCCGCGGCTCAACCCGCTGGATTGTTGAGCGGATTGTTGACCATAGTATCCCGAAAACGAACCCTCAAGGGGCTCGTTTTCGTATTCGTTGGAGAGGATTTCCTCCCCGTCAAGATACATAGGAGCCGCGGAACGTCTTGCTGGAGGACGTTCCGGAAATGGTGAGGGCGTACGAGGAGCAGTACGCACTGGCACAGCGGAAGTAGTACGAGCGCTGCGATCATCGCCAGCGCCCGAACCCTCACGTGCTAAGAACTTAGCACGGAGCTCTTTGAGACTCTCGGGCACACGAAACGACGTGTACCCGTTCAGGTCGCGGTCGCTCAAGCGGACCGCGCCTGAAGCACTTCGTGCACTGAAAGCCCTCGGGCACAGCGCACGGCACATTTGCTCTCAGCAGCAACATGAAGTTGCTCCAGCTTTCCACGCTTCGAGTACGTCTCGAAGCGATCACGCTTGCTTAATCCGATCACGGTAAGCACTCGGCCTCTTGTTGAAGTTCTCAACAAAGGCGTTCCAGCTTGACAAAGTGCCTGCCATTCGGGCACTTTGCTGCGAGAAGAGGTCTTCTTGCTTTGAAACCATCGGAGCTCATGAAAGAGTCCGATGTAGTATCGCGCCTTTGATGCGTTTCCGCATCAAAGTGCAGCTCGGCAGCCACAGCGTCATCTTTGATGGCGCTG
The DNA here is from genome assembly GCF_018691715.1 of Phytophthora cinnamomi. Taxonomy (NCBI): domain Eukaryota; phylum Oomycota; class Peronosporomycetes; order Peronosporales; family Peronosporaceae; genus Phytophthora; species Phytophthora cinnamomi. The sequence continues at coordinate 293,259 of NW_027151029.1, forward strand.
CATACGTACAGCGGCACCTCATTCGGAGGTACCGAGTTCCCAAACCGGTCCGCAATCTCGGACGCGGACGGCATCCACGGATCGCGCGCTGCAGGCGCAGCGCGCGGAGAGCCTTGAGCTTTAACATCACGCGCTGCAGCAGCAGCGCGCGGAGTACTGAGAGCCCCAGCCGAAGCGAGTGGGGTATCACTCTCAGTACGCGAACGCTTCGAACTCGAAGCGTCCGATTCGTCCCCTTCACGCGGGCGAACGTTCTTGGCGTGAGGGTCGAGCGATTCGCTCGACACTGAGTCTTTACGCTTTGAGGGCGAGTCTTCCTCGCCCTCCATGACTTCATCGTCGTCGTCGAAGTCGACGACGTCACCGTACTTCGCCTTCTGGCGTTCGAAGTAGTCGTCGATGGAGAGATGACTCCCCATCGACTTAGCGGACTTCTTCTGAGGCGCGCTCATCGTTGAATGAGCGCGGATTTCTTCTCCAAACGCGGAGAATTGACGAATGGTCAATTCCAAAGATTGACGTGCGGGGACCCCGCGCGTCTAACCTTAAGGGGGGATGGTGTAACGGTTACACGTACAAGTGGCTGCAAGCCACTTGTGAATTTAACAGATAGGTTATCTGTTAAACGTTTTGGATACTTCCTCACATTGGTGTAAGACACACCGATGGATACATTGAAGTGGACCACCACAGTGAGTGGTCCACACATACCCAAAAGATCCTATTGGTAGAAAGCAGCATCTTTCTACCAATCAGAGACATGCATATTAGCGGGGCTCTGACAGCCAGCCGCTGCCAACCCTTTCATAGATGATAAACAGTTTTTAGCAGATTTTAGAGGAAGATCAATTTACAAACAATACAGTTCTCATTTTACCTAATCTAAGTCACTTGGAATCCTTTTGTTACTTAACTTATATTTGTGTATTCAAATATAATTAACCTAAGTAATTACTAAGTACATACGCTTCCTCATACACGTTGCGCAACGTGTAAGCTAAAGTAGTGAGTCAAGTTAGACCCACTACACTGATTCACTGTGGATGGACCAACAGGGCCGGATCTGGATCCCCGATGACGCCATCAACCTCCAAGTGCGAGTATGCGTGGTGGGTCATTTTGGAATGCAGGCCATCGTGGCAGCAGGATGACGGTGAAGCAGATCAGTGATCGTTTTGTTTGGACCGGTATAAACAGCGACGTGGAATGTTTTGTTCAGCGTTGCCTGCACTTTGCCAGCACATCGAGTGGTCCACCCAAGCAGCGTTTGCTTGGGGAAGCGATGCATGCGGAGCTCCCGACCGAGCTTATACACTGGGATTTTCTCCACATGGGGGAGAGTGACACGGGTCAGACTTACGTCTTAGTGATTAAAAATGACGCATCAAAGTATGTGTGGCTAGTACCGTCCATTGCAGCAGATGCAGATACGACCTACAATGCCCTCCTCGACTGGTTTGCTTCCTTCGGTGTGTGTCGAACCTGGGTGAGCGACCAGTGTACACATTTTCGCAACAAAACAATTGAAGCCCTTCAACACGCTATAGGCTCGCACCACCATTTCACTAAAGCGAGGTGCCCGTGGGCCAACGGTGGAGGTGGTAATGCGGGAAATTCTGCGGTGCTGCAGAGCGCTCCTTTCCGAGTGGAGATTGCAGACCAAGGAGTGGCCGCGAGTCATTAAGATTGTCCAGATGGTGCTGAACCATACACCGTCGCCAGCTATGGGCGGCGTGGCGCCGGTGACGGCGATGACAGGCCTAAAAGCAATGAGCCCGGCTGATCATATCGAGGTTCCCGGACCTGTAAAGCAAGCCACCCTGGCAGAGGTGCAAACAGCACAGCGCGCACGTGTGGAGCGGCTTCAGCGAGCATTGGCCGACATGCACAAGCGCAGCAGCAAGGCGAATGCAGCTACGAGAGCTGCTGGCCGAAAGCATCACAACAAAAAGCAAAGCACTACTATGGCACAATTTGAGATCGGTGATTTCGTGCTGTACGCCGATGTGTGGCAGCACACACGGAGCAAATTGAGAGTGAAGTCGTGTGGACTCGCACAAGTGGTGAACACGGTGTCAAACTGGATGTTCGAGATCCAAAACCGGATAACGGAGCAGCGAAAGGAGGCACACGCTAGTCGGCTCAAATTCTACGCTGATGCGTCTCTAGACGTCTCGGAGGACCTTTTACTCCATGTGGCCCACAACAGCGAGGGTCACGTCGTTGAAACTTTGTTAAAGGCCCGCTACAATCAACAAGAAAAGCGCCACGAGATCAAGGTACACTGGCGCGGTCTCGACGCTATCGAGGATTCCTGGGAACAAGCCGATATTCTGCTACAAGATGTTCCCGTCGCTGTCAAAGTGCTTGCTCACCAGCACAAAACACAAGCGGCCGTGAAGGCGCTTTGCAAGGCGCTGAGCATCGACAACAACTAGTTCGTGTGCTGCAGCGGCTAAAGAATTGCCGCTCGGGAATGAAGAACTCTCTGGAGGGGGAAGTGTCGTAGCAGCAGCTACAAAGCGATGCTGTTGCGGGGATGTAAGTCCGACAACAACACCACTTCAGCGGTTAACAACGGACAAGCGGATAGGCAGTTAGCAACGGACAGCAGTCAGCAGCAGTAGTGGGAAACGGACAGAAACAGCAGCTAGTAGCAGCAGTTGGAAACAGCCTCAACGAGAGGCACTGCATAAGAGAGCACGGTGAGGCTCAATATATTCACTTCTACATTCCCTTCGGAAGCAACAACACGCGGCCACGGATGACTACAAGAGTGCTTTGCAGGGGGCATTTGGTGGAGACGCATACTTGCTACTGGGATTGTTCGAGCGTGACTGTGGTCAAATGGTTTCGTCGGTCGCCTTCCGCGCCTCCGGTGATTGTCAGCAACTCGTGGGTGAGCAAGAGCAAGACATTGGAATTTTTGTGGTTTCCACGCTCGAAGATAATCGCTCCATCACCACTCGGCTTTTCAATGATTCGAGCTGCACGCTTCCCCTTCTTCAGCCTGTTCAACTGACCAAGACCATCCAACTCCAAGACACTAACGTCATGCTCAACAACAGCGCATGCTCCGACGACAATTTAAAGTGGTAATACTTCAACTTGGACGGCGATTCTGGGAGTCTTACGTCTACGTTGTCGATCAATGCGATCATTTCTGACACCGGCGATGAATTTGCATCAACTGGTATCTCCGACAACGACAGTCACAACGGTACCAATACGACGGGTATTGTGGTAGGACTTCTGACCTTTCTGCTTATCTCGCTGGGGGTGGTTTAATATCGCCGGTCAAACCGCAAACCAGTAACTTGGACCTACTTCTTAGTACCAAAAGTCGAAGTGCGTTTGTAGAACTCACTTCACCCCTGAGCAACCAGCTCAGCGTATTATTGCACCAGGTCACACAAAAAACAACACCACCGAACGAAGAGGCTCGAGAACCGTTGGGTTTGTGGGATGATAGTGTCATCACTGCAGAACGCATTTACCGGCGCAAAGTAATGCTGCATCAGCTCCTCAGCCGCACTGCATTTGGAGACATTTATGTGGGTTCTTATCAAGCAACTCGAGTCGCGGTAAAACAACTTTCCCCCCAAGTCCGCGAAGACGCAAATCACGTCAATAGTTTCCAACTAACACCAAGTGGGCAGCAGCGACGAACCACCCTCGTATAGTGCACTTTATCGGAGTCGCTTGGGAGACTCCCGCAGATTTGTGCGTCGTCCTGGAGCTGATGGAAGGCGGCGACTTGCACACACTCCTCAAGACGTACAAATCGACGAAGCGTCCAGGTGGAATCGATCGAGACAAGACTTCCATTGCGATGCACGTGTGCCACGCGCTCACGTACTTTCACTCGTCGTCACCACCAACCGTTTTTGGAGACGTGACATCGCGTAATATACTGCTCAACGATGTGTTCGAAGCGAAACTGAAGAACTTTCGTCGTTCAAGACGCCGCGACAAAATGTTTCCTGGTGCTGAGATGTTGTATAGTGTGGCTCCTGAGGTGATGCTTGGCGCAAAGTGCTCCGAGAAAATTGATATATTTGCATTTGGTATTCTACTTGCGGAGCTCGACGCGCATAAACCTCCTAGTGTGCAGGTGGACTTCAGTGCGGATGTGCCCGAAACACTTGCAGAGCTTGGGCTAGCGTGTGTGTCACCGGACCCAAGCATGCGCCCATCAGCAACCGAGGTTATGACTACGCAGCAAGACTTACTCCGCGGCGGTTTGGACTAAATAGGGAGAAATCAAACATGTTTCATATGTAGAACGAGGCGATAGAACTAGATCTAGTAACTAGTCCACCACTAATCTCCAATTAGCCATGAGTTGGTCGATAAATGATACTGCTGGACTAATGGAATATTCCACATCAATCCAACTCCTGCGTGAGCACCAGCCGGAGATTGTACAGTGGTTCGGCTGCCGTTGGGCGCGGTCTCGGATCCACCGACACGCACGCCAAACCCAACTCCACGATGAACGATGGACTTGCATTCGAGAAATCGACGGTAAGCTCGCTTATAGTCACCTGCTGTAACAACACCGCGTCTGGCAATCGCTTTCCGCTCGAGTCCCGGTTCTTGTCCTTCGCCTGGGCGTACGGCAGTGTGTGCACGTCGAGCTCGGACAGCACCACTCCGAATGAGAAAATATCCGCTTTGTCGGTGTACCTCTCACCAAGCATCACTTCAGGTGCCATCCACAGCGACGTCCCGACTCCAGCGGTCATCATTTGGTCAGCCGCTCCCTCGAGATACCGAAATCCGTCAGCTTGGCTTCGAGAGCTCGTGTCAACAGAATGTTGCGGGACTTGAGGTCGCGGTGGATCACTGGAGTCGGCAGCGAGTGCAAATAGGTCAACGCGTGGCAGACGTGGAGCGCGATGGTGGCTTTCTGCCGGTTGATGCCCACAGGCCGGTTCGACTCGGCGTACTTGTTGAGGAGAGTTCGTAGATCACCACCATCCACGTACTCCAGTACGATGCACAAATCCGAGAGCGATTTCCACGCCACGCCGATCAAGCTGACTATGCGAGGGTGATCCATGGAAGCTGTCAGCTTCGCCTCCGCCAAGAAACCATTGACATGCTGGATCGAGTTGCGGGTTTCAGGTGACAGCATCTTCACAGCCACGCGCGTGCCCTCAAACATGCCATCGTAGACTTCTCCGTACGCTCAACGGCTGATGAGCTGCTTAATTTGCACGTCGCGACGGGGGATCTTTTTGGTCGTGATCACATCGTCGGTGCACAAGCCAGAATTGCCTGATACGTCTTCGTGGGGAGAGTTTGTATTGTTTCTTGCTGGGCGGATGGTAGGGTCTTCTTGATTCTGTAGTGGATGCCGAGATTTGACAGTCCTGGTTCCACCGCAGCTGAGTCAATATGTGACCCGCGTGTCTGTCTTTATTGACAAGAATGGGTTCACTACTCAACAGGCCGGACAGACTGTAAGTGTCTCATCCGGTATACTTCCTGCATATCTCAGAAATTGTATGCCCGACTGCACATTTATCTGGACAGAGTCCAACGGAGACGACGAGTTGGTTACCATCAGACTCCGATCTCACTCCTCAATCTTCTATCTATCGATCACTACACGCGGCATCAGTTCTCTGCGGGTTACCCGCATCGCCCTGTGTTGATTGAGTTTGAGGCCTTCAGACCCTGGCCCCACTACAATTACCTGTATTGCAAATACAGTATTCAGATTATTATTGTTGGTCTGCTCGCTACCGATTGCATTTTTTCCTGCTGACTGGCGCAAGTAGAAGGTAACCCCCTGTCCAATGAGGACGCAACCAACAGCGCCCCCAACTCCGCCTACGATGATACTGTAGCTTTCTCCAACCGCACTTCCGTTCCCATTGCACGTCCACCGTGCCCTTTCCGTTCTCCCAGCAGAGTTGACCGTCAACACCTAGGTCAGCGAGTAGGGGCCGACTGCCAGCAAGCGCGAGCCGTAGTAGTCAACCAGACAGCTACTGGCCCATCGACCAGACGCCCTCGAGATAGGGACGGCAAGGAGGGAGCGTTTTCGGCACTTGGGCTCCGGTATCCACAGGCTGCCCCCAGCAGGTCCAGTCCGGATATACAACATGCACATGGGAGGAAGAGGTCCGTCACCACGTGCCATTGCGGCTCGCTCGGGGCTCTTCCCACTCGGCCAAGGTGCTCCTCATCTCCAAGCGTTCCTCGTGCCCCCGTGGTCTCTCCCCACGGTCCCGCCACCCTATTCGACTAACATACGCTCCTTGTGCGCTGCCCGCCACTATCGCCTACCTCACTGTTACTCCGTGCGCTAGCCGACCTTCCCCGCGGTCGCAGTACCAGACGCTGGAACCCGTGCTCTTGCGGCGCAACTCTGTATTAGCTGAGACTAGTTACAAGTCTGTAACCAAATCGCAACTGAGGGTCGAGCTGCAGCCGCAGCTCGGTGACCCACTTAAACTACCCCCCGTCGACCTACCTACTCCTACCTACGGCGCCTTCCTACTCCTACGATCTGGACCTCCCCCCCCCCCCCCCGGGATCTCATCCCCGCTCTCGTCGCTTGGTGGCCGCTCGCTGCGGCCGTCGATGTCGACTCGCCTTCGTCGATACTCGCTCTCCGTCGCCGTCCACCGTTCACCTCTCCTCGCGACCTTCTGCCGTCGCCGTGCTTCAACCTGGACCTCCTTGTTGTGGCTCGAGCCGGCTGGCTCGCTCTTGTCACCGTCCGCCGCCCTTGCCACTCATGCGGTCACCGTCCGTGCCGCCGCTCGCCATGTTACTCGATCGTCAAGTCGATCACCGCTGGTGTCGACTCAGACTGCTCACGTTGGCCGCCATCACCCGAATGACGCGACTCCTGCCTACACGCCATCCCCGCCGATAAGATTGTCCGTGATCTTGCCTGCGTCGTCCAATGCTTCAAACTCTGCATGTGATAACCACCGCCGCTCCGTAGGTCCGCCCGGTGTGCTGCCGAACTCGACTTCGTGCTCCACTTCATAACGACCCGCACGGTTTCGTGATCGCCGTCGTGTTCGTTCGACGATATGGCCTGCTGTCTGTTCCTGGAGGAGGGCGGGCATTGGTTCTGGCCGCCTCGGCCTGCCCCGTCCTCGAAGCATCTCAGCCACGGCCCCAGTCGCGGCCGCCGCCGTCCCGCTCTCCGCTGGTGAATCACGAGTTTCGGGCGCTCGCCCGTGTCTTCCCTTGCTGCCGCTGGTGTCTTGCCTAACGTCGCTGACCCCCAGACCGCCACCACCGTCTCGAATCGCTCTCTCTCCAGCGTGGAGGGCGTCTGCACTGCAACGAACCCCACCAACACCGTCTGTACCCATTCCCTCGGCTGTTGCCGTCGCCGACTTGTCACGATGAGCCTGCCGCCGTGTCGCTCGAGCTTCCCGCTCAGCGTCTGCACCTCGACGTCGTTCTTTAGCTCGTTCTTGGTCGTCGCGCCTTGCATCTTCTACCGCCACCTTCCGCTTCCGCGATCGTCCGCGTTGTGTCGTTTGAGGTCGAGTGCTTGCTGCCGCCAGTCCTGCGGTAGTCTGCCCTGCTCCGGCTGCAGCTATTCCAGGCCGCTGATCAGTGGCTGTCCCGTAGCCTGCCGCTAACGCCCTCCGGTACCCTGAACCATGGGCGTCTGCACTCACGCCCGCCGTTTCACCTGCATGGCGCTCACCGGTTCCCAACGACGCTCGCCCTGATCCGCGCCCGCGATCTCCGTCTCCGCGCCGCTGCTCCTAGCCCCTGATGCCGCTTGTACCTGCGTCTGCCGGTGCCGGTGCTGCTGACTGCACCATCTCTGCCGTCTGATCCCTCCCTGTCAATGCCGTGGTGCTGGGACCAACGCCCGCGTCCTCGTCCTCGTCCGCGAGCTCAGCGATGATCCGCTCCGCCACCGCTTCCCAGGAGTGGCTCGGGCAATGACTCGAGACCAAGAAGCTGCTGTGCACCAGGAGGTTCTCGCCCGTGTCCACTCGCAGCACTTCCCAGTTGTCGTAGCCCGCGTCTTGTACCAACCTCGCCGGCCCGACCCATTGATGTGCGAGCTTGGTGATCCCTTTGCCACGCGGCGGTTTTAGGACCCAGACCAAGTCGCCGACGCTGAATACTGTCGTTCGCCTCACCCGCCGATTGTAGTACTTCTCTCTGCGCTGCTGATCTCGCTCGAGCGCCGCGCGTGCTGCCGCCAACGCCCGCTCGATGTTGTCGACAACCTCCTTGTCGTAGTCTGCAAAGGGCCCCATCTGTGTGACTTCGCTCGTCCTCAACAGCTCGTTCGGCGCCCGCAAGCGCCGCCCCATCATCAACTCGTTCGGACTGTAGCCCAACGCCGAGTGATTCGCACCATTATACGCATACGCAGCGCGTGGCAGCCACGTATCCCAGTCATCTTGCGCCTCTGACACGTAGATTGCGACCATGACCTTCCAGGTGCGGTGGAACCGCTCTACCAGGCCTAACAGACCAGGGCGGTAGGGGACCGGTGTCATCTGTTTGGCTTGCAGCGCGTCCACCAGCGCCTCCACCACCTTGCCATTGAGCTCCGGGGCCCCGTCCATCATGATCTCTCTCATCGGGCCGTGCACCAGCACCAACTTCTCCGCAATGAACTTTGCAATGTCCGTCGCCGTGTGGTGCGGAGTTGCCGCCACCACAGCGTGTCGGGTAGCGTAGTCGACAGCCGCCACCACGTACCGATTCCCATTTTCCGTCACGGGCAAGGGGCCTGCCACGTCCAGTGCCCATCTGTCGCCGGGACTGCCAACACCTTGGCTCCTCAGGGGCGGGATCACCTCCTTGGCCTTGGCCTTCCTCGACCCACAATCGCGGCAGGACTGCACCCACTTGCGCACGTCCGTGCTCATGTCCGGCCACCAATAACCCACTGCCGGCCTCGCGTACGTCTGCGGCGTACGGAGGTGGCACGCGTAGACAGAATCATGGCTCTCTCGCAACGCCTTCGCTCGCAACACCACGGGCAGCACTACTCGGTCGCCGCCGTCCTCTATCTGTATGCACACCAGCCCGTGCACCACCGTGATCGCCCGGGCCCCATGTCTGCCCTTCTTCAATAACTTCTGCACGGTCTTGTCGCGCGACTGCTCCGCGCGGATCTCTGCGTTTGTCAGCTTCCCTTCGCCTCCGGCCGCGGACTGCTCCTCGTCCGGCTCTTCTTCGTCTCCTACTGCCCTTCCTTCGCGACGAGCTACCACTGCATGCACCGGCCCCCTTGACAGCGCGTCTGCTACGACGTTGCTTGCGCCGGGCCTGTAGACTACTGCGAAGTCGTACTCCTGTAATTGTAGCGCCCATCTGTGCAACCTTCCCGTCAGTTCCTTCGATGTCATGAGCCACTTGAGGGCTGCATGATCCGTAAAAAGCTCGAACCTTCGCCCAAAAAGATAAGGACGAAACAACTTCACCGCCCAGATGACGGCTGCGCACTCCAAATCCGTGATGCTATACCTCAACACCACCTCGGAGTTGATCCTCGAGGCGTAGGCTACAGGCCGTTCGCCCTGCCCCTGATCCTGCGTGAGAGTCGCGCCCAGGCCGACCTTTGAAGCGTCCGTGACCAGTCGGAACGGCTTCGAGAAGTCGGGATAGGCCAGTAGCGGCCTCTCTGTCAACGCACTCTTCAAGTCCTAGAATGCTTCCTGTTGCGACTCTCCCCAGCTCCACTCGACACCTTTCCTCAGCAACCTTGTCATCGGTGCTGCTCTACTTGCAAACTCAAGCACGAAGCGCCTGTAATAGCCCGCCATGTGCACGAACCTCTTGACTTCGGTCGCGTCCTTGGGAACGGGGAACTCTCTGACGCTTTCCACGAGACCCTCCATTCGTCGCACGCCGTCCGCGTCGAGCTCGTGCCCGAGCTACTCTAGCCTCTCCGCCGCAAACGTGCACTTCCGCGCTTTCGACGACAGCCCCGCCTGGGCCAGCCGCTCCAGCACCGCCGCCAGTTATACTACATGCTTTGATACGCTGCCCTTGGTGAAGACGATGACGTCGTCGAGGTACACCAAGCAGCTCTGCCAGGTGAGGCCGCGCAATACCGCATCCATCATTCGCTGGAACGTCCCGGGTGCGTTCGCTAGCCCGAACGGCATCCGGACGAACCTGAACAACCCTTTCCTCGTGACGAAAGCCGTCTTGTCTCGATCCTTCCTCGCCATTGGCACCTGCCAGTACCCAGCGTGCAGGTCACGGCTAGTGAACCGCCTCGCGCCATGCAGGTTGTCGAGGGTGTCGTCTATCCTAGAGAGGGGGTAGACATCCCGCTTCGTAATTGCATGGAGTAGACGATAGTCAACGCAAAACCTCACCGAGCCGTCTTTCTTCTTGACCAACACCACGGGGAATCCCCACGCGCCACTCCCCTCTTCAATCACTCCGTCTTTCAGCATTGAGTCCACTTCGCCGTCGATGACGCGCTGCTCTTCATGCGCGTGCCTTCGTGGGCGCCCCTTGACCGGTGCCTCCGCCCCCGTGTGGATCTCATGTTCCACGCCCAATGTTGCCATGGGCGGGCAGCCTTCTCTCGGCTCCAACAGTGTCGGGTAACGACGCAACAGCGTCAGCAGTAGTTGCTTGTCCTCTTCTGCCACGCCACCTATATCCAGATCCTGCTCGTTGCTGAGCGGCTCCTCGCTCTGGCCCGGCTCGTCCAACCATCGCCGCACCGCACTCCTGGTGAGCATGCCGCTCACTTCCAGCACTTCCATGTCTTCGGACGTCGGCGTCCACGTGCCGAGTGCCTCCCTCGCCGGCAACTTGGTGGTGGACCCCACCAAACTCATCACCGGAACCACGACCTTGCTGTCGTGTACCGTAGTCAGCGTGGGCGCCAGCATCAAATGGGGTTCGGCTCGCTGCGCGGGCATGAACAGACCCGTCGTACCTTCCGGCGCCACCACCACCAACTCCACCCTCCTGCACGTACTCGTCGTTACCTTCGCGCCCTTCACCAACCGGACTCGTACCGTGTGCTCGTCCAGCTGCCCGTGCTTCTGGCAGCTGAACGGCACGATCTTCTTATCGTCGCCGTCGTACCATTTCATCTCGCACGACGTGAAGTCGATCTTCACGCCGTTGCGAAGCATCCAATCTTCACCGAGGAGGAACTCGTCGGCAGCTCCTTCCACCACCAACGCGTCGACCTCCATTTCCTGGCCGTACTGCGTCAGGAACTTGAACCTGCGCACGCCCAGCACGCGCGCTACCGCCCCCGTAAAACCTTCAACGTAGTCAACTGGCGGAAGCACTTGTTGCAACACGCCCTCCTCTTTCCACGCCTCACTGGCGACGCTATACTGCGCACCTGTATCGAGCTTGATACTCTTCCACCCCGTCCTGGCCTTCACTATCGCCGTTGGTAGGGCGTCCACCGCCGGGGCATGCACTGCCCGCAGTCGTCCGACTCTCACAGGGTAGTCGCCTCCGCTAATCTTCTTCACGCTCGGGCCTTGGTACACGCTGCCACTGCAGTATTCGTACCGCTTCTCGTGCCCTCGCCGGCCACGCCGCTTGGCCACCATCTCTGTCGACTGTGGGGCCACAAATCCCACAGCTTTAGCTTCCTCACGCGTCAGGGCCCGCGCTGGTGTGTCCCTGTCGCGCCGCCACATCTCGTCGAACACGAAGTACGCCTCACTGGGGCACTCTCGAGCCGCTAGCCACGCGAGCAGCTCGCGTTTCGGCTTCGCCCGGGCCTTCGTCACCATCTTTTCATATCGTCGCCGCGTCCCGGAAGCGCGCAGGGCCGTGGTTGCCGCGTTCGCGCTCCCGTAGCCCTCGCCGTGTACCGCGGCCTCACCAAGACCAGCTCTCAGCTGATGCTCCGTTCGCTGCAAAGCCTCGAGTGCACCGGTCATGTACGCCCTCCACTCCGCCGCTTGCCTGTATTGCTCCTTGGCTAGGGCATCGTTGCGTCCGTCTGTGATCATCTCGGCCGTGTTCACGTTCCCCGTGTCCTCGCTCACCGCGTTCCCGTCCGAGGCTTCGGTCGGCGACCGTTTGCCATTCGCCGCTCCACTGCCGCCAGCGCTGACGACCGCGTGTTCTCGATCGGCTCTTCGCTCACGCCGAGCCTTCGTCCGCTCCACCCGCTTCTGCCGTCGGCGCCGCTGCTGGTCAGCCTCGTGCGTCTGTACCACCTCGTCGTGTAATGTGCTCGCCCTTGCCAGCAGCACGCGTCTCTTCTCGACGTCTTTCATCTGCATCTCCTTTTCCAGCGCCGCTTGGACCATACTCGGCGTTGTGCTGCTTCCTGCGACTCCGCTGTCATCTTGCGCGGTTACCCACGCATCCCACTGCTTCGTCACCGCCGCTGTCACCTCCTTCTCGTGCGTCCCGCCGGTCACCCCGCTGTCGCACTGGCTGCTCTCGGCGTCTACCACCTTCGTCTCCGGCTGGTCATTATCTTCTTCCGTTGCCGGCGTCTCCATCGTTGCGCCACAGCGCTCCGTCGCCTGTGCTGCGGGCCTGGCCGGTTCGCCGGGTCCGTCGTCGCCATCCCCAGTCCGAGGCCAACCCGCCGTCGCGTTGGTGGCTCGCAGCCGTGTAGTAGCTGCTGCGCCATCCCCAGACTGAAGACCCACCGCCGCTTCCGTGGTCACCTCGCGCACAGTTTCCGCCGCACCATCCCAACTCTCAAACGTCACTCTCCACTGCTGGCCGCCGTGCCGCTGCTCCGCCGGCCGTCGTTCCCCCTGCTTCGCCCGTACGGCCGCTGGTCTTCCTCGTCTTCCCGATCCCGGTTTAGAGAGGCGTAGGGTTGGGTCCCCTGCGCTCGCTGCTCGTTTCCCTGGTCGTTACCTCGCGCCTGAGCAGATCCCGCTGCCGTCGGGGTGCCACTTGCCGCCAGGTCCGCCGCCTTCAAGCCACAGTCCCGGGCAAAGTGCCCTGGCTTACCACAGTAGAAGCAGAAGTCGGCGCCTCGCCGCCGTCTCTCGCTCAGGTACATCTCGTGATTGCGCAGGCGGCCTTCGCGCGTGGCGAGCGCAGGGTTGTTGTAGCCGTCGCCCTGCCCCGCCGTGCCGCCTTACACGCCCTCGATCTTCAGCGTCTTGGCCGGACGTTTCCCATCGTGTTCTGTTGCTTTCTGCCGCTTGTACCGCCCACCAGTCTGATCCGGGCCGTTGCTTGGGCGTTTGAAATTTCGAACTACTAGACGTGGTCTGATTGGTGCCGGTGGGTACCAGTTGGAACCCTGGTGGGATCGCCTTCCACCATTCGCCCGCACTGGCTTTCACTCCGTCCACTGGTCTCCGTTCAGTATCGAACCTAGGCTGTTTCGGTGCCGTGCCCCACGCCGGGCCGTATCCGGACACCACATTCCCCATGTTCCCGTCGAGCCCGGACTGTTCCTTGTCGTGCACCCTTGGTGTGGTCGCCGCCAAGGGGCCGCGCCCTGCCGTGGCCTCCCTCGCGTCCCACGCTGCGATGGCCGCCGCCAGCCCGACTCCATAGCCTTCTCCATACTCCCCCACCTGCGGGGTCGCCACGTTCAAGGCTTCGTCGAGCGTCCGGGACCGATGGCCGCGCACGTGCGTCGCCACCGCCACGCTGCCCATGCCTTTGCGGAACGCGCTCACCTTCCAGTCGTCGCCGATCTCCCCTCGTTCCGCGATTTCGAGCAGGGACTGCGCGTAGTCCACCAAGCGCTCTCCACGCATCTATCGCCGCGCATTCAGCAGGTCAACCACCTCCGGGCCGGACCTCTGCGTCATATACTTCGTCCTGAGCATCCCCACCAAGGTGTTGATCGTCTCCTCCTCCGGGGGCACCGACTCCATGACCGTCGCGAACCAGCGCTTCGCCTCACCGTCGAGGTTCAGAGCCACCTCGTCGTACAGCTGCGCGTCGGTCCACTGCACGCCCATGGCCACCGCCTGCCGGCGCACCTCGGCCCTCACCGTCTTCAGCCACATTGTCACGGGCATGGTGTCGTCCAAACCCTTGAACTTGGTCAGCTTCAGGGACTTCGGACGCTCGCGGACCACGATCTGCTGCGGCGTCACTCCTACCGTGCCGCCCATCGCTGTCGCTTCCACCGCCCGTCGCGCAGGTGGTGCCCAACCAGATCCAGCTCCACCGTTGCCGTACGTCGTCCTAGTTGGCCCACCGGCCGCTTCGCCAGTCGCGCCAGACGGCGCGTCCCCACCGTCACCCCTCGTCTGGGCGCCGCCTTGACCGATCGCGGGGCGTCCATCATCACCACCACCGGCTTGTTCGCCGCCCCGGTTACCAGACGCTCGTCCTCCGTCGTTGCCGCTTGACGCGCCGACGTCGCTAGGCCCCGCTCCGTCACCGATCGTCACGCTCGTGCCGCTGGCAGACCCCATCGGCGTGTTGCCGGAGGCGCCGCGGATTTCCTCCGCCTCCAACGTCACGGTGCCGCCGTCGTCCGCGTCCACAGTGATCGTAGCCTGCTGCTTCGCCCGCTCCGACGAACGTCGCTCGGCGCGCTGGTCGCGCGCAACCACTCCCACGTTCGTAGTCATCTCTTCCGTTCTCTTCCGTTAACCTTAAATCATACAACACATTCACACTTAGCTACCCGTTTCCGTCCTCCTTACGTACTCCGGTTCGCCTGCGGGGTTAAGCCTCTGACGCCAAGCCCGCAACAACTAGTCCCCATAGTTGTGCCCGGAAGGCGCCTGTCATTACCACCATGTAGCTTTCTCCAACCGCACTTCCGTTCCCATTGCACGTCCACCGTGCCCTTTCCTTTCTCCCAGCAGAGTTGACCGTCAACACCTAGGTCAGCGAGTAGGGGCCGACTGCCAGCAAGCGCGAGCCGTAGTAGTCAACCAGACAGCTACTGGCCCATCGACCAGACGCCCTCGAGATAGGGACGGCAAGGAGGGAGCGTTTTCGGCACTTGGGCTCCGGTATCCACAGGCTGCCCCCAGCAGGTCCAGTCCGGATATACAACATGCACATGGGAGGAAGAGGTCCGTCACCACGTGCCATTGCGGCTCGCTCGGGGCTCTTCCCACTCGGCCAAGGTGCTCCTCATCTCCAAGCGTTCCTCGTGCCCCCGTGGTCTCTCCCCACGGTCCCGCCACCCTATTCGACTAACATACGCTCCTTGTGCGCTGCCCGCCACTATCGCCTACCTCACTGTTACTCCGTGCGCTAGCCGACCTTCCCCGCGGTCGCAGTACCAGACGCTGGAACCCGTGCTCTTGCGGCGCAACTCTGTATTAGCTGAGACTAGTTACAAGTCTGTAACCAAATCGCAACTGAGGGTCGAGCTGCAGCCGCAGCTCGGTGCCCCCACTTAAACTACCCCCCCCCGTCGACCTACCTACTCCTACCTACGGCGCCTTCCTACTCCTACGATCTGGACCTCCCCCCCCCCCCCCCCGGGGTCTCATCCCCGCTCTCGTCGCTTGCTGGCCGCTCGCTGCGGCCGTCGATGTCGACTCGCCTTCGTCGATACTCGCTCTCCGTCGCCGTCCACCGTTCACCTCTCCTCGCGACCTTCTGCCGTCGCCGTGCTTCAACCTGGACCTCCTTGTTGTGGCTCGAGCCGGCTGGCTCGCTCTTGTCACCGTCCGCCGCCCTTGCCACTCATGCGGTCACCGTCCGTGCCGCCGCTCGCCATGTTACTCGATCGTCAAGTCGATCACCGCTGGTGTCGACTCAGACTGCTCACGTTGGCCGCCATCACCCGAATGACGCGACTCCTGCAGACAATACCTACGGTGTCAAGTGCCGTTCCACCCGAGATATATGACCCATCATTGACTCCATTGCCCGAGTTACTTTCAGAATCCGTACGATTTCCAACAAGATCGGTGGACAACGAACTATCAGAGCGGTTGTTCGTCCCACTGAAGTAGCTGTACCGATCGCCATTATTATCACAGCGGCTCGAATTAAGTGAGATGTTGGCAATGTCAACGTCGGCGGCATTAACTTGGAACGTTAACCGGACAAGTGCGTCTAACGGGGTGTCGCACGTCACCTCCACGAAATAGCAAAGGGATAAGTCGCCAAGATTATCGAATTTAACGATCGCGTAGGTTGCATAGCCCCACTGGTGGATAAACATTATAATCTTGGTCGCAGTTTCCGAGGCACTGAGAGCTGAAACCGCACGGAATACTTCACATGTTTCGGCAAATGCCTCTATCATTAGAAAAGGAGCTCCTTCAAATGACCTTGAGACGTCTCCCTTAAAATCAGCTGATCCGCACGGTGAATTCTACGACCTCCATCTAATACATCACGACACACCGTCGAGTGACCAACAGCGAACCACAAGTATATCTACGGTTGCTACGGGGCCGCTCAAGAGAGGGCCGCGGTTTGTGGAGCGATGGCCTAATTACGGCTAGACAAATGCCTCGTCAGGATGTACAAGTGCAACATTTGCTCAGCTGCGGAGCGTTTCGTGAGGTTTATGCTGGTCTTTACAATGGAAAGCGTGTCGATGTGAAAATGTTGTCGAGCGAAACTCGACGTGTCGTGAGCTATGTGAATAATTACATAGCTGAAGCCAAGATGACAGCCAATATCAACCACCCTCGAATCGTCCGTTTCATCGTCGTTGGGTGGGATTCTCTGACTTGTGCGTCGTCATGGAGTATATGGAGAGAGGAGATCTACGAACTCTCATAGGATATGAAACATATAATCATCCTGTTGGCATCGATTGGGAGAAGACTACGATTGCACTGCACATTTGCCATGCACTTGCGTACCTTCATTCACTCTCTCCTCCTGTCGTGCGTCGAGATCTCAAGGCGAGAAATGTGCTGCTCAATCATTTGGGTATATTTATCGCTAGACACCACAACGAAGGCAACCAGACACCACAACGAAGAACCCGAAGCCGATTGGCCAAAATTAATGTCTGTTTATAGAACGGTTGAAGTGCACGTTGGGGGTTAGCAAGGCGTCAAATAGAACTTCTCAAAGGCAAACCTGTGAACTACGAGCCACTGCCTTCACGAAGCAGCAACCGGGTGACCATTGCGACGGCTTGGCGGGAGACGTTTTAGCGGGAGACTCGTAAGACATCCAGGAGGCAAATGCTCGCAGTCAAGCCGCGCTGAGACGTGCAGAGGGGGCGAACGTGACGGAGGGTGCAGTACTGGGCTAAAGGTAAGGAACGTTCAACAATACGGAGTCACATTAGAAGTTGCTAACCAGTGCAATTACAGTGGCTAACGATACCTTTTATCCTTACTCGTAAGTGCGCGGAGATTCCACACGGCTCGCACAGTGAAGACATCACAGTTAGTCACAGAAAATATATCCATGTTTTCATATATGCCCACATATATATGCTGAACCTGGAGGTGACTGATGTGGGCATCGCCGACGGGACCGTGGTCGAGTTCGCGACCGACACCTCGGGCCAGGCCCAGTGCGAATACTCGTGCTCATTCTTCGGCTGGCACCACAGACTACTGCTGGCCTTCCCATGACCTCCACCTACGAGGGTGCACCGTCCTCTCTCGTTCGTTGGGGCGCGAGTGTTAGATTAAGGGCGTTTGCAGTGTCACGCACTGCATTAATTTTGGCCAATGGGCTTCGGGTTCTTCGTTGTCGTTTCTGGTTGCCTTCGTTATGGTGTCTAGCGATAAATATCCATCATTTGGTGGAAGCTAAGGTGATCGACTTCGGGATTTCGAAGGAGCAAACGGAACAAACGATAAGGGCTGGGGTGGGGGTATCGCTGTGGATGGTACCTAAAGTGATGCTCGGAGAAAAATACGGCGATACAGTCTGTCAGGTTCTGCCAGAACCCAGACGCTGGCCACCTCTCCAACCGACTCCGAAGAGCTAGAACCCGCCACAGCCTCACGTTAGGGATGTCCACCTGACTGTGAGCGCGCAACAGAGCCCAAGAAGTATCACAGCTGCGATGCTGGACGAGATCGTGTGGAGTAGCGCCCTCACAGAAATCTGCAAAGTCGTCCTCGCACAAACCCGTCGCGTCCGCTGTCGGTGGGCGCGTCAGGTATTTCCCCGGGACTTGAGTAGCGTATCTCAGGATAGGGTAACGAGTAGCTCAAGCTTGGAGCGTGAAGTCTTCCTTACTGGGACGGTCTTGTCCTTGATCCGTCTTTTCTCCTTTCTTGCCCTTGAACACGTGCAGTTATCGGTGCGTCGCGTCCTTGGGGTGCGTGGCGTTATCGGGGCCGACGCGGACTTGTGCGGCGCTATCGGGGCCGGCACGGGTCTTCGCCTTCAGCGACGCGTTATCGGGCGTGCTTGGATGGTATCGTTTAACGTGTCCCTCCTGTTGGGCACGGGTCTGAGGGTGAGTACACCGACAACCGAGGGACCGGGGGCCGCGTTATCGGGGCGGCTCTGCTTGCCGGCACTCGGAAGCCTTGGACCGCAAGGGAGAAATCCACTTGAGCGGCACAAAAAAGATTCGGGACTGAGCCTTACACCTATCCTATGCTACCGACTGACTACTTGAAGATTGCTAGCTACGGTTCCATGCCTAACCCTACTTCGATGACGCATGCCCTGATTTGTGATGCTGGATCTCTGAGACGGGGTCCTCCAGACCGCGTCTCAGGGGTTCCTAGGACGGGGTCGTCCCAGACCTGAGACGGGGTCACTCAAGCGGGGTGTCACTAAAGTGAGGTAGTCCGAAAGCCTTGAATGACAGCTCCGACTCAGCCTTGACATCTGAGGTGTCTTTCACCCTTTCCGCAGAAGATTCCGTACAGGTCGCGTTCTTTCACTCTGGGCAACGGTCCTCTGGCGCGCCTCGCTCATCACTTCTCATCTCGCGGTCTGCTTCACCACAATCGTGAAGACCCTGGGCTGTGCAGGCTACTTTGGTGGCCCTCGTGACGTTCAGGTAGGTGGCGGTCTTTTACGTAGCCAACGAGCTCTAAGTCTGACAACTAATTCATTCTTACGTTTGCACACCAGCGCGCAAGTCGCCTCCTCCACCCTCTGCAACAGATCGAAGCTCCCGCCTCCACGCTCTCCAACGCCAAGGTCCCCACACGTGGTAGCACTTGTTGGTCAGCGTAACCCTGGCCAACCAATCCGGAGAAGTGGACCTGAGAAGGTAGAAGCAGCGTGCCGAAGTGCCCTCCCGGCTGGTTGAAGAGCATCCTGACCTCAGCAAGAAGAACGGAGGTCGTCCCTACAGAAGACGTCCTGACGACGGTCGTGTGTGTAACGGGGTTACACGCACAAGTGGCTACAAGCCAGTGTGGGTTTAACAGATAAAATATCTGTTAAAAGTTTTAGATACTTCCTCACCTTGGTGTAAGTCACACCTATGGATACATTGAAGTGGGCCACCACAATGAGTGGTCCACACATACCCAAAGATCGCATTGGTAGAAAGCAGCATCTTTCTACCAATTAGAGACGTGCATATTGCCGGGGCTCTGACAGCCAGCCGCTGTCAACCCCTTTCATAAATGATAAACAGTTTTAGCAGATTTAGGAGGGCGATCAATTTACAAACAATACAGTTCTCATTTTACCTAATCTAAGTCACTTGGAGTCTTATCTGATTTAAAATCTACGTTAAGTATTTTAAAATGGTAAGGATTTCAACGATTTTAGGGGAAATCCGAGTTGAATCTTCTGAAAATTAGTTTAACGTCGAAGTTAGATCCCCGTTACATGAAAAGTGTCACCTATCGTAAACAATAACGTGCTGTAACAATAAAAAAAACTTGTCTGCGTCGCTCTATCTCACATCGTTCCCATGAACCTAACCTTTATCCTGTCACCGCTGACCGCGGCTGTGATTAGAGCCGTCTTACCGTATGAGTGCACGAAACGGATATTGGCGGACGAATGAGCGACGAACCTTACGTGAAGAGCAGGACGCAGTGGGGATCGAACCCACAATCACTTGTGCCGAAGGCTGGTGACACACCCTGCCACCAGCTCGTTTCAATTTGTAATGGCTACAAACAGATCCTTTTTATGTTTCTCCTATACTATGTAGGTAACTACAAAATAGATAGCACCCCGCAGTTGAATGGTAATCGTTACTATAGATGCGATAACTATTAACCTCCCTCCCGGTATTTTTAGTGTTTTGTTATGGTCGGGTTCAGGGGTCTGGGTCGTAATTTTCAAATCAGCTGCACGTAACTTCTCTAAAACACCAGACCCAGAAGCCCGACCCGAACCGCATACGAACCGAAAAAAATGTAACCGCCATCTCCACCACCGGCTACAGCGATGCCACCAGCGCTACCAACTCCACCACGGGCTATTGCGAGACCCCCAGCACCACCAACTCCACCACTCGCTGCGGCAAGACCGCCAGCGCCGGCACCACCAACTCCACTTGCTATGGAGCTGACACCGCCACCGCCACCACCGACGCTGGTGCCCGTGTTGATTGCAATGAGCGATACGCCACCATCTTTTCCTCCCCAAACCCCACATGCAGCGGTCATATCGGACTCGGCGGAGTCATATGGAGAAGATCTGGTAACAGATGATGAGCGTCGATATCACTACGCTTATGCGATGCGACTGGCAAATGTTGAAGGGCAGCTACGTGCTATAGTACGCTGGGAACCAACTATCGAGCCCCTAACATCTCTTTCCCTGGTCGATGCCCGCCGAATTGAGCGAATCGCCGCCGATCGCCCTCAAGTACTACCTCGGCAAGAGCAACCCCGTTATCCTTATGAAGATATTCTAGAAATTATCCCGATGGAGGGCGGGGAGATTCGAGTGCTAGTGGATTGGGTGGACACGTACGAGCCGCTTGAAAATATTTCTCAGGAAGATGTCCAAAGATTGCTTCGTGAGCACGAGGTGATGCACAACTAACCGTAGCCTGTGAATAATTCATGTATTACTAGTATGTCGTTCTACCGCAAACTTTCAAAAATGAAATTGCAAGTTCGCATTGACGCACAATTCTACTATATCTGCAGCTCCTCCTACCTCCAATCTGTAAATGCTAGTCACTATGAATATACGAACCCGGTGAAGTTCAACCTGTCAGCGCCTTCTCTGGGGCGCTCCAGCGTCGCATGCTGCATCCACACAACTCCTTGCGGAGCCATTTAGAATTTGCCGGTACCCGAGGCGTTCTGGATCACGGCACGGATGACCTTCATCTCAGCTTCAACGTACACGAGGCGGTCCATGCAGCGTCATGCTGCGCTCCAAGAAAAAGCCACCGACCGCGCGGCCGGCAACGAACGAGCCGCGCATGAACGAGTCGTTGCTGAGCAGAGGCAAGCCCATGCGGATGCGGTTCTGGCGCTGCGCCTCCTGCTTCACGTACTTCTAGCTGCTGACATTTTGCTCGAACACGTTCATGTGGTCGATTTGTTCCAGGAAGAAGACAACAAGAGTCTTGCCCAGGTCATAAATGAAGAACAAGGAGACAGTAGCCCCACACAAACCCGGTACGCTTGAGCGAGATGGCTTCCGTCTTTGTGAACGACCAGAAGATAACGACAAGCGTGGGCACGACCGTGGAAATCAAGCAGCAACCGCCAGAAGACGGCCGGGTGCGCGCGTGAAGAACTGCCCCTCTGTACGAGCCGTGAACACCGTCATGAAAGCCGGCAGCGAGCCTCCAGTAACATCACCATCATCACCTGGCCATACGGCAGGTCGCCCACGCCGAAGTAGGCACGAACACCGTTCTTGTTCCACGAGTCAAGACCCCAGAACGGCAGCAGCAGCGAGCTGGTAGCAGCGATCCGACCAAGCGTCGTCGACACCCAGTAGATTCGAGGCGGGTTCCAGGTCTCGGGGCGCTTCGAGGGCACCAGCTCGAAGTATGGGTGCACGGCCTCAGTGCTCTCGTTGCACTTGTAGGGGCGCTCGCCGACGTGGGAGGTGAAGTGCTGGAAGCGACGGTGCACGGGCTGGTGGACGTCATGATCGGCTCGCCCTTGTACGTCGCCACGCATTTGTCGTCGGTGACGAAGTCCGACGAGACCTTCTCCAGCACATCCTGCTTCTTCACCTGCGCCGCCGACACGGGCTCGCCGCTCTCGGACGCGACCGTCACGCGCTCACCCACCTTGGCGTCGAGAGGGGGGGGGACACCACGAACGACACGTTCTCGTGGGCGTCGTCGCACGCGCACAACACCATGTCGTGTGACTTGAAGCCACCCGGCTTGGCCGACTTCAGATTCAGCAGCGCCAGCAGCTTGCGGTTCTGCATCTCTTCCAGCGAGTAGAACACATGCAGTCTGCTTCGGCTCCTCCTCGCCAACGTCGATCTCCTCACAGTACAGCTTCTCTGACTCCGGGTGATTCCAGACCTTGACGATCACGCCGACACGGATGTCCAGCGAGGCGAAGCGCGGCGTTGCAGCCTTCCCAGGCGTGACAGCCTTCCCAGGCTTGGCCTTCGCGGGCTTGGCCTTGGCTGCAGCCACCTCGCTCTGATCCCCTCGGTAAGGACGTAGTTGTAGTAGTAGTAGGAAAATTGTCAACTGAGTGTATTTTGTTGTTCGTTAGACTTTTTTGTACTTCCTTGGTCTCCTAGTACAGTATGTCCTGGTGGTCTTCTTGCTCCCTAACGTCTTCAACTTCAACGTCAACCAACTGCAATCTACAGCTACACATGTACTTGGCTTGGTTCAACATGTACTCGGCTCAGTTCAGCCGATGAGATACAAAATGCAAGTCCTGCTCCACATCCGTGCTGGTGCACAGCCGTTCGTAGAGTTCACACGAGGTGCTCGCATTCATCCACCATATGCGGCAGCCTCACAGGACCTTGTTGAACAAAATGTCACCAATCGTCACCTTGGTGCCAGGCTTCAGGTTGCCGTACTCGGCCTCCTCGTCCGAGGTGCGAGCCACAGCAAGCGATCGGATGCCACGCTTGACCAGGTCGAGCACCTTGGCCCTACGTCCTCCTGGATCTCCGTGACATTGTGGGCAAGCGCCAGAATAATTTGCGGGGTGCCCTTGGTTACCTTGAATACGTTACGTCCGGCCCGCGGATCGTCGACTCCGTGCGCTTGACCGAGGCGTCGGACGGCAAGTGGTCCATCACTGTGTACTGGTCAAGCGGGCGCAGGTCGATGGCGTCGAGCACCAGCCTGTCAGAGCATCCTTAGGCGGCTCTTTCCACTTGGAAGCAAGCGCAGCGGTGACCAGCACCTCCTCGCGAGTGGCCGTCGGGTCGAAGATAGGCAGGTCGTCCTGCAGCTCCATTTTGTTGCGGGTGAGCATGCCGGTCTTGTTCGAGCACAGCATGTTCATACCCGATAGGGTCTCAATGGATTGCAGCTGGGTGACGGTGGCCTTCTCCTCCGCGAGCTTGCGGGGGCCCAGCGCCACGATGGACGTGCACACCACCTGCTTGGCGATGATGGAGGCCACGAGCAGCACGACGCAGAAGGCGATGGCCTCGAGGGAGTCCTCGCCGTTGTAGATGAGGAGATGGCCATGAGGATCATGGTAATGCGGATCAGTATTGTGTGGGACTGTGTGGTTGTTGTAACAACCACTCACGGATCGCGCACTGGAAGACATGTGTTAATATTTGATATTGCACATTATGTAGTTATACGGGTCGTTTAGTGTGTTGATGTCATTATTGGCTTATTCATTATTCCAATAATTAGTTTTCAATGTGAAGCTGTACCGCAACGACCAGGACGACCCGACGCACGCCGCGGAGTTGGCGATGGAACCTTCAACCACTGTTACCGCCTCCAGCGACGCGCGGGGCTAGCTGCGGCCGACGGTAGCGGGCGGTATGCCCGTGCTACTCGCTTTGGCCTACGTCGCCACCGTTGTGATCCCCAACCTGCAGCGCCGGCACTCGCAGCCGGAGCGGATGCCGTGCATCATCATCGTCAGCATGGGCGTCGGCACCGTGTTCTTCCTGGCCATCGACTTCGCGGGGTGCGCTTCCGAAGGCTATCAAATCTCTGGTAACCTGCTCTTCTCGGCGGTCAACACTTCTGACCCGTACGCGATGTCCACGCTGGGCTTCGTCCCCAACAGCGGCGCTGACATCGTGGCCTACATCTTCATGCACGTGCACATTGTGATCGCCTTCTCGGCCATCGTCATGCCCACGTTCTTCATGGCGGAGTGGTCCGTATTGGGCGCGCACAAGGCCGCGCCCGCGGTCGACCAGGAGCAAGGCGTCGAGATCGTCGAGAAGCTCTCATCCGTCCCCGTCCTGTCGCCGGCGCCCCGGACTTCGAGTGCAACTAGATGGACAACCTCCAGGTGGTGGTCAAGTGCGAGGACGAGTTCGCCGAGTATCGTGGTAAGCTCAACGTGCTGCGTCTGTGCATGTTGGCGTTGCTGGAGGTCGCCTCCATCTTTCTGCGCATCCACTTTCTCGACCTCGTCGACTTCACGGGCGCGTCAGCCCTCACTACCGGTAGTCTAGTTCTACGCGCTCAACTTCTACCTCAAGCACTTTTGGACAAACTCCCCATGTACGAGCGCGTGGACAATGTCTCGACGCAGGTCTCGCTGCGTCTACAGTGGTTCGTGGGGCTGTACATGTCGACCGAGAACTCGACCTGCCGTCGCGAAAAAAAAACTCCCACTGCGCGACGACAAGCCCCAACCACCAGCTCAATTGCTCGAGACGATCGCATAGGTGTTGCCGTGGTTGACACATCCTCGCGGAGGTGGCGTCACCAAGCGAGGAAGAAGCGGGGGCTTTCATGCGACTTGGTACAGTTTTCCCATCAAGGAGAATTGGCTGAATGGCGACACCACGGCTGGGTCCACCAGCCTGGATGTGAGCCCCGAGAACCCGCAGGCTCTGGATGTAGAGACGTACGATTCGCCAAACAGGAAACCTGCTGTAGGACAGTCACTATTATAAAGAGACTCAATCAATAATGAGACCTAATGGTGCCGAGGTATCTCGCTCTTATGTACAACCGATCCACTGCTCCTCGACCTTGTCACAATTGCGGCTGCTAAGTCGACGCCGAGGGACGAGACGTTCTGCGTGGCCAGCGTCTTGTTCTGGATCATCACGAGCAGGTCGCTCACGTACTGCTTGAGCACCGCCGGCGACGTCCTTGATGATGTTCACCAGGTTCGTCATGGTGAAGAAGTCCGCCGTCGCGGTCTCGACGGCGGACTTCTTTCGCCAGCACGCGCGTGTTGTCAACGGTGGCCGCGGTGGTCGGGCTGGGGGTGGCAGTGGTGACGCTATGCATGGTCGTCGCGGACGGGACAGGGGTCACATGTAGTGGGTCTAACTTGACTCACTACTTTTGCTTACACGTTGCGCAACGTGTATGAGGAAGCGTAAGTACTTAGTAATTACTTCGGTTAATTATATTTTAATACACAAATATAAGTTAAGTAAGATAGGATTCCAAGTGACTTAGATTAGGTAAAATGAGAACTGTATTGTTTGTAAATTGATCTTTCTCTAAAATCTGCTAAAACTGTTTATCATCTATGAAAGGGTTGACAGCGGCTGGCTGTCAGAGCCCCGCTAATATGCATGTCTCTGATTGGTAGAAAGATGCTGCTTTCTACCAATACGATCTTTGGGTATGTGTGGACCACTCATTGTGGTGGCCCACTTCAATGTATCCATAGGTGTGACTTACACCAAGATGAGGAAGTATCTGAAACCTTTAACAGATATTATATCTGTTAAATTCACAAGTGGCTTGCAGCCACTTGTACGTGTAACCCCGTTCCATCACGGGGGCTGCCGTGGGTTGATAGTCGCGGGTGCTGCAGTGAGCACGCCGCCGCCGTTGCCGGCGGAGACGGCACCGGCGGATGAAGCGAGAAGTCCGAGGAACTCTACCATCTAGTGCGAAATGGAGAATAGGGATTTGTACGGAGAGAAGCAGATTGAGGTATGCAGGGCCTGGTCAAGCACCACCCGGCCGCTGCACCGAGTTACGGAGCTAATCACGACCGCGTATTTCATGCTTTCTCGGTCGTACAAGTCAGCACTGTTATAAAAATACAATTTCAGATAATATATATATATATATATATATATTTCAATAATCGCAAGGTGCACCTAAGGTGCGATTGCCTTTACGTGTACGCAGCCAGTAGCGACTTTGTCCACTTTGCACCGGATGTAACTTTGTCGTTGCCAGCTCCTCTGACATGTACCAGTCGCCTATTAGAACATGTCAGGCATACGTCGGAGAAATGTCGGAGGTGTTGTGAGACAAAGTATGCAAAAACATTGCAATAATCTCGTACTTAGAAGAATCAATACAATTCACTAGTATATACTTGACGGAGCCTCCGACCTGATTGCAGCTTTATCTTTTTCTCACATGTACTCGGTGAATGAGGGGTTAAATTATATTTGTGTATTCAAATATAATTAACTCAAGTAATTACTAAGTACTTACGCTTCCTCATACACGTAGCGCAACGTGTAAGCAAAAGCAGTGAGTCAAGTTAGACCCACTACATCTGGTAGCACTTTGTAGTCTGTCCAACGACCGACTGCTTGACGTTCGTACGAGGTGTACGAACGCGGAGCCGAGAACCACATGAGCACGGAGGTGCCCATGGAGAGCTCCAATACGCCTGCAACGCATGTTGCACGCGCAGACTGCCCCCACCTGTCTAACCCAGAGTGGGAAGCCCTCCAACGACTGTCAACAGTCATTGGAGAAACGGCGATAGCTACAATGCTGCGTACACTATCGCCGACGGAGCAGCATGGTGTTGCCCTAGGATTCATCATGAAGGAGCAGCGTGATGCTGCTTCCTCGGTGACGGCGTCGTCAGGGACGACACCGCGTGCTCAATCTTTGAAATTGAACGTAAGCAATTACGTGGGAAGAGAGGGCGAGCCTCTCCTCCGGTGGCTTGTCGAGCTCGACATAGCCATAGCGGCTCGACGCTTCGTCGACGCGCTGTCGAAGGTCGCGTTCGCCATGTCCTGCCTTAGCGGACGCGCAAGGAGTTGGGCGTATGGACGCCGACTTTCCGATCCTACGTGCTTCAGCACGTACGAATTATGCAAAGAGGAGCTCAGACAAGCGTTTGAGCCCCCGCAAAACGAGTTCCGGTCGAGGGCAGAGTTCCTCTACCTTCAGCACGGTAAGCATGACGTTCATGCTTACGCGCAGCGCGCACGATACTTGGTTTCAAATATCGTGACTAATCCAATTGACGAGGCGACTAAGGTCGTCACCATCATGAAGGGACTGAGAGATGGGCCCGTGAGGACCTATCTCTTCCGAGAGTACCCGAGTACTCGCGAAGCTGCAATCACCCTTGCCATGCAAGAAGAGTTTAGCCTGCGACAGGCTAAACTCCATGCCAATGTGCCGAGACCGCAACCGCGCCCGGACGGGAGGTCCAGAACCAATGGACCTCTCGAACGCAACAACTGCAGGTTATCAGCAGCAGGGACGTAACGTGCGATGCTTCCGTTGCGGAAGGATCGGTCACTTTGCACGGGAGTGCACGGCTCCCATGCCCCCTAGAGGTGGCCGCTGTGGCGATGCTAGGCATCGCCGCGGACCAACCAAAAACGCGAACATCCAGTAGGCGCGGGGCGCCCTACTGGTAATGCAGTCACGCGTGCCGACATCGGGCACGCGACACTGAGGACCGCAGCCCCCAGTGAGACTAGCTCTCGCTGCAAGAAACAAGATGACAGGCCGAACCTAGTCATCCTGAAAGTTTACTCGAAGAGAGCGAATGACTCTCTTCGAGCTTTAGTAGATTCAGGCGCGTCGAACAACTTTGTTCGACTGCGGAGCCTGCCGAGACTTGACTTCGAGAAGGTAAATGTACCTCGAAGTCTTCTGGAAGTGCGACTGGCAACAGGTGCCATCGTGAAGACCAAGAAGCGCGTCGTGAACGTGCGCTTCTCGTACAAACAACGAGTGTTTGTCGAACGCTTTATCGTCCTGGACCTGGACGATAAGTTCGACGTGGTAATGGGATCCGGTAACAGACTGGAAGAAGCGCACGCTCGTATGCTTCGGCCGCGACAGCGGAACAGAGAGCGATGGCCCTGTTACCGCAGCGCACGCACCAACAGGTGCGCGCGGCTCACCAGTCGAGACAGCGCTTAATGCTGCTGTCCCGGAGTACCCAGGAAGTGCGCGAGGGCGCGCACAAGTGAGACCAACGTCGGCAATGCTGCCGACGTCGGAAGAAAAAGATGTGCTGGTTCCGGGACCAACACCCACATTCAAGCGTGTAAGGGACAGTCCCTGACTCGAAGAGGTCAGGTCGACGACGACGCGTCGGCTCCGGGAGCCGACGCACCCTCGGTCATGAGGGGCTCCGCCAATGAATGGCGTCGAGGTGACGAAGGCGTGTCAACTCCGGGAGTTGATGCTGCAAACAGTGCGGGCGGTTGCAAACGTACCGCACTGACGCAATTTGCGTGCTGTCGTACAGCCGGGCTGCACGACGAAGCGCCATGCGATCAAGCCGGACTTGATATCGCGCGCCCGCAGACAGGGTCTGCCGGTGAAGGAACACATTTTCGTGCAGCCGGGCTTGCACGAAGGAACATGCGGTCAAGCCGGGCTTGATACCACGCGCCCGCGGACAGTGTCCGCCGGCGAACAACTGTCCGCGGCCGGGCATGGACCAGAAGAACAACTGTGCCGAGCCGGGCTCCGCACAACAAGAAGACGGCGCATGCGGAGAACAGTCTGCTGAGCAGACTGAGGCGGTGACGCCGGACGTCGAGACGCTAAGCGTCTTGACGCGCACTGATACTGGATTCCAGTATCGTGAAATGGGACTCGCTAATCCTCCGACGACGGCGTCGGAGTTGACTTCGCTTCCAGTCATGAGCTGGAAGCGCTTCACGCGCGACTTGCACGATGGACGCATCGAGCAGGTCTGCGTTCTTTCAAGCAGCGAAAGAACGGAGAGCGAGAGCGAAGAGCTGAGACAGCTCTTCATGGGAAGTACCACTGAGAGTGAAGACACTCTCAGTGCGAAGCCGAAGCGGGAGCGCTTCGAGGAACAAGGTTGGGACTCGTTAAAGTCGAGTCCCTATTACGAATTATTGAGGGAGTACAAAGACGTACTCCCGGAAGAGATTCCTGCGGAGCTTCCGCAGGATAAGGGATTCAGCACGAGATTGATCTCGTGCCGGGCACGAAGGACTGTGTCACGCGGCAGTGGCCACTGCCGCGAGAGCAAGTAAAAGCGATCGACGACTTCTTTGAAAGTCGTCGCAAAGCTGGACAAGCGCGGGAATCAAAGTCCCCGCACAGTGCTCCGACGTTCTGTGTGAAAAAGCCACACGGCGGATGGCGCATCGTTCATGCCTATAACAAGCTGAACGATGCGACGGTACCGGCGCAGACGCCGATACCGCGAAAAGATGTTATCATCGATTCGATGGCCGGGAGCACCGTTTACAGTGCTCTCAACTTGCGAGATGGATTTTACCAAATCCTAATGCGTGAGAGCGATATCCCTCTCACGGCAGTGAGCACGCCAAGCGGCATGCTCTGGGAATGGCTAGTAATGCCACAGGGGCTTAAGAACGCCCCTGCGACTTTCAACAGGTGCGTGACGCACTTGTTGCGCTCGGTGCGCGACTTCGCACCGAGCTACTTCGATGGTGTTTTCATCCACAGCCGAGATGTGGACGGAAAGACCGACGAAGAGATGCACAGGGTCCATCTCCGGAAACTACTCGAGCTTATGCGAAAACATAAACTCTACGCGAACCTGAAGAAGTGTATCTTCGGGGCGAGCGAGATACCCGTCCTCGGGTGTCTCGTAGGGAAAAATGGTGTCCGCCCTGACCCAGAAAAGGTCAGAGTGATTAACGAATGGCCAACGCCATCAAGTGTCAAGGAACTGAGGCAGTTCCTTGGCTTGGCCACGTACTTGTGCAAGTACGTGGAGGATTATGCGGGCAAGATCCGCCCGCTGTCACAGCTTCTTAAGAAAGAAGCTGTGTGGAATTGGACAACCGAGTGCCAAAAGGCATTCGATGCAGTCAAGCGGGGCTTGACTGAGGAGCCGATCTTGGCAGTGGCTGACCAAGATCGCCCATTTCACGTAGTGTATGACGCATCCGATTTCGCGATCGGATGCGCATTGATGCAGCACGATCACGAGGGCCGTGATCGTGTCGTCTACTACCAATCGCGTCAGCTGAAGCCAGCTGAGCGCAACTATCCGGTACATGACAAGGAACTCTTGCCATGAAGTATGCACTCGCAAAGTTCCGAGTGTATTTGCTTGGGAGTAGACCATTTGTGGTCTACACCGACCATGCATCACTGCGCACCGCAGTGAAGTCGCCACACATATCACAAAGAATGGCGAGATGGCTCTCGTTCTTTGCGGAGTATAACTTCCGGGTCGAATACAAACCCGGAAGATTGAATGTGGTGGCCGACGCGTTATCACGTCGGCCGGACTACGCAGAAGCTGCTGACGTCAATGCCATTGACGTCATGCGATCGAGCAAACCCACATCGTCTCTGCTGGACGATGTGAAGGCCGCGTACGCGCACAACGCGGACACGAAGCTCTTGCTGGCCTATCGCACAGCGCCTTCTGACAAGTCCCGTCAGAAGCTGCCCAAGCACCTTCGAGCGCGTGCACACCGCTATCGAGTGCACGACGGAATACCGCTTTATAATGCAGTCGACGACAACGCGATTCGCGTTGTCGTGCCAAATGACCATGACCTGCGCCTCAGGATCATGTACGAGTATCATGATGCCCCGACTGCGGGACATCTCGGACATGAGAAGACATACGTCCTTCTCACGTGCGACTTCTACTGGCACCACCAGTATAAGTGGGTGCGCAAGTACATCCGTGCTTGCGAGGTATGCCAACGCGTAAAGCCTGCGCCATTCGCGCAGGCTCCGTTACAATCACTACCGACTCCGTCGGAGTGTTGGAAGTCCATGTCTTTGGATTTCATCTTTGGTCTTCCCCCGGACAGCGGAGGGAATACCTGTGTTGTGGTCTTCGTCAACCGCTTCAGCAAGATGGTACATCTTGCTGCGGTGCCGGCAGAGGTGACCGTGAAGCAGACGGCCCGTCTGTTCGTCGACATGGTGATCAAACACCATGGCATGCCGTCCGACATCGTGTCGGACAGAGACCCGCGCTTCACAGCGCACCTGTGGCAAGAAGTGTTTACACTTCTTGGGAGCCAACTTTCAATGTCGACTGCGGATCATCCGCAGACGGACGGTCAAACCGAGCGCGTGAATAGCGTGCTCGTCGACATTTTGAAGAGCTACGCTCACTCGTTCCAATACTGGAGCGAGTGCTTATCGATGGCAGAGTTTGCCATCAATAACTCAGTGCATGCCTCGACAGGGCATACACCGTTCTACGTGAATGCCATGCGGCATCCACGTCTACCGAGTTTACTCGGAGTGATGGCTCCCACTTTAAGTGGGGGGTATCTACGACTGCAATACAGCAGCCGCAGAAAACCGCTGACACTTGCACAGTGTCAGCTGCAACAACGAACAAACGCATGAGTCTGCGCAGGGCGCAGACACCGCGAAGAACCACGCAGAGGCCGGGCCTCTAGCGGAGAGCGAGCTGAATGACTTCAGCTCGGATGCAATCAACTTCATCACCAAAAGACAAGCCGTGATTCGGTTTGTCCAAGACGCAATAGCAGCTTTTGTTGACCAACAGAAGCTGAACGCAGACAATGTGGGCAGAGGCAACACAAATGAATTCAAAGCTAGTTTTGTTAGCTACACAAAACCTGCCTAAACATGCAGTTTCGGATTTCGGAGCAAGCAAGCTTGCTCCGCGCTTCATCGGGCCGTTCACTGTGTTGGCACGGCGACGCATACACGCTAGACATACCGTGTAGCATGCGCCTCCATCCGACCTTTTACGTCGGAGGGCTGAAGCGGTACCTGCAGCACGAGCCATCTAGCTCGGCTGACCCGAAGCCTCGGCGACGAGCAGCCTCTCCTCCAGCGCGCGGACGCGCTGGAGCGACGCCTTCATCCGGGTCCCCAACTCGACCGGGATATTCGAGGAGGTCTGCGAGACCGCCGCGACTTGGGCCTTCTGGTTCGCCAGCTACTGCTTCAGGGCGGCGAACTCAGCGCCCTACAGACGCTCCACGGCGGTCACCCGGTTGTGGAGAGGCGCGTACTGATCAGCCCGGGGCTGATCATACCCGGGGCGTGTTCCCACCCCCGCCACCGCCGATCCGTGACGCCCGCGGCTCAACCCTCTGGATTGTTGAGCGGATTGTCGACGATGCGGTCATCGCTAGCGCCCGAATCCGCACGTGCTAAGAATTTAGCACGGAGCTCTTTGAGACTTTCGGGCACACGGAATGACGTGTACCCGTTCAGGCCGCGGTCGCTCAAGCGGACCGCGCCTGGGGGGCACTTCGCGCACTGAAAGCCCTCGGGCACAGCGCACGGCACATTAGTCTCCTCCGCAGCAACGTGGAGTTGCTCCAACTTTCCACGCTTCGAGTACGTCTCGAAGCGATCACGCGCTTGCTTAATCCGATCACGGTAAGCACTCGGCTTCTTGTTGAAGTTCTCAACAAAAGCATTCCAACTTTGACAAAGTGCCTGCCACTCGGGCACTTTGCTGCGAGAAGAGGTCTTCTTGCTTTGAAGCCATCGGAGCTCATGGAAGAGTCCGATGTAATAATGGCGCCTTTGATGCGTCTCCGCATCAAAGTGCAGCTCGGCAGCCACGGCGTCATCTTTGATGGCGCTGCATACGTATAACGGCACCTCATTCGGAGGTACCGAGTTCCCATACCGGTCCGAGATCTCAGACGCGGACGGCATCCACGGATCGCGCACTGCAGGCGTAGCGCGCGGAGAGCCTTGAGCTTTGGAATCACGCGCTGCAGTTGCAGCGCGCGGAGAACTGAGAGCCCCAGCGGAAGCGAGTGGGGTATCGCTCTCAGTTCGCGAACGCTTCGAACTCGAAGCGTCCGATTCGTCCCCTTCACGCTGGCGAATGTTCTTAGCGCGGGGGTCGAGCGACTCGCTCGACACCGAGTCTTTACGCTTTTGAGGATGAGTCCTTCTCGTCCTCCATGTCTTCATCATCGTCGTCGAAGTCGACGACGTCGCCATACTTCGCCTTCTGGCGCTCGAAGTAGTCATCGACGGAGAGATGACTCTCCACCGACTTCGGATTCTTCTTTTCTTGGGGCGCGCTCATCGTTGAATGCGCGCGGGTTTCTTCTCCAAACGCGGAGAATTGGCGAATGGTCAATTCCGAAGATTGAGGTGCGGGGACCCCGCGCGTCTAACCTTAAGGAGGGGATGGTGTAACGGGGTTACACGCACAAGTGGCTTGTAGCCACTTGTGATTTTAACAGATAAAATATCTGTTAAAAGTTTTAGATACGTCCTCACCTTGGTGTAAGTCACACCAATGGATACATTGAAGTGGGCCACCACAATGAGTGGTCCACACATACCCAAGATCCTATTGGTGGAAAGCAGCATCTTTCTACCAATTAGAGACGTGCATATTGACGGGGCTCTGACAGCCAGCCGCTGTCAACCCCTTTCATAGATGATAAACAGTTTTAGGAGTTTTAGAAGGAAGATCAATTTACAAGCAATACCGTTCTCATTTTACCTAATCTAAGTCACTTGGAGTCTTATCTGATTTAAATTATATTTGTGTATTAAAATATAATTAACTCAAGTAATTACTAAGTACTTACGCTTCCTCATACACGTTGCGCAACGTGTAAGCAAAAGTAGTGAGTCAAGTTAGACCCGCTACACAGCGTGGCCCGAACGGAAGATGCCTACCAGACACTACATTCTGCAGCAAGTTGCGATCGGGAGACTCCGAGTAGACTTTTCGGGATCGAGGCCGCAGCCAATAACGGAACTTGGACTGCCTGCGTGTCGGTTGATCCGAGCAGCAGGAGCACTGTACAAACTCCAGCTTGTGCTCGCTCAGGAGCTCGCGTGAGACTTTGGTCCCGTTGATGTGGGATATTCAACAGCTTTTCAATTTAGTGTACGGGTTCTTCTTCAATTCGCAGTTCGAAGAACTGTCGTTTGGGGCTGTTTTGCGGATGTCATCAAGTAACATTGGTGCAGCGTTCTCCTACTCCAGGGATGTCATCGAGTAACATAGGTGCAACACCAGCCATCTCTGGAATACAGGGCGGTTAAACATCAACAGCGCCTGCAGTCGTCCAGAGATCTACGACTACTTCGCAATGCAGCCTGTATAATGTAGATGATACAGCGCTGCTACAAACTATAGGCGCACTCGAATTTTTGGCCTAGACATCTGAATATTGTATTGTGAGAGGTGTTGTTCTCGTCAATACTAGCTAAAACATTATCGAATAGAACACAATACTGCATTCTTCAGAAGTCGGCGAATTAAAGAGTGAGAGCAAAATTTGACACAACAGGGGGTGTTCGAAACTATAGGCGCACTCCGACTAAAACTGTAATTTTTCAAAGTAAAGATCTCAGTTTCGTAACTGTGGGACATATCTCCTATTCTACGGCTACTAGCCACCTCTACGCGAAATCTGAGCGGCCAATTATTTTTTTCTTGAGCGCTGGTGCACAGATACATGACAGGAAAATTATGAACCTAATTTGAATGGAGGCACGGCTTTGCCGAGCTCTACCGATGCGTGGCAAGGTGTATATTATAATCTGGTAGCTCTGATTTCTTTATTAACGTCTAAACGACACATTCATGTGCCCAAATGCGATAGTTGATGTGGACTCCTAGCGGAAACCACAAGCAAAGAACGGACACAATGTTCAAAAATGTTTTACTTAGTATTTGTATTGGTGTGGTAATTTTGTAAGAGAGTTTACGTATAGCCAAGGCTTAGCCAAGATTTCCGCTGGGGGTCTACATCAACTATCGCATTTGGGCACATGAATGGGTCGTTTAGACGTTAATAAAGAAATCAGAGCTACCAGATTATAATATACACCTTGCCACGCATCGGTAGAGCTCGGCAAAGCCGTGCCTCCATACAAATTAGGTTCATAATTTTCCTGTCATGTATCTGTGCACCAGCGCTCAAGAAAAAAATAATTGGCCGCTCAGATTTCGCTTAGAGGTGGCTAGTAGCCCTAGAATAGGAGATATGTCCCACAGTTACGAAACTGAGATCTTTACTTTGAAAAATTACAGTTTTAGTCGGAGTGCGCCTATAGTTTCGAACACCCCCTGTTTTGTCAAATTTTGCTCTCACTCTTTAATTTGTAGCAGCACTGTAGTGATGGTGCAGAAGCTGAGCCAGTCTTGTCAGATTCATAAAAGAACGTACGCAGGTTATGAGGTCGCATATTGCCAGAATGTTCGCGGCTTTCACCGATAACTCACATTGGCAGCCAGTAAAGGGAGATTTCC
This sequence comes from Phytophthora cinnamomi, assembly GCF_018691715.1. NCBI lineage: Eukaryota > Oomycota > Peronosporomycetes > Peronosporales > Peronosporaceae > Phytophthora > Phytophthora cinnamomi. The sequence goes on from NW_027151029.1 coordinate 328,562, forward strand.
AACGCATACGTCTCACATTGCCAGCCAGTACATGGGGCTTTGCAATGCATACGTCTTCAACTGTAACGAAGAAGGCTACCTCAGAAACAGCTCTTTACTACATATAGTACTATCGATATCATATCACATCACCTTGAACTTAATATTACTATAATCATAGTACTAGTATCGTCTACTTATTTTGAGGCAGTAAGAAGCGATTATCACCATGTTACCTACTCCTACCCTTGCTCAATGGTCCAAGCCTCCAAAATCAGCATTGCAAGAAGCAAAAAGGTCATGCGTTCTATCCACTGCCGTTTTGGAATCTTTTAATACCAATTAATCTATTCCTTTTCAGTCTATATGTCGTTTGTTTCAACCTTCGAACTGCGCCTCCCCCCCCTGGGTCCACCACCTGGGTCCCCGAATCAGCACAGACTTTCGGAAACAGTTGATTGAGAAAGTTGTTTCACTCGATGCAGCAGAAGCAGCTGTGGCTGCTGATCCCTTGTGCCATTTGGATAGTGCCTCGACTCCGAACCCAAAACTAACCCTCCTGCCACAAATCAACAAACATTGGTTCCAGGCATCAAAGACCAGGTGCAATCCACGAGATGTGATCCGCGTGCACCAGTGGAATCATGTGCTTGCTGGCCTTTCGCCGTAGGAACGGGCGCATCTACTTGATACTTACACGCCTAAAGGCCATGGGGTGAATTAGATTGAGAGTTTCATTTCTCGTTTCCTCTCCGTTGGGGTCAATACGCTCCCCGATGAGGTTTTCGCTTCGTTTCGTTCACGTTGTAGCTGGGTTGGCTGTGCTTTCACCAAACAACGCCAAAGCGCAGACTTCATATACCGTCCTCTCCTACTACCCCGCCGACACGTGTGGCACAAGTGCTCATCGAGTAGACGTTGGGTCCTTCACCTGCAGCGCGAAGTGTGCACGACAAACTTCCGACTGGAGATCCGTACAAGGCTACTGCGATATTGTCGACTACAATGGCGTTGTGTACGAGGCGTTCGAAGGTGCAGCGTACATCATGATGGAAGCTTTCAATAGCAGTGACTGCACGACTGTAGTGGATGCCACCGCGTTTCAAGCGTCCGGAAGCTGCAGCCAAGTCATCATGTACGTGGAAGAGTGGGGGTTTGCGACCTACGCCATCGCCAAAGAAGCCAGCGGATATGTTTCTATCCGATACTACAATGACAGCACCTGCAGGTCGCCGCTGGTCGGGTCTGTGAAAGTGGTCGATGGTATCTACACCCAAGACGTCGATATTAGCCAAGACACGCTCAATTCAGGCAGCTGCGATGAAAACAACCTTCGTTGGACATATTCAGCTGCTCTAACGAGTAGCAACTCTAGTTCCTCGTCCAGCAGTAGCAGTAGCTCGAACGGGGCTTCATCCAGCAGTTCAAGCTCCAAAACTGGACGTAGTTCTGGATCTTCGTCGGCAACAACACCGTCATCCAACACTACAAGCTCCAAAACTGGAAGTAGTTCAGGATCTTCGCCGGAAACAACAGCGTCATCCTCCGGAAGCAATACGGGGTTGATTTCTGGGGTCGCTGGAGGAGCTGCCGCTATCCTCCTCATTCTTTTCGGTATTTTCCTGTGCCGCCGTCGATCAAATGGTAAAAATTCTACTCGCACTGACCAAGCTGGCTTTCACGCACAGGGCAACTACTCTCAAGCAAGTGAACAACAACGCACCACTACGTCAACAGGAACGAATCAAGGTGGAGGAATACTTGGTCAAGCTGGCTTGTGGAACGACGATGTAATCACTGCCAAACGAATTTCGCGTCGAGATGTTCATGTCGATCATCTAATTAGTCGTGGCGCGTTCGGTGAAGTTTATTCGGGCACTTTCGCTGGTTCACGGGTGGCAGTGAAGATGCTGCCGCCTGAAACACGCGGCATCATTCAACTCGTGAACACATTCCTGTCGGAAGCGAAAATGACGGCGGCGATGGATCATCCGCGGATTATCAATTTGATCGGTGTCGCGTGGAATTCGCTGTCCGATCTGTGCGTCGTCATGGAGTACATGGAAGGCGGAGACCTGCGAGCACTCTTGGATCGGCACCAAACTACGAAGCATCTTGTCGGCATCGACCACGACAAGGCAATCATCGCACTTCACGTCTGCCATGCGCTCACGTATCTGCATTCGTTGATGCCTCCGGTGGTCCACCGCGACCTCAAATCGAGGAATATCCTGCTAACCGAAACACTAGAAGCGAAGCTGACTGACTTTGGCATTTCTCGCGAGCGGCCTGATCAAACCATGACTGCGGGTGTTGGAACCTCGTTGTGGATGGCGCCTGAAGTCATGCTTGGTGAGAGGTACGACGACAAAGCGGATATGTTCTCGTTTGGCGTTGTGCTGTCGGAGCTGGATGTGCACACTCTGCCGTACGCTCAGGCGAAGGACAAGAACCGAGATTCCGAAGGACGAAAGCTACCGGACACGATTCTGTTGCGGCAGGTGGCCATGGGGGAAGTGCGAGTTGAATTTTCAAAGGCAAGTCCGCAGTCAATTGTGGATCTAGGCTTAGCCTGCGTTTCTGTCGATCCTGAAATGCGGCCTTCCGCGGCGGAGGCGCTGTATAGGTTGCAGGTTGTGCTGCGCACGGAACTTAAGAGTACGTCTAAGACAACCACTGTGCAAGCAAGTTAAACAAACATATTTGAACGTAGTATTTTATATGAGACCACCCCAACCAAAAAGTTACTTATGAACCTAAGTGCGAATCGCGATTTAATCGCATGAATCGAAAGAGCTGTCTTGTGCATCTTTTAAGCTATTGATCGTTAGAAAATGTTGAGAATTCGTAGAGTTACATCGGTCGAAAAAATATCTCCATTTCCGGACTTCCGAAATCTCGGATTTTATTTCGGGCCTGTGGCCTCAATATTTTTTCAGTTTTAACTTATTGTATATTGTCGGAAAGCTCGTGTACAAAGCAATCGATTTAGAGTTTTTCCGCTTTCTACGAGTGTTTTTAGCTTTTAATCCCGATTATGTACTAATTTTGATTGGTTAACTTTAAACGCGAATATCTCGAAAACTCCCAATGGTGGATAAATAATTTGTTATTTGGTATGGTCTCATAATATGAGACGATACCAAACAAAAAGTTACGGTGCGAACAGAAAAAATATTCTGCGGGAAAGATATCAGTCACATTGCGCATTATGGATTACTGGATACTTCTGCCCCGCTCAAGCTGTCAAGCTCACTTGGCTTTCGCCAACCGAGTGTGTTTCAATCGAGGCGTCCCTTTTCCGTTGGAAAGGGCAAGTTCATCGCTGGCTACTGCGGCGAGAGAACACTTGGCGCGTCTCCAGCTGGTGGCCAGCACTTATGTTGCTGGCTGATACGCAGGGTCGTTTGCCCACAGTCCATTGGACCCTCTCGATCTCAACGCCGCCAATGTGTTGGACCGTTCCGGCGTTTCTCGCGTTGCTACAAGTCTCCGTTCGTGGAGCGGCTGGAGCTCAGAGCACCTACGACACGTACTCGTACTACCTGCTGCGCGAACAGTGCGAGGGAACTCCGAACCGCGCGGACTCGTACGAGGCGGGGTTCTTCGACCCGTACCTGCAGTGCGATAACAAATGCAACGACAGCTCGTCCAGCTGGAAGTCGCACAACTCGGTGTGTGGCTCCACCAACTACAAGGTGGACATCGCGGCGGCGTTCGGGACTGCACCCTACCTGCTGCAAGAGGCGTTCGAGAGCGACTGCGAAACCTTTCGCGGCGCCTCGGGTCTCCTGGCGTCGGGCGACTGCGAGCAGATCATCATGTACGTCGACGCGTGGGGGTTCTCCACCTACGAGAAGATCCAGCTCGAGGCCAACGGGTCCGTGTCCATCCGCTACTTCACGGACCAAGACTGCTCCACTCCGCTGAATGGGTCGGTGGTGCTCACCTTCCAGATCAACGCTGAAGACACGGACATCGATCAAGACGTGCTCAATTCAACCACCTGTGACGCGAATGGCTACCGGTACACCTACTTCGCGAACACAGCAAGCAATAGCGGCAGCAGCGCCAGCATAACTTCGACCTCGTCCAGCGGAACAAGTAGCGGTTCGTTGCCGGCCTCAACAGCATCATCGTCTTCGGGGGGCAATGAGGGGCTCATCGCAGGGAGCGTCGGAGGACTTGTTGCGTTGCTGCTGATTGTGGCTGGGCTCTTCTTTTATTGCCGTCGCCGGTCGACAAGAAAGAGTTCGGATGGAAATGCACACGGCTACAGCAACGGCCTCGCGATGTTGTCTCCTGGGGCCCACCAGCAACGCACGTCAAGCCTCACCACGCATTCGTTTGGTAAAGGGTGGTCGGGTCAGCCTGGCTTGTGGACCGACGATGTGATCACGACCAAAAGGATCCCCCGTCGCGACGTACAAATTAAGCAGCTCATCAGCCGTGGAGCGTACGGAGAAGTCTACGAAGGCATGTTTGAGGACACGCGCGTGGCTGTGAAGATGCTGTCACCTGAAACCCGCAACTCGATCCAGCATGTCAATGGTTTCTTGGCGGAGGCGAAGCTGACAGCTTCCATGGATCACCCTCGCATAGTCAGCTTGATCGGCGTGGCGTGGAAATCGCTCTCGGATTTGTGCATCGTACTGGAGTACGTGGATGGTGGTGATCTACGAACTCTCCTCAACAAGTACGCCGAGTCGAACCGGCCTGTGGGCATCAACCGGCAGAAAGCCACCATCGCGCTCCACGTCTGCCACGCGTTGACCTATTTGCACTCGCTGCCGACTCCAGTGATCCACCGCGACCTCAAGTCCCGCAACATTCTGTTGACACGAGCTCTCGAAGCCAAGCTGACGGATTTCGGTATCTCGAGGGAGCGGCTGGACCAAACGATGACCGCTGGAGTCGGGACGTCGCTGTGGATGGCACCTGAAGTGATGCTTGGTGAGAGGTACGACGACAAAGCGGATATTTTCTCATTCGGAGTGGTGCTGTCCGAGCTCGACGTGCACACACTGCCGTACGCCCAGGCGAAGGACAAGAACCGCGACTCGAACGGGAAGCGATTACCGGACGCGGTGTTGTTGCAGCAAGTGGCGATGGGCCAGCTTACCGTTGATTTCTCGAACGCAAGTCCACCGTCCGTCGTGGAGCTTGGTTTGGCGTGTGTTACTGTGGATCCAAGACTGCGCCCAACAGCAGCTGATGCTCTGTACAGACTCCATCAGGCATTGACCCAGGAATTGCCCTAGATTGATTAGAATTAATGTTCTCCTCATCTTTGACAACTAAGGCCAGAAGTGTCCTCTCAACGGCTTGATCTTTTAAAAAGGGGTTAAACGTGTGGATATCCATGAGCGACCCACGTGTCATGTACCTATCGGATACTTTGAGTCCTGCCGACGAGCTGAATCATTCATCCAGCTTGTAGAGTTTTCTTCGTTGGCTCATTCGTCGAGCAAGAGTGCGAAGCATGTACCACCCGGAGCTGAACCTCGTGATCGTGGTGCTGGCATTGCTGGGGAGGGAAATGGCGAGTGCCCTGACGATGTTTGACGTGTGGACTTACTACGTGGGGGTCTCATGCAGAGAGGTCCCGAAAGTTATTCACGCTGGGAACTTTTCAACTTGTCGGGATGGATGCGAATACCACTCGGGAGACTGGACCATGATGAACGAAGAGTGCCAGATAGCGGACTACGACGAAATCATGGCGGACGCGTTCAAGAACGCCAGCTACGTCGTGCAAGAAACCCTCACCGATGACTGCGAGACCGTTCTGGAAGCTTATGCTTACATCGCGATGGGGAGCTGCGAGCTGGCCATCATGTACGTTGATTCCTGGGTCTTCCGGACGTATAGGATCGCCCAGGTAGAGGCCAATGGTTCTCTATCCACCCGATACTTCAGTGATAGCGATTGTCTGGTGTCCTTGAACGAAACGCAACTGGACATAATTCAACCGACGAAGGACACGATCGTTGACCAAGGTTTCATCGGGTCAAATAGCTGTGACGAGAACAACTTTCGATGGAGCTGCTACAACAGCTCAAATCCATACATATCTGAAAGCAGCAGCAGCGGTGGTGGTGGTGCCAGTATCAACAGTAGCAGTAGCACGACCTCGAGTACCATCGGCGGCAGCGGTGGGGCGGACTTTCTCAGTCGGCATCAGCTTCATCAAGCAGCAGCGGTGCCATCATCGCGGGTGTTGCTGGAATAGTTGCTGTCGTTCTTGTTGTGCTAGGCCTATTGCATCGAAGGAAACGGTCAAAGCGCATGGACTCTTCAGAACCCAGCGTGGTCGTCATGGACAGCAACTCTGACAAGCGCACGTCAAGCACCCAGGGGGGTTCAACCCCCTTGGAGGGGGCAGTACTAGGCCAATCTGGCTTGTGGAACGACGACGTCATCACCGCCAAACGAATTGCTCGTCGCGAGATTGAGGTGGGGGAGCTCGTCAGTCGTGGAGCGTTTGGGGAAGTTTACGAAGGAGTTTTCAAGGACAAGCGTGTCGCCGTGAAAATGTTGTCGGCCGAAACACGAGGGGAAATTCGCCTCGTGAACAATTTTCTGGCCGAAGCGAAGCTGACGGCCAGCATGGATCACCCTCACGTCGTGCATTTCATTGGCGTGGCCTGGGATACCTTGTCAGATTTGTGCGTCGTCATGGAGTACATGGAGGGTGGCGACTTGCGCTCGCTGTTGAGTGAGTATGAACAATCTGGACATCCAGTATGCATCGACCGAGAGAAAGCCACCATCGCCTTGCAGGTTTGCCATGCACTCACGTATTTGCATTCACTGTCGCCTCCAGTTATCCACCGAGACCTTAAGTCACGCAATATCCTCTTGTCTCGCGATTTCGAGGCCAAACTGACCGACTATGGGATTTCGCGAGAAAAACTGGACCAGACAATGACAGCGGGGGTAGGAACGTCATTGTGGATGGCGCCAGAGGTCATGCTCGGAGAGAAATACGACGACAAAGCGGATATTTTCTCGTAGGAGTGGTTTTGTCCGAGTTGGACCTACATAGGTTGCCGTATGCCCAAGCCAAGGACAAGAACCGAGACCCAAACGGACGCCGACTGCCCGACGCACTCTTGCTGCAGCAGGTTGCGATGGGAAAGCTGCGCGTTGATTTTTCGGAGGCAAGTCCTCGATCACTACATGTAGGAGAACTTGGGGAGCGTGTGTGTCTGTGGATCCGAGACTGCGTCCTATAGCAGCGGAAGCGCTGTACAAACTTCAGGTAGCTTTGACGCAGGCTGCGTGATTAAATAGACTTCGATTGCATATTTTTCTCATTAGACTTAGACTCCTCGATACGCCTCAGAAGTATGAACGCTGCCCAACAATGCACCAGTCACTTTCACTTCTTCCCCGTGCACCGCTCTTCTTCGGTGTTTGGGCGGAGTCAGCAGCAGTGCTCACGCCAGAACCTGTGAACACTGCGAGAGCGGCGGATCCGGCGCTGCTGAGCAAACTCGCAGCAGCAGAGCGAGTCGGTCTCGTCCAGAAATCGTCGAAGACAAAGCGGCACTCTTCGCCTGCCCCGAGCAGCAGATGCATGACTCGATGATGCTGTTCCACCTCCATGAAGTCTAGCAGACGCTGCAGACAGTAGAATCCTCGGGATTTCGGTAGTGCGGCCAACCCAGTGACGCTGCCACTGCTACTCCGCCGTCGACGGCGCTGACTTAGGGGGCCCATTCGTCTGCTAACCCCATCGATCTGATCATCAACATCCTCGTCATGGCCGATACGGTACCATTCACAGACTCGCGGCAAGTAAATCACGCGATTCACTTCGCCCAAACGCAGCTCGCGACTTAGAAAAGCTGTGCAAGCAGCATTCAGCTGCTCGTTCAGCTTCTGGCTACCATCGTACACACGGATAATGCCAGTGGTCTTGTCGATTGGAGGGGAGCTGTTGATCTGCAGTACCAAACTGGTGCGCATATCTGCACTGTCAATCGCAAGCCCTGCTGGTATAGGAAGTGGCGTTTTCTTGATAACCGAGAACGAGCTGCTGCTTGGAAATACTGGAGTCCAAGCCACGCCCAACATTGTTCTGCACAAACCATTGATGGCGTCTCCACCACCGATGGCAAGGTCCATGAGCGAGTTCTGGGACAAGCTCCGCTTGATGCTGGACGCCTCCAACGTAACTGGTACGGGGCAGCGGAGCATCACGCGCTGAATGTCTGCCAAAGTGAACCTGACCGACTCGAGTCCACCGTTAATGCGCACCAGGTAGCACGGCACGGTTTGCAGCAACTTCCACTGTTCGTGCGACTGCGGGTGGCCGAAGATGAGCACAGCGTGGATGAAGAGCGTGTGGTACAAGTTGAGCCCTAGCGCGAACCGATCCTCGCTCGACATATCGGACTCGACCTTGTCCAGATCAAGTTCATTTAGCCTTTCAACTTTGTTGAGAAAGCCAAGAACCGTGGGTCGGTTGATACGCAGCCTAACACCCGCCTCACCGAGTGCAAACACCTTCAGTCCGGCCTCCAAACCCTCCTGAACCAAGCTCAGGGTCGCTGCCGAATCAAGCTCTGCCGAAGTTGTGTTTACAAATCGGGAGGTGCGTTGGTTCAGGCACACAGGTTGGCTCTGCGAGTTCAGCGTCATCGGCGAGAAGAGAGGCGACGCAGCAACAGCTTCGGTCCTTGCACCTTTCACTGCGATAGACTGCACGTTGAGGTCGCAGTCGTCGATGGTGAGAGGCTGCAGCGACGCAACTAGCCGGTCACGTTCCTCAGGCGTCTCCACGAACAGCGTGATGACTTCCAGCACCAGATGAATTTCAACACAGTACCACCGCGGCACTGCGCCTCGCTCATGGTGCGCACTTACTGGTTTGTTGCCGTTAAGCAAGCGCACATGGTCGACGCTGCACACGTTGAGCACATTGGTGACAGGCACGCTCAACGACGGCGAGACCGAGAACGACCGGAAGAAATGCAGGTGGTCCGCAGACACGATGAACCATTCCTGGCGGAGAAGAGGCGTCGTACCGTCCCCAGCGCCGTGGAGTCGGTAGATGCCCGCCTCACACACGACATTCATGGCTAGATGCTGAGCCTCGTTGATCTGCACGCCAATGGCGTGGTAACTTGGCACGGCCGGCAAACGCGAGGGCGACATCAAGCACTTGTAAAGAGTAGCTTTCTCGAGCTGGTTCTGGTAACATCGTTGTGGCTGCCTCCAGCGCCGTCGCCCTTGGCACGGCTTGGATGCAACATGCTCGAGAACGTGGGACACGGCCGCTGTTTCATGCTCGATCTGCTCGTAGCGGTATTCACGAGATTCAACAGTGAGTCTCTGGAAGTCAACGGGTTCCTCAACCTGTGTCTCGTCCTGATCTTCGTCGGCGGCGATGCCAGTCTCGCGCTCAGTTTCTTTCCTGTCGAGCTGGTGTTCCAGTCGCAGAAGCAACAACGCATTCTTGATCGTCGTAGCGCTTCGCATGACTGTGCGCCGAAATTGCTGCTGCATATCCACCACCTCCAGCAGATACCCCACTTTGCGCCGGCCAGCCACACGGTCTACAAACTCGACCCACACATCCAGCGAGAAGCTCAATCGGCCGAGTGCACGAGAATTGTCAGCAATGCGACGACAAGCCTCCACATGAGCCAGCGGCACCCCTCCTCGTCCGCCTTTGCCTCCCCACAATGCGATAGGCGACCCGACGTCGAAATCGGGCACTTGGTCATCCCGAGGGAGCGAAATGTGTAAGCGCTGCGTCTCCACCTGCAACTGCTCTTGATCTTGATGGCGCACCGAGAAGCTGAAGAGGTGGTGCTTGTGAGCTACCGAGTGGGGCGCAGTCACTTGCTTTTGATCTCGTTTCGGCGGCGGCGTCACCAGGTACGCTGCAAGTTGCACATCCGGCATCTTCATCCACCGCAACGGAGCCCACTTGACTGCCGCAAGCATCGCCGTCGCCAAGTACCTCCACCTCCAGTCCACAATCCGCGCCTCCAGCGTGTACATCTTCCCCACTGCGAGGCTGTTGACGCGCCGCTTGTCCCCCGAGAACTCCAGCGCCTGCATGGGGACGGCAACGTGCGGCAGCTCTCCGTCCTCCCCGCATGACAGGTGGACGCCTCTCGACCTGCAGAGCTTGTGGACCACTTCCAGCAGCGCCTTCGCTGCCCAGTGCACGTCCCAAACCGGAGTTTGCAGCAGCTCCAGCGCCAGGAACAGCTTGCTGTGGGGCGGCGCGCTCCTCGTGACGCGGCCCTGCGCCTGCACCTCGAAAGCTCCGCGCCCTGCCACGAGCCGCACCTGGCCCTCGAACAGCTGCGTCTCCACTTCAACTTGGCGCGGCTGGTCGTCCACCAGCGTCCACTGGCTGTTGGCGTCGTCCACCAGAACCAGCTGGCGTCCAACCGTCGCGAACCGACGCCGGCAGCTGTCCAGCGCGTCGCGGAGGTGGACAGCTGCCAGCCCCAGCCCCAGCAGCAGCCACAGCCGCTTGGCCGGCGTCACGTCCCCGCTTGGGAACAGCAGCCTCGTCATGGGCTGGGAGCAGGCCAGCCCCACGGCCGCCACCAGCGCCAGCGACGCCGCCAGCGTCCGCCGCTGCCGCCGCCGCAGCGCGTCGCCCTGACCCGCCGCCATGTCTTCAAGCAAGGCTAATACTTATTATGAAGTGGCTGCTTGCGTGCGCTGCGGGCCGCCGTTTTGGAACTGAAGCAGGGAGGAGCGGCATGGAGAGACGGGCTAAATGAGGTCCGCCACCGTTGTGAAGAGACCGTTGCCCAAGCCAGCGTGCGTCAGCGCTTTGACAAGCATGTCGAGGGGGGAATTAGGAGGCGGTTGATCGGGAGATATGACGCGGAGATAGGGGGTGTCTGGTAGACAAGATAGGTGAGTTCGGTTGAGTACGACGAATTAGCGGGCGGCGAGCACAGGCTTAGCATGTTGCGTGCGTCTGGCGGCTATTTCCGGCACCAGTGCTGGAAATAGAAGGGAATCGGAACCTGCGCGCTGATTGGCGAAAAAGGTGCAAGGGTGGACACACCAAGTTGGTGGACGTCACACAACGCTTTTTTTTTCTTCACAAGTCGCAGACCTGACCTTACTTGGCTGGACAGTCGGCGATGTCACTGCGCGTCTAGCATGGCTCCGCGATCAGCGCTGGCAGAAGAACAGGTCGGCTTAATCGAAAACTTTGTCGCTCAGACCTTCGTTATAGCTGCTGGGCTTTGTCGACAGCGTTCTCATGCAATAGCGCGACTCGACCTTCGCTACCATTCCGTCGACGTCGACTGATCCCCCAGGACTGCCGTGGCACTCGCCGAAACTTGAAACAGCCTTCTTGTGGAGCTGCAAGTGAATGCCGCCAATGCCGCCCACACGAGCGAGCTTCAAAAACCGTGCTATCATACTGGTCTGTGGGTACGACCACAATTAATCCAAGTCACGATGGAAGATCGCTAGACTCGTTTTGAGTGTCTTCACTGCGGATGTCGGACAAGGTGATGCAAGAGCATGCCACCCAGACAACACTGGTAGTGTTGCCATTCGATTCTAGCTAGCCCAGGAGCGGAGTGAAAGATTGGCATTTCAGGTTTCAATGGAGTTAGGGCTGGACCGGTCGACAATATCGACTCCAACGGCACATGAGCGGACACCAGTCTCATTCACTGTACCCACAGAATCGATTCTGCTCGACGCTCATCAAGCAGGACATTGGGCGATGCGGCTGCTTTCGGTGCCTGTGCTTGCGGGCCTGCACTCGCAGGTGGCGGGGTCAAGTCTGTACAAGGTGTGGATTTACTACGCAGGGAACTCGTGCGACGGCACGCCCTACAACACGTACGCGGAGAGCGACAGAAGCTGCACCATCGCGTCATGCTTCGAGGACGGCAACACGAGCACGACGGGTGTCGGCTTGGCGTCGGTCGACTGCACCTCGGACTACAAGACGAGCACGCGCAACGCCTTCGGCAGCTCTCCGTACATTTACGTGGAGGTGTACAGCGATCCCTTGTGCCAGACGCTCTCGTACGCTCAAGGTTTCTTCGCGTCGGGAAACTGTGAGGGATCTCCCAACGTGAATACGAGCGAAGTCGGCCACGTTATTGCCTCACTGCAGCCGGACGGTTCAGCGCAGCTGCGATACTATCACGATACCACATGCGATCGCAGCAATCTGTACGCTACGTATTCTGCGAACGTAAATGTCCTCGGAAGTCATCAATGCGACAAAGATTGGAGTAAATGGTACTACATCAACGGCGACGACAGCTTCAACCCCAGCACCAGCAGCTCTCCGGGTGCCGATGAAGAGACTACAACCAAGCACAGTGATGACATCAAGATGTCGACTGTTGTGGGCATCATAGTTGGAGGGGGCTTGGTCCTTGGCCTTGTCGGGTTAGGATATTGCTGCTGCAACCGCCGATCGAACGCGAAACCAGCTGAGCCTGGGACGCAGCAGCAGCCCACCGCCAGTCTTCAGTCGCGAGATACGGTATCATTGGACATTGCTTCGCGTGGCCAGACCGGGCTTTGGAACGACGATACCATCACTGCAAAGCGTGTCCCCCGCGACAAAGTTCGCGTCAAGACACTCATCACTCGTGGAGCATTCGGCGAGGTGTATGTCGGCACGTTCAACGGTAAGAAAGTCGCGATCAAGATGCTCCTCCCCGAGACGAGAGGACAGCTGCATCATGTGAACGATTTCCTGGCAGAGGCAAAGATGACAGCAGCGATGGACCACCCGCACGTCGTGAGCTTCATCGGAGTCGCCTGGGATGCACTCTCGGACGTCTGCGTCGTGCTCGAGTTCATGGACGGCGGTGACCTCCGAGCACTTTTGAACAAGTACGAAGAATCACATCGTCCTGTCGGCTTCGACGCCCAGAAGACCACGATCGCTCTCCACGTTTGCCATGCATTGACGTACCTTCACTCGCTCATGCCTCCCGTTATTCACCGAGACCTCAAATCTCGCAACATCCTATTGAATCGCGCGATGGAAGCAAAAATCACGGACTTCGGCATCTCAAAAGAGGGGCTCGACCAAACAATGACTGCAGAGGTGGGGACGTCGCTGTGGATGGCGCCAGAGGTGATGCTAGGCGAGAGGTACGATGTGAAAGCCGATATGTTTTCGTTCGGCGTAGTGTTGTCGGAGCTGGACGTGCACAGGCTGCCGTACACTCACGCGAAGGAACAATCTCGTGATGCAAATGGAAGACGACAACCCGGTGCTGCCATTATGCAGCAAGTGGCGATGGGGACGTTGCGTGTTGAATTCTCAGAGGTATGTCTTCGCAGTATTGTGGAGCTTGGGCACGCCTGTGTCTCTTTGAATCCGAGTGACCGACCAACAGCAGCCGAAGCGTTGTACAGGCTGCAGATGATCATGTCCCGCGAGGTATCGTGAGGATTATTGCTGCCCAGCAAACGCATACGAATAGGAGCAATTAAAACACTGCATCGATCATCAGACTAACGAGAGGGGGCCGAGTCGCTTCGACTTGGTTGAAGCCAGTTGTGAATCCGACGATTGAGGTTTGTCTTCAGAATAATGGGCAGATACCAACACTGAGGGTAGACGTGAGACCGCAATGTTTCTATGCATTTCATCATTCTTGAAGCACGCTAACCGCATCAACCGTGTTTGGGTCTCGTTACTCGATTTTCGAGGAATCCGTCCAGCGTGGCTACAGTGATAGGCAAGCTCAGGTTGTCAATGCTATTGCTTTGTGAGAGACACGGTCGCCTTGTTAACGTAGGCGCCTCACGTTCTGTTCATTTTCCGCCTTGCCTGGTGCTTCACACTCGCTGCTACAAGTATGTACCGCCAAACGATACTGCTAGTGTCTGCTCTTGTCATCTCAACATGGGCAGCTGCTGCAGCGAGGATGTATAGCATCAGCGTTTCGTATTCAGGTACGAGCTGCGATGGTACGCCGTACAGCGTGTTCATTTTGGATACTACCTCCTGCATTCCCGACGAGTCCTGTACTGTCGACAGCAGTAGGGAGTCTGGCCAGATAGCGTCTCTGAAAACCATTTGCGCCATAGACTTCAAGCAGACCGTTCAAGACATTTTCGATGCCTCACCCTATCTACTCAAAGAATCCTTCAGCGGCAGTAACGCTGGGGTTGGTGTCGGCTACATTGCTTCGGGCAATTGCGAAGGCTCCAAAAACAGCTCCGACTTTGCCATTGCTACATTACACGACAACGGATCTGCTATGGTGCAGACTTTCACCGACTCGATGTGCCTCCTTCGAGGCCTGGGATTCGATTGTACGATTGAGAAGGATGCACTTCACAGTCATGGGTGCGATGAGTAAGGCTACAAATGGTACTCAAGTAATGACTTCATCGTCGCAACATCCACGTCACCCCCTGGTCCTTCGGGACTGAGTACGACTGGAATTATAGGCATCGGCGTTGGAAGTGTCTTGACTGCCGTCCTGGTTTTCCAAGCCGTATTTCGCCAAAACCCATGGAAACCAACCAACTACAATATCCCACACGTCTCGTGTCCACGCAGCACAACGGGCAAATAGCGTGCCCCCCCCCATACTACCGTCCGGATGGTCTCTAGCGACATCTCGGGCAGGTACTCACCCACATTCATTTGACGATCAAAACGATTGGCAAATTATTTTCAATTTGAACATGTCGGCGTGTTAGTTGCTAGATGACCCTAGGGAACTTGTGTGCTGCTTTTCTACTGACATCAGTAATGGAAGTTGGCAAACGTGCGATTATCGGCAGCTAAAGCGTTGTACAGATACTACCGCACGATCTTGTTGCGGCTAATACATCTATGAAAAAAACGGTAAAGCAGATCGGTTGATTACTCAATCATTCATCGGCTCGATGGTTTGGAAATATTTTCTTAAGCCACTTCGGAAGCTGTTGGAGAAGGCAGCTTGGTTATTGTGGCTGTCGAAATGGGCGAGTTGGTGGCCGTCTTGACGGTAGCGTTCAAGACGGTGCATGGGGGCATTCCGTTCCCTGTACTCGGGTGCACAGGGTTTTCGGGCCGAAGAAGGACATGGAGTGGTTGCTTCGTGATTTGTTTCGTGGACTCGAGCATGGACCATGCTCGGGAGAGAGGGTGTTAGTCGGCACATACCCACCGTTCATGACTCCTGATGTAGCGTGGCCACCTGAAGTAGAAACTGGGAAACCACTACGAGTCGAACACGATGCGTACTGGACTGGAATCGTCAAGATAAAAAGTTTGGCGGTGTCAAAACTTCTGTTCACAAATGTGGAAAAGTACCTAGAACTGAAGTCACTAGATCGCAAGGTTTCGTTACAACTAACGAACTCGAACGCACATGTAAATGTTTAGCTGCCCGAGTATTGTCGCTCAAGTGCTGCAGCTCGATCCAAAATCACCTCAACTGCCTTTTCCATCTTGGAGACCTCCAACATTTTGGCGATGTTACGAAGCTTTTGAATATGCCCAGGCAGTGTTGCAGCAATCAACCCGGCCTTGAGTTGGGCGTCCGCTTCCATTTGCTTGCCTTGGTGTAGTAGTATCATAGCCGCATTTATGTGGAGATCGGTCTCCTCAGGGTATAATGCAATGCCCTTCCGCAGCATCTCCAACGCCGTATCCGCATCTCCTTTCTTCCGGTAACAAACTCCCAACATGTTGTAAATCGATGAAGCTTCCACAAGTAGTTCGGGGTCCACCTTTCGATCGCGAATCACACCATTTGCAACCTCCGTCATGCGAAAGAATCTGATTGCCGTATCAAGATCTCCACTTTCGAAGGCGACACTACCTCGGTTATAGAAATGGGAGGGATATATACTCTGATGGTCGATGGCGTGATCGAGAAATTTTGTAGCAGTGGCAATCGATTTACTGCCCAGGTATTCGTCAAGAGGAGGATCGCCTGCTTGCAGATGTGTCTTCATCCAATGCGTATGAATCTCACCACCGACAAAACCTGGAGCTTGGAAGTGGTTAGGTGCAAGCATAGCAGCCTTGTAGAGATGGCGCAGTCCATGCAAGAAGAGATCTTCGTTGTGATCGTTTCTGGCTGCGAGGGCAACGAATGCCAGACCAGCGTTCGTCTGGCTCTCGATATGTTTTGGTATCATTCCTATCGCAACCCGCAAGTACTCAAGAGCTCTCGCTGGGTCAGGGTTCAGCAGATTCTTTGCTTCGTTAGACAGAACTTTCACATTCGTCGGTAGTACTTTCACCGCCGCCTTGAAGAGCATCTCCTCGCTAACCCAGTCGGCGTTTCGTAGATGACTACGGTAGCATCCCACAGCCGCCAATAGCGCACCGCAAGTAAGCACCACACGTCCTGTAAGCTTAAGCACGTTACAGGTACGTGCCATATACCTGTTGTGAAGACTTGAGCCAGCCTGGATGATGTTGACGCGGCCGGTAGGTATGTGAGAAAATTGGACAGTGTACCTGCTCACAATCGAGAGTGTGTGGTCGATAATGCACCCAACAAGAAGGCAAAACCCGACACTGGGGAAGTATAACAGTCTCTCAGCCACCACCGTTCCCACTGGAAAAACAATATTCGAAGCGGGGATGAACGGAACCACTCCAAATGCGATACTCATCATCATCAACGACGACGGCGGTGTCTTGTTAGACCCCCACAGCTGTAGCGCAGCGCTGCGTAGGCCAACCAACACCACCGTATACGCGAGCAAGGTGTAGATATTGCGGGGATCAGCAATACTCTCAATCACGGGGATAGAGTTGTACCCGTAGTCAAACGAAAGCCACCTTGGCCACACCAACTTCCAAAGGTACCAAGCATGCAGGTGTGCATACGACAATGTCCTCGTCAGCCTGCTCTCCTGCACCACGACATTGTTGGCAAGAATATTCCACTCCATCTGCCTGTGCTCGCCGTTAACCCACACTCGCACAGCCGCCGCCAGTATCCCCACACCTACCGTCACACCAATTCTCCTCTTCATGAGCTGCATCCCGCCTGCAACGCTCTGGTAATGGTGGATCCTCAGCAGGTCGTACGCTACCAGCAGCGCGAAGTTGGTGAAGCCAAGCTCTTTGCACAGCCCAGCCGCGATCGTCAGCGCCAGCGCCAACGCCACCCCCGTCCACTGCACACCACCCCCTCCCGCCTCTCTAGCGTAGGCCAAGAAGGCCAACAGACACAGAGCAGTGCACAGCAAGTCCGCTCGTCCGACGATGCTGGCGACTGCGTCACAGTGGATCGGGTGCACGGCGAACAGCAGCCCCGCCGTCACGGGCCCCACAAGGGCCCCTCCCTCTCCCCCAATTGCAGCCTTCGTCTCCCCATTGGCGGCTGTGGGGGACGCGTCTTGCGGGTTCTCGTTGCCTCTGTCCACCGCCAGGCGCCGCTCGTGCTGCTGGAACAGCTCGTCCGCCACTGTCCACACGAGCACCGAGCACGCGGCGTGCACCAGGGCGTTGGTGCAGTGGTAGAGCCAGGCGCTGTGTCCGCCAGCCAGCAGGAAGTTGAGGCGGAAGCTCAGCACCGCGAGCGGGCGGTAGCTCTTGTGGCTGCGCGCCGAGCGGATGTGCGTGCCCCAGAAGTCGTGCGCGAAGACGTCGCCCAGCCCGCTGCTCTGCGCGTCCTCGTTGGCCAGCACGGCGGAGCGGTCGTCCCACACGAAGCCGTTGCCGTTGGCGGTCCAGGCGGTCAGCAGCGCCGCCAGGAAGACCAGCAGCGCCGACGCCTCGCGCGGCGACACGTCCAGCAGCATCCAAGAGATCTTTTGAGGTGCATGTTGAAGAGAGGAGGGGCTTGTATTTAGAGAGGTTGGTGTGGAGAACGTAAAGGAGAGAGGATTGGCTGAAAAGGAAGTACGGGTTTCTGCCAGTGAGAGAGGGGCTCAGAGCCCAGAGAAGAGCCATTTGTAGCCGCGTTTTTATAGCCGCGGGCAGCAGGACCTCTCGACTCGAAAGCATGCTTTTACATGGTTAGATCAGATATAGAAAGCTGCTGTGGAGAAATTGGTACGTAAGCAACATGCCAGATGACAGTGTATGCGTTGTCGACAGGAGGGCGTTCCCAGCCGCACCCTTTTTTGGTCGAAGGGGTGTCGTCCTCATGTGTCGTGTCTACCCGACTGTGTTGCTGTTGCTATCGGTGCGTCGCCACGCGCCTCTCGTCCGTGCCACCCCTCCCTCGGGTTCTGACGGTCCGCAACGGCGGCGGACGCCCCGCGCCTCTCGTTACTCAGTCAGCAACAAGCCCCCGGCAGCAGAGCAGCTCAACGTCCCCCTCTCGTTATCCGCAATGATCTCCCCGCTGAAGGACATCGTGATCGCCACCGTGCTCGGCGTGGCCGCCGGCTCCGTCTGGAACAACTTTAAGGACGGCGAGATGGACCGCATCAGCCGCTTCTACAAGTGGTACGACGCCCAGGAGGCCCAGAAGAACGCGCACGCCGACGACTAAGCGGCCCTACGCACCCACGTGTGTGTGTGTGGTGGTGTGGCGCTCGCCTCGGGACTCGACGCCCCGGACGCTTCAGGTGCAGCCGCAGCGACGCAGAACACAAGTGCAGCGCCAGCGGAGCCTCTCGAGACGAGTGAGATTAATGCAGAGACCATAAGGACCAAAAATCAAGAAAGATGAGGAAGACGACAGCAGTAGCCGCTATCCACAGCATCCGCATCATACACACACACAGAGCTCGAGTCTGTCTGCAGTGTCTGTCTGCAGTTTGTCTACCTACGTGTCCATGATTGCGCTTCCCCCCGTGTTGTTATAAATTGTTAGTGTGCGCCACACCACTTTCATCCCTGCGTCCTTCCACGATTCTAGTACTCGTACGTAGTAGTGGCTTATCATGCGGCTGTACGTGCACTTCGAGCCGGCGGAGGAGGCGCTGGCGTGGACCAAGCGGCTGAGCCTGCCGCCCGTGGAGCGCGCGGGCGCGTGTCCGTCCGTGCGCTCCGTGCTGCGCTGCTTCTTCTCGGCCTACAGCGCCAAGTTCCGCTCGCGGTCGGCGCCCGACCTCTCCAGCCTCGACGTGTTCGTGGAGTTCAGCCAGAACGCGGCGTCTCGGCGTCGTCTGCCGTGTCTGGACGTGTCCGTGGGCAGCCTGGTGTCTGGCGCCCCCAACCCGCTGCCCAGCAGCGACCAGACGTGCGAGTTCGAGCTCGTGGCGGTGCCCCGAGAGCCGCAGCGGCCGCTGCTGGGCCCCGAGCCGCCGCCAGCGCCGCAGAGCAGGAGAAAGTGCCCCGTCCACGCCGGAAGCGGCTCACGAGACGGCCGAGAGCCGAAGCTCCGAGCGGCGCTGGAGCTGGCGGCCAGGCACATGACGCAGAGCAAGTTCCGCGCCGCCAGAGAGATCTACCGGCACGTTGTGCTGGCCGAGGACGAGCTGAACGCCGAGGCGTTGGTGGCGCTCGGGGACATTCTGGTGGCCAATGGACGGCGCCAAGAGGCGGTGGACGAGTGCTTTGCCAAGTGCTGGAGCGCCCATGCAGGCGCGGGCTGCGAGTGCAAGGCCCACGCCCGACTGGCGTTCACAAGTGCACTGAGACTGGCCGAGTGTTACGTGGAGATGGAGAGGTTCGAGCGGGCGGTGGCTGTGTTGGACGAGCTGCAGACGTTCCTGAGGGAGAATAGTGGGGGAGCAGTGGGAGACACCAGACGCAGGGCGTTCTTTCGTGACGCGGAGGAACGCCAGTGGATGGAGGCGCAGATGGACGTGTGCAAGGCGAAGGCGCTGTATGGAACCAAGAGACCGGAGGAGCAGGAGGAGGCGATCGCCTTGGTCATGCATTTGCTGCCAGATCTGCAGGCGCCGACACTGAACCTGGACGCGTTGTTGCTATACGCCAAGATTGCCCACGACCGGGGGAAGAAGAGCGAGGCGTTGAGTATGGTGCTGCGTGTGCTGGTGGGGAAATCTAACGATCGAGAGGTGAAGAAGACTCTCGTGGCTTTGCTGAAGGGTTCGAGTTCAATGCAGCGCTTGCAGGATGCGCTGCCTCCGACTAGCGCATCGGCTGGAGCAGCTTACGCGTTTATCGCGACGATTCTGAAGGATTTTGGCGCACTGGAGAAGAGCATCGCATGCTTTCAACAGGCACAGCTGAGCGACCCACAAAGTGCCTCTTACGCACTCAATCACGCGCACGCGCTAGAAGTTTGTTGCCGCTATACCGAGGCGTATGATGCTTTGGTTTCCTTTTTTCGGGCCAATCGCACTCTTTCTGTTGGAAGTGGCGAATGTGGAGCTGCAATGTTGCTTGCTGGATCATTTGCTGAACTCCTCGACCATTTAAATGCCTGGGGCAACAGTCGTGAAAGCAATTCTGCATCTTCCGATGAATCATCTCCAAGTGTTGTCTTACATCGGTGGCATGTCGAGTGGGTATCTGGATCTGAAGGGTACGCGAAGGTGACTTTGCCATCCCCAGAATCTAGTTCAATCGTACCAAGCGTAAACGTAGCGCCTTTGGGTCTCAACACTGTACAAGCCAACAAAAAGGCAGCCTTGTCGGAGGCAGAGCTAGATCTACTAGCATGTTTTTTCACCGTTGTAAAAATACTGTTTGTGAACGGACGATTGTCCGTATTGCCACCTCTGATTCGAGTGCTGGAACCGCTGCGGCTCGGACGTGAACTACACAGCACGATGATTCGAAATGAACAAGCCTACTATGCCTGCATCGCACAGCTTCTCTCTATCGAAGAAGCCTTGGAGGTCAATCCTACGCCATCCACAATCGAAACCCCGACGAATGCCATCTACGTATGTGGCGATTCTCATACGCTCGCGACGTCGTGGCGTAGGATCCGCGTCCATAGCCAACCAACACTACTACGCCCGGCGCTGGTAACAGGACTGAAGCACTGGCACCTCCGGAAGGAGTCTACATTCTACCCGAAGCTAAATTTTTGGCGTATCATCGCGAACATTCCAAGCCGTTCTCGAGTTATCTTTTTGTTTGGAGAAATCGATTGCCGTGAGGGGATTTTAGCTGCTGTTGAAAAGTGCAAGTACAAGGTGAGTCATTGACAAGATTATCTTGCGGTGGATCATCATCATATTTTTTTCTTGCAATGTAGTCTATCACGGAAGGAATGGAGAACACCATTGGTATATTCATGGAGGTGCTATCGGACGTGGTAAGCAAGTACGAGTTTGACGTCTACATTCATCCGGTAGTGCCGGTGCTCGATGAGACGCGTGCTCTGGTGATTCAGTACAATCAGCTCTTTCAAAAACGTGTTGCGAGGAGCAAATTCTGCAAGTAAGTCACGAGGATGTTGTAATACTTGGGCTGGAGGTTATTAGAACTGACGGCATGGTGCGCTGTCGCTCATTAGGTGGCTGGACTTCTCTGACGATTTAGTATTTGACGATCCACCAAAGGTAAACAAAAAAACAATGCGTGGAGATTAGTATCAGCTGACTTTGTTAATTTTGCTTTGCCGCATCGATAGCTACGTCCAGAACTCCGGCTCGACGGTACCCATTTGCATCCATCGTATCTTGCCAACCTGGAGGAAGCTTTTGACAAGCTGTACCAAGTGAACGCTTGAGTCAAATTTGATACGTCTGAGGTGCAATTTGTTGTAAACCAGGTAGGGAAAGGACCGCACAGCTTTTCTTTGACGATGACTGCAAAAATCAGATTCATTATAAAATTAATACGGTGTGTTCACTACTACAGACCCTGCGATAAGACGACTTGGAGTCGATACAGCGCTTCCGCTGCTGTTGGCCGGTTGTCAGGCTCTATCGAAACGCAAGCTAGTCCCAGCTCGACGACTGAAGAAGGGCTTGACCCGGAAAACGCAATACGGACTGAACCGGTTGTAATTTTCTGCAATAGAGATGCATCAGGCATCGGATGACCGTCATTATCCTGAGTCCGTTGCCTCGCCTGGGTATAGGGTAATGCGTGGTTATCGAGCTCCGACAACACAATGCCGAAGGAGAACATGTCCGCTTTCACGTCATAACGCTCCCCAAGCATTACTTCTGGTGCCATCCACAATGAAGTGCCAACTCCAGCCGTCATCGTCTGATCGAGTCGCTCACGAGAAATGCCAAAGTCAGTCAACTTCGCATCCATGGCACGGTTGAGAAGGATGTTCCGTGATTTAAGGTCTCGATGGATGACGGGAGGCATGAGGGAATGGAGATATGTAAGCGCGTGGCAGATCTGCAAGGCGATAGTAGCCTTTTGCGGTCGAACCCGACTGGGTGGTTGGACATCTCGTACGTGTTCAGCATGGCGCGCAGATCGCCGCCGTCCATCAATTCGAGAACAACGCAGAGATCTGAGAGTGAATCCCACGAGACTCCGATGAGCTTCACAATGTGGGGGTGATCCATTGATGCAGTCATTTTGGCCTCGGCGAGGAAGCCCATGACGTGAGGGAGACTGCACCGCGTGGACAGAAAATCAGCATCTTGATGGCTACAGGATGACGATTAAATTGTCCAGAGTACACCTCGCCGTAAGCTCCTCGACTGATTAGGTTTTTAACATGAACCTTGTCGCGCGGAATGCGCTTGGCAACGATGACATCGTCGTTCCACAGATCGGTCCGACCGCCTACGGCTGCCTCAAGTGAAGCCACGTCTCCAGACGAGAGCTTGTCCCCACGCTCCCCCTTCAGTTGACGCCGGTGAAATATGATGACCCCGGTACCGATCGCAAAACTGCAACGCTACCACACACGATACCGATCACCGCTCCAGGCGCTGATCCTTGTCGTTGCTGCTGTACCATTTGTACGCTATTTCGGGGCCGTACAGATCGTATAAGGCGAACTCGGAATCAATAGCCAAACAGGTGTGATGCTCCAGTTGGTCTTTTGCGGCATCAGCTTCCACACTGCCGTACATGCAGGCGCTATCTGCTGCTGACGACGATCCGACCTCGTTATGGAAAAATTGTACCGAGGCCCGCCCAGTGTCCGTGATGTTGCTTGTGAAGTAGTAGTCGTATGTCAGGGCTCCTCCAGTGCAGCTGTTAGTCACGAGAAACCCAAAGGCGAATTCAAATGTGGAGCACGTATTGTCCGAGAAGATCTCCTGGATGCTGTACTCTGAGCCCGCAAACGCGTCGCGTATGGCCTGCAAGTAGTCGGTCGAACACTGAATTGTGGAGCTTTCGTTTACGCCATCAGAACTGCCTGCTTCGTAGCAAGTCTCTTCCTCACAAGTGCCGTCTTGCGTAGCGTAGACTGCGTAGGGTGCGCTACTGCAGACACTATCGAAGAAATTAGCCTGAATTGAGTACATAGTCGCGTGGGCTGGATTGCACAGAGAATGGATCACTAGCAGGAGAAGTATCAGCCGAGTCATTCGTCACGCTGAAGATGAAAACACTTCGCGAAGCCGTGTCAAACCAAGAATGAAGTTGGTCTCTCGCAAGCAGGCGGTCAAGGTGAGTATCCCTTAGGTTTATTGTACCAACGTGGGTTCCCCTTGCTACATGAGATGCCGGTCAGATGTGATTAGCTTGGATGACAACGTCACTATTTTGTCATGGAGCACAGAACTGGCGATGAGGCTCGACAAAGTGAATGGTGGCTGCTGCTCGTAGCCATGTTCAGCGTACCCTTGACAAGCATTCCGTATTCATCGGTGAGGTGTTTAACCGCGGCAATCCCTGGATTTCTTAACGAGATCCAACGGAACGTAGCTGCTTCGTGCGACCGGCATCCATCGATGCAAACGAGAAATGCTAACGTAAACGGTCATGAACCCATGTTCATTTACACCTACCCAGTTGTGCACAAGAAACTTAGATACGTGGTATGTGTACCAAGTTCCTCAACTATGCTTATTTCGCTAGTTCCTGTGCTGCAATGACCTGGAGCCGATACAGAGCTTCAGCAGCACTTGGACGATCGTCAGGGTCAACCGCAACGCAAGCCTTTCCTAGTTCCACCAGCGACTGAGGGTTTTGATTCGAAAACTCAACGTGGAGATCTCCACTGGTAATCTTTTGAAGCAGCATTGCATCTGTCATTAGCCGACCATCTGTGTCCATGCTGCGTTGCTTTGCTTGTGCGTATGGCAGTGTGTGGGCATCCAGCTCCGCCAATACGACCCCGAAGGAAAACATATCGGCCATCACATCGTATCTCTCGCCAAGCATAACTTCAGGCGCCATCCAAAGTGACGTACCGACCCCGGCAGTCATGGTTTGATCAAGTCGCTCTCGTGAGATACCAAAGTCTGTCAGCTTCGCGTCCATAGCCCGATTGAGGAGGATGTTACGTGACTTGAGGTCTCTGTGGATCACAGGTGGTGACAGCGAGTGCAGATACGTGAGTCCATGACAGATATGGAGCGCTATCGCTGCTTTTTGCTTATTGAAACCTGGGGCTTGGCCGGAGGCTTGGTACTTGTCAAGTAGTGTTCTGAGGTCACCGCCGTCCATAAACTCGAGGACAACGCAAAGATCCGAGAGGGAATCCCAAGAAACACCAACGAAAGAGACGATGTGAGGGTGGTCCATGCTCGCAGTCATCTTCGCTTCAGAAAGAAACTGGTTCACGTGGTGGATGCTTGATCGCGTGCCAGGCAACAGCATTTTGATGGCAACTACCTGTCGGTAAAAGCGTCCCACGTAGACTTCACCGTAGGCGCCGCGGCTGATGAGTTTCTTGATTTTGATTCGATTGCGAGGGATTCTCTTGGCCGTGATGACATCGTCGCTCCAGAGCCCGGCTTGTCCGTTGATAGCCGCTTGCAGCGAGGCTGCGTCTTCGGATGGAAGCGTTGAAGGCCCCAAGTGTTCGTGTTTTCCCTTGACTCGACGTTTGTAGAAAACAGCAACGAGTACCAAGAGTATCGCTGTAATAATACACCCGATTGTGATCCCGACGATAGCCCCAGTGCTGAGACCTGGCGTGGAAGCGGCGGCGACAGAGCTACCGCTACCTCCACTATTGACACTGCTGGTGTACCAAGCGTAGTAGTTCCCTCCTACGTAGGCGGAGTTGCTGTCTGTAGGAATACAGTCACCTGTGTTGAGGATACCCTTGGGTGCTCTGGCGGGCACGGGTTGCTTGCCACTTGAAGAGCTTGAGGACCCCGATGAGCTTGACAAACTCGACGTGCAATCGGCATTACTGAAAATGTCAACCACTGCCGATCCGTCGTCGTCAAGGTGAGCCATGTAGTAAAATTCAGATCCACTTTCACAGGCTCCTGTTGCACGGAGCCCAATTACGGATGCAACGGAGGTGGAGCACTCGCTGCTCGTTGAGAATACTTGCACGATATACTGCGAGCTCCCAAACGCTTCACGCGCACGCTCCAAATACTCCGTTGAACAGGTCGTCGACATCATGCCACCGTCCGAGGCGTTGGTGCACGTTTCGTTCACACAGCTTGATCTCGAGCTTGAGCTTGAGTCACTCTTGTCAATTTCCGCGTCCAGAAGCGTCGGAGTGCCACTGCAGGTGCTGCCAGTATAATACGTGGTGATCGAAAACATCGTGATCCCAGCCAAGGCCGCGAGCGTCGTTGGAGGGGAACGAGGCAAAAAGGAAAGTGAGCTTCGACCTGTCGTGCTTTCGAAGCTGTAACGCCCTGTGCACCCATGGCTCGGGAGCATTTCAGTTCGTTCCGGCGAGATTTCGACGTAGATCAACGATCTTGTGGCGTTTTGCTGGTAGTGATCCATCCCCAACCTAACGACAATTATGGGTTCATAACCCGAATGCTCGGGTCACCCGAGCGGGGTGCACACGTATCGAGTGATCAACTGTTTCCAATGGAAACTTACATCCGGTTGTCTACTGTTTCTATTCCCCCCTCGTCCTACAGTTCATTTTCGATGATAACCTGAAGTCGGTAGTCGACTCGGTACAGAGCTCCTGCCTCACGCTTGGATTCACAACCATACAGACCTGGCCCAGTTCCACTAGAGGCGAGGAGCTCGACTGCGAAAACTACACCTGTACAACTCCCGTCGTGATCTTTTGCGGCAGAGTCGCGCTGCCATTTTACGGCCACTTCCTTCCAGACTCTGCTGCTTGACCTTCGTGCACGGAAGCAAGCATGTGGCCATCCAGCTCGGATAGGACGACGCCAAACTAGAACATGCCGGCTTTTACGTCGTACTTCTCGCCCAGCATCACTTCCGGGCCATCCAGAGCCCACACCGGCCGTCATCGTTTGACCCAGATGCTCCTTTGAGATGCCGAAATCCGTTTGTCTGGCTTTCATGGCGCTGTTCAGGATCACGTCGCGCGACTTGAGGTCTCGGTGGGCATGAACTAGGTAGGTGAGCGCTTGACAAATGTGGTTTGCGATGGTAGCTTTCTCTCGACGCCGACGGGATAATCGAAACCCGTGCTCGTGGAAAGCATGCCAAGCGCAGCAAAATTAATCCAACATGAGTTCACGCAATGTCACTTCAACATAAATTGTCAATTCAACCAACATGTTCATTTCCTTCGCTGGCATTAGAATAAATTTGCTTAATGCCGCCAACATGTTAGTATTGATTGCTATACACTAACAAACAGTTTGCAAACGCTAGCGTTTGCTATACAGCCAGTGTTTGTGCGCACATCATCTGCAGTGATTTCGTCCGTTGATCAGTGTACGTAGCTTGGACGACTGGTATCCAAAGTGTCCACCTTCTTCTATCTTGGTCATGTCGGCAAAGTGGCCGGATGCACCAAGAAGTGGAATTTCACGACCCAACTACTGTACAGTATAGAACCCCAGCATACTACGTCTTTGATATAGGAGTAAATAGCGACTTCATCTAGGGCATAACGATTGAAATGGATTAATCGCTTTTGTGAACCAAACCTCGGAGCCAGGAATGGACAATAATGTAAGTAAGCTACCTGTAGTCTTTGAAGCAGCAAAACTTCGTACTGCCAACTTACCCTGCAGCCGTTCATAGACGCTATTCAAGTGTAGCGCCCCAGCTGAAAACCCGATCGGTCAGCGGGATCACGGTTCACTCAACCTTGATCAATTGCACGGTCCGTTGTGTGTACCAAAAACGTGGATTATGATCCCAAGTAAGGTGGGATTTCACTAATACGACGATAACCTCGGCTTTGACGTTCGCCCCCAATCGAATATAGCCAAGCTTTGAGCGTGGAAACCTCCCCTTTTTCCGTTGAGCACCAAAGACACACCGAAGCGATGGATTTATCGAGGGGAATCATGCATCTTCAATCCTTCGTGCTGCTGCTTGTCATTGTCTACTATGCCGGAGTCAACTCACGCTAGCTCCTGCGCTATAATAACTTGAATCCGGTACAACGCTTCAGCCGCACTCGGACGTGCACTTGGCTCCACTGCCACGCAAGTGTGTCCCAGCTCCACGATAGAAGGCGGACTTAGCTCGGAAAACTCCACTTGAGCGACACCTGTCGTTATTTTTTGCAGGAGGGCTGCATCCGTCAGCTGACGTCCAACCGTATCCAAGCTGCGCTGTTTCGCCTGCGCATACGGGAGCGTGTGCACATCCAGCTCCGACAGCACCACTCCGAACGAGAAGATGTCGGCCTTCACGTCGTACTTCTCGCCAAGCATCACTTCAGGTGCCATCCACAGTGAGGTCCCGACACCCGCCGTCATGGTTTGATCCAGCCGCTCTCTCGAGATGCCAAAGTCTGTTAGCTTGGCTTCCATTGCCCGGTTGAGTAAGATATTACGCGACTTGAGGTCGCGGTGAATCACAGGTGGGGCCAGCGAGTGCAGGTAAGTTAGGGCGTGGCACACGTGGAGAGCGATGGTCGCCTTCTCCTTGTCGAATCCGACCTGGCGCTTCGAGGCGAGGTACTTGTCAAGCAGCGCGCGCAGGTCTCCACCGTCCATGAACTCGAGCACAACACAAAGGTCCGAAAGTGAGTCCCATGCGACCGCAACGAAGCTGATAATGTGCGGGTGCTCCATGGTGGCGGTCATCTTGGCCTCCGCTAGAAAGTCGTTGACGTGCTGTATACTGGAACGAGTGGCGGGGATCAGCATTTTGACCGCAACTTGTTGGCTGTTGAAGATTCCAGTGTAAACCTCCCCGAAGGCTCCACGACTGATCAACTTCTTGACCTTCACCTTGTCTCGTGGAACCCTCTTGGCCGTGATCACATCGTCGTTCCACAATCCCTTTTGGCCGCTCAGAGCAGCTTCCAAAGTAGTGCCATCAGCAGACAACATCGTCGTCGTCAAGTGCCCTCCATGCTTTCCCTTGGACCGACGTCGGTAGTAGATAAAAGCAACGGCAAGTACCAGTAAAATGACAACACAGCCGCAAATGATGCCTACGATAGCCCCCGTACCAAGCCCACCACTGCCAGTATCGTGCGAAGTCGAGCCGCTGGAGCTGGTTTGACCGTCGATGCTACTGTACCATTTCAAGTAATCTGCATCACACGAGTGGCTGTCAAGTGTGTCCTTGGTGGTGCTATACTCCGTAAACAGCGAAGCCGACAGACACCTGGACTCGTTGAATATCTGGAGCGAAGCGGACCCGTCGGTTGTATTCAGCTTGCCGATGACGTAGTTGCTCTCGTTCTTGTAGTACGAGCCCTCACAGTTCCCCCACGCCGGGTAACCGTAAGCGTAGCTGAAGTTTTTGCAGCCTTCCTCATCATACTGAGCTTGAATAATGTACGGAGAGGCCCTAAACACTTGCCGCATCGCTGAAAGGTAGTCCGACGTGCACGAAAACGACACCATGTCAGCGCTCGCAGAGCCCGAGCCTGAACTACCCACGGAGTCGTAGCACGCCGCTTCCGTGCAACCCTCGTCGACTTCATAGGCGCTCACAGAATACGGGGTGCCGCTACAGTCGGTCCCGGCATAGCTGGCCATTACCGAATACGTCGTCGCTTGGACAGCAGTCCAAAGTCCTTGAACGACCACCAGTAGCAGTAACGACAGCGTCAATGGAGACATCCGTCGGGGTTGGTATGAATCGGGGAGAGCGAAAGCGAAAGTGACAGCAAACCCAGCCGCCGATCAAATAGTCGCCGAGTTTCTCGGCACTTGCCCGCCTGAGATACTATAGCACGCGATCACAGGCATAGAGTACCCGACAGGTGGAGATCGAACTGGATCGGCGATCGGTGCAGATATAATAGAGAGCGAGCCACATCTACGAGATCAACAGGTGGGTACGGCAAAGTAATACACACGACAACGTACCTGACTATTCAACAGCGCATTTACAACTTGCTAGATCACTACCTCAGCCAAACCTCATCACTCTGTCAGTTCTTGCGATAGGATAACCTGAATCCTGTACAATGCTTCAGCAGCAGTAGGGCGATTTCCGGGTTCCACCGCCACACACGCATGCCCTAACTCGACGAGCGACCGCGGACTCGCCTCCGAAAACTCCACTTGGACCTCTCCTGTAGTGATCTTCTGCAGTAGCGTAGCGTCTGCCATCTTCCGACCATCGGTGTCAAGGCTGCGCTGCTTCGCCTGCGCATACGGGAGCGTGTGCACGTCCAGCTCCGACAGCACCACTCCGAACGAGAAGATGTCGGCCTTCACGTCATATTTCTCGCCCAGCATCACCTCGGGTGCCATCCAAAGCGACGTCCCGACACCCGCAGTCATCGTCTGGTCCAGCCGTTCGCGTGAAATTCCGAAGTCCGTTAGCTTGGCTTCCTTCGACTGATTGAGCAGGATGTTGCGCGACTTGAGGTCGCGATGGATGATTGGGGGCATCAGTGAGTGCAGGTAGGTGAGAGCGTGGCAAACGTGCAGCGCAATGGTGGCCTTCTCCCTGTTCATCCCGACTGGGTGTTTGGTCGCTTCGTACTTGTTCAGCAGCGTGCGGAGGTCGCCTCCGTCCATGAATTCCAGCACCACACAGAGATCCGACAGCGAGTCCCACGCGACGCCAACAAAGGTGACAATGTGCGGGTGGTCCATGGCCGCCGTCATCTTGGCCTCCGTGAGGAATTCCGTCACGTGCTGCAGGTTCCCGCGCGTGGAAGGCAGCAGCATCTTGACCGCGACCTGCTGTCCATTAAAGACTCCGGTGTAGACTTCCCCGTAAGCTCCTCGACTGATGAGCTTCTTCACCTTGACCTTGTCCCTCGGGATTCTCTTGGCTGTGATGACGTCGTCGTTCCAGAGCCCGGTTTGGCCGCTCATGGCAGCTTCCAGCGACGTCAGGTCACCCGACGGCAGCGTCGCCGTCCACTGCCCCCCTCGCTTGCCCTTGGAGCGGCGTCGGACGTAGAAGTAGACCGCAGCAGCAACAACCAACACAGCCACGACACAGCCACAGACTATCCCGACGATAGCCCCGGTGCTCTGCCCCCCGTCGTCGTAGGTGTTGCTGCTGTACCACCGATAGTACTCCGCGTTGTACATCTCCGAGTTGAAGTCCTCCGAAATGCACGTGGCGTCCTCCAGGATGTTCTCCTGGGCGTAGACGCCTCCGAGGTCGCTGGAAACCGATGACGACCCGGAGCTCGTGGAGCAGTCGGACGTCGAGAAGAAGCCCAACACGGCCGTGCCGTCGTCCGGCAGAGTGGCTGTGAAGTAGAACACGGCCCCGGACGTGTACCCGTAGTAGCTCTCGGTCGCGACGTATCCGCGTTCGCAGGTGCCTGTGACGCGGTAGCCGACGGCGTAGCTGAAGGTGGCGCACGCGCTGTCCGCGTAGATGACCTGGATGATGTACTGCGAGGACCCGAGGGCGTCCTTCATGGCCGCCAGGTAGTCCGACTCGCACACGGTGGTCACCGTGTCGTTGTTGGCGTCGAGGGAGCAGGTGGAGCTGGAGCAGGACGAGGCGGCCATGGCCCTCACCGCGTTGGGGGTGTCGTCGCAGACGCCGGAGGACGCGTAGAACTTGTCGATGGCGTAGGTGGTCGCAGCCACAGGCGACCAGAGGTTGGCTACAAGCAGCGCCAGTAGTGGGGAGTCTCCACGCATGGCCGTTCGAGAGGCGTCAACTCAATCTGGAAGTGGGGCGATGCGTGACCATGTGCGTGTAGTGGCGATGGCTGTAGTGGCGACTTATTCGACTTTGATTCGGTCCCACTCTTTGACTCACAAATGACTCGAGGACTCATGGGTTCACTTGGCTTTTTGACGGCAACTAGCGCTCTATGGCTCCAGCGCTATCCTGGGATGTTGCGCTCCGCTGAGGTGTGGCCGTGGGACTCCCGGCATAATGGAACACCACGCACTGCAGGCTTGGTGGCTCTGCTCCAGGAATGTAAAGACAACTATAGGATCAGATCCAGCCAATAGGAAGCTGGATGTAGGTTGGACCGAAGCTACTAAGTTAGTCGAGTTATGGATCTGTATTAGTCTAAATGCTAAATTGATTCTTGGTACAGATTGCTGGACGCTCGCCACTCTCCTACTTTCCCTCATTGCCGAGTCCTACAACGATATCGCTATCATGGATTCGGATAACAATAATTTATTACTTGCTGGTAAAGACAGCTTCTGCACAAGGAAAAGTTGCAACTTGTACAAGGCCTCGGCCGCACTGGGACGTTGCATTGGATCCACCGCCACACACGATGGGCCGAGCTCCCGGGTGGACAGCGACGTTGTCTCCCACAAGACCACTCCGAACGAGAACATGTCCACCTTGATGCCGTACCCCTCACCGAGCATCACCTCGGGCGCCATCCAGAGCGAGATGCCGACACCCACCGTCATGGTTAGGAAAAGTCGCTCCTTTGAGATGCCAAAGGTCTTCAGTTTTGCCTTCATAGCTCGAGTCAAAAGAATGTTGCGCGACTTTGGTCCCGGTGGATCACAGGCGGTACAACAACGAGTGGAGGTAGGTCAGCGCCTGGCAGCTATCGTAGCTTTCTGTCGGTCGATGCCAGCGACGCCAGGTACTTGTCCTGTAGAACTCGCAGGTCTCCACCGTCCGTAAACTCCAACAACACACACAAGTCCGACAATGGAGCTTGCCTTTGCCTTTTGGAACTCGTCTCGCAGTAATGATCTCGTCGTTCCAGAGACCGCTCCGACCCGACCCAGCGTCTTCAGACTATAGTCTCGTCCGACTGTGGTCAAGGGCAGATTTCTTTGCGCCTTGCTGGTCGTTGCTACTACACCTGTTCCGATCACACGAATGGATCTCGAGTGCCTCCTTGTCGACGCTCTCCGTCAACACCCACTGGTTGTCCAGACCCGGAATAACACTCCATCGTAGCCGATCCGTTCTCCTCCAGTGTGCCAACAATATGGACGCCCATTATGTCGTCGAGTTGAAGAAGCCCTCGCAGTTTCCCGAAACTGAGAAACCGTAGGCCTTGCCAAACGAAGAGCAGTCGCTGTCCGGCGAGCTCACCTGGATGATGTACGCGAGCTGCCGAACTTGTCTCGCAGCGTGGAGAGATAGTTGGAGGAGCAGTCAACGTCCACGGTCGAAGCACCGGCGCGTCGTAGTGTACGAAGAGGAGACAATTGCGCAGTTCCTCTGAAGCTCAGAGTCTGAACTGCGGGGAGGGGCCCTATTGAGAGAGAGACGATCCCTTGATCGTCATGGCGATTTGTGCCCCTGAGTCAGAACAGATCCACGAACGAAGGTGACGGCCGCATAGCCTTAGTGTTCGCGATGGCCTGCGTGTCCAGTCGAGATGCGCCGGTTTTGAGTACTATTTGGTGAACCATCACGCCATCGTCACCGCAGGTTGACGTTACTAGACCGCTTCAACCGGTACAGTATCTGTAGTACATACACGTCATGTACAACTCGAATCACATGTAACTAACGGCATCTGCTCGACTCCCGCGATATCCAAAGTCAACCCAACACCGTCGGGGTTTGCTGAAGGCAATCTAATGGCCGATGCTGCGTTCTTGCCGAATATTGCAGTGGGAGAATTTATGTCGAGTTCTTAAAGTCCACGGTGTGTCGATCGATGGCAGTACTGAAGGTAACATCCAGAGATGTTTGCCGGACGTCCCCAAGCTGAGGACTTCAAGAAAGACGCGATCAATATCTCTTCACGTCAGGCGCATGGATTTTCTGTGGTTGTGGTCCGCAAGCAAGCCACGGCTGCATCGCTGCTTGAGTTGGCAGCAACCTCCCATGCCACCCCTCGCGAAGCAGGGCTCCTTGACGGCCTCCGGTGCTCACGGACCGATGCCTCAAGCCACACCTCCTCAGCTGATGTGATGTGGCATTGCCACTACTTCGAACAGGGAACGTTGCCACGGTTTCCCTTGGACCACTTTCAAATCCCTGTGATCAGCATTTTGGAGCAGGTGGACCCCGCCTAGATGGACGTTGGCCACGTGAAAACGACTCGTTGTGATGGAGGTTCAAGTAGCGCTCCCCCCAATGCCATCCCACACCGTTCACTTCCATTCTTGAACATCTCCGACATGCAGGGCCTGCTGCTATCACTACTGGTAGTGTTCTCAGTCAATGGCTTGCCCAGCGTATCGGCCTCGACGTACTTGATCGAGGCGTACTACGCAGGGACGTCGTGTGACGGCACGCCGTACCTCGTGAATGCCAAGCAAGACCCGAGCTGCACGGGGAGCACCTGCAGTCTCAACAACAACAGCCTGAGCTCTGAACCGACCGGCGTGTTGTCGACCGAGTGCTCCTCGGACTACATGAGATCTCTTCGGGGCAAGTTCGGCGATTCCCCGTACATCATGCAGGTGTATTCCCCAGACAGTGACTGCTCGACATTTGGGTCGGCGTCGAGCTTTCCAGCGTCAGGGAACTGCGAGGGCTCTTTCAACCCGAATGACAGCATGGGCGTTCACTTTATCGGCGTCCTTGAAACGAACGGATCGGCGACTATGCTATATTACTCAGGAGCGCCGTGTTTGGACAGCCAGTACGTCTTGACCGAGAGCGTTGACAAGGAAACGCTCGAAAGCCACTCGTGCGACTCCAACAGGCATCGATGGTACAGCAGCAACGATGACACCTCACCGGGGAGCACCCTCTCCACTGGAGCTATCGTATCGATAGTTGTCGGGTGTTTGGTCTTTCTCTCTGGCGCTGGTGCTGCTGTGATATTCTTCCGGAGACAGCGCGGCAAGAAGCGCAAGACGCAGAATGGTTTCCCACTGACAATCGCCATCCTACAGTCGGACACTACTGTCCACCGAGAGGACGTTCCATCGGGGCAAAGCGCGTTGTGGAACGATGAAGCAATTATCGCGAATCGAGTTCCTCGAGACAAAGTCAAAATCAAGAAACTCATCCGTCAAGGAGCCTGCGGCGAAGTTTACTTGGGCCAGTACAATCGCAGACCTGTCGCCGTCAAGATGCTGGTCCCTGCGACGCGTGGGTGTCTCCAGCAAGTGAACGAATTCCTCGCAGAAGCCATGATGACAGCCAGTATGAACCACCCGCACATCGTTTCCTTCATTGGTGTTGCGTGGGACTCGCTTTCGGATCTCTGTGTGCTGCTCGAGTTCATGGACGGCGGCGACCTGCGGACTTTGCTCGACAAGTATTTGGCCTCAAATCACGCGGTCGGGATCGACATCGAGAAGGCCACCATCGCACTGCATGTGTGTCATGGCCTCACGTATCTGCATTCACTGGCATCACCTGTACTTCATCGGGACCTAAAGTCGAGAAATATTCTGCTGAACAGGGCGATGGAAGCCAAGCTGTCGGACTTTGGCATCTCACGCGAGCAGACGGATTTCACTATGACTGCGGGGGTGGGCACCTCTCTGTGGATGGCGCCTGAGGTGATGCTGGGCGAGAAATATGACCAAAAAGCAGACATGTTCTCCTTCGGTGTTGTGCTATCGGAGCTTGATGCGCATACGCTGCCGTATGCACAGGCAAAGCGAAGGAGTGTGAACACGGATGGCCATGCCATGGGCGACGCTACTCTGCTACACATGATCACGACAGGGGAAGTCCGAGTGGAGTTCTCGGAGGCGAGTTCCAGCGCGATCGTTGAGTTGGGCCGGGCTTGCGTGTCTATTGACCCGAAGGATCGACCAAGTGCTGCCGAGGCGCTGTATAAGCTGCACGTCTTCTTGGCTGCCAGGTTGTCAAGAGGAAAGTAAATTAATGCTGTGCTGTTCTTTGAGGCGACCAAGTGAATTTCGACGTGTGCCCTGAAAAATGACCAAGCACTGAACAAGTTCGCATGCAATTTCAAGGCAAGGAGGTCAGCACTCTCGATGACAGTCGGCATGATCTCAACTAAGTGCACGACGGACTACCTGCCGGCTCTGTGTGGCAAGTTCGGCAGCTTCCCGCACATCCTCGAGGTGTATTCCCACGACAAACTGCGAGGGCTCTTTCCATGCGAACGAGAGCATGGGGGTCCACATTCTCGCTACATTCGAGGCGAACGGATCCGCATCAGTGAAGTATTACTCGGGATCTCCGTGTGTCACCAAGCAATGGATAACCACAGAAAGAGTTGACAAGGAAACACTCGCGAGTTACTCGTGCGACAGCAAGAGATACACGATACACCTGGTACAGCAGCAACGATACTCTCTCGGGTTCCAACAGCTTGGGCAGTGCTGGCATTATTGGCATCTCCGTCGCGAGCTTGATAACTATTCTGTTGGTAGCGAAGTGCGCGCACAGCAGACAACGCAAGGAGAAGCTGCAGACGCAAAGCAGCCTCCCGTTGACGACAGCCATCCTATAATCGGACGAAACAGTGCTCCCAGAGTTGGTCTATTCAGGTCCAAGTGAGTTGTGGCACGACGAAGTGATTGTTGCTAAGCGAGTTCCACGCGACAAGATCAAACTGAAAAAAAATATCAGCCGAGGTGAGCATGGCGAAGTTTACCTGGGTAAATTCATCCGCAAGCCATCCCTGTCGAGATTCTGGTCCCTGCAACTGGTGAAAGTATCCAACAGGTTAACGATCTCCTCGCGGAAGCCAAGTTGACCGCCACTATGGATCACCCGCACATTGTCGCGTTCATCGGCGTAGCTTGGGTGGGACTCGCCCTCGGACCTTTGTGTCATTCTGGACTTCATGGATGATGGAGATTTGAGGTCGCTGCTCAACAAGTACGAAAAGTTTGGACAACCCGTTGGATTCAACAGACAAAAGGCAACCATCGGGC
This sequence comes from Phytophthora cinnamomi, assembly GCF_018691715.1. Taxonomy (NCBI): domain Eukaryota; phylum Oomycota; class Peronosporomycetes; order Peronosporales; family Peronosporaceae; genus Phytophthora; species Phytophthora cinnamomi. The sequence goes on from NW_027151029.1 coordinate 364,556, forward strand.
TTCGTGTATGCCACGCGTTGACGTATCTTCACTCGCTCTCCCCTCCGGTCGTGCACAGAGACCTTAAATCGAGGAATATCCTGCTGGATCGAGCTATGAACGCCAAGTTGACTGATTTTGTGGTCTCGAGGGAGCACGTTGATCGGACAATGACTGCTGGTGTTGGCACACCGCTCAGGATGGCGCCTGAGGTCGTGCTGGGCGAGAAATATGATGTTAAGGCGGACATGTTCTTGTTCGGAGTGGTCTTGTCGGAGCTGGACCTACATTTGCTGCCGTATGCGAAGCAATCAAATGTTGAAATTAGCTGGCTGTGGCCGACGGAGGCAGCGCTTTTGCAGAGAATCACCACAGGAGCTGTGCGCGTGGAGTTCTCCGCATCAAGCTCTCCGTCCATCGTAGAGCTGGGCCTGTGTATCGCTGGACCCACATCAACGGGCTAGTGCCGCCAAAGCCCTGTGCAAACTCCACGCCTTCCTGGCGCACATATAAGTTATGCACTATGTGAAAACTAGAATAGACCCGCATGAAACCTACAAGGGCAAATGGTATGTGCGCATAATGGTCGTGCGTTCCCATCTACATGTACAAGTGGGTCCTGCAGAATCACTCCCCAAGTGTCCTTGATTCATGGACCATGAACTCGCCATTCAACGACTCGTTCTTGCTGCTGGACCAACAGTCCAGCAGCGTGATTTGAGATCCCGATGGATAATGGGCGGTGTAAGCGAGTGGAGACAAGTTAGCGCATGCCAAACTTGCAACGCAATGGTAGTTTTTTCACGATTAATGTTTTGAGATAAGGTATCATGCACAAATCAGAAAGTAAGTTCCAGGCGATACCAACAAGGCAGTGATAATGTCGGCGTTCCACAGCCCAATTTGGCCTTGAATATGATTTTGTTTTCAAGAAACTAGCCATCAGTTGCATCTTTCGTTTCATTTTAATTAACGCGAGTTCAGCTGATACGGCAGCAGCAAGGTGACCTAAGGGATAGTGATGCATCCGCCGATTCTCTAGCTGCTGCAATGTCTCAATGTCCGTTCTGTAAGTACTGCGAGTACGATAAACACGGTAGTAGGTTCGAGAAAACTCGACGCAGATTCATTGTTGGTCAGACTGAAGATGGTGTAGTCATCATACTTCTTACTGAATGAACCCGCGCAAGTACAGTATTGTGCGTCAATAAGGGACGCCTGATTTATATACCTTCTGAAAGTATATAATTTTTTATTGAATTAGTGAGGTATATCCTTCATGTTAGCTTTGCTGACAAGTCCTGAATGATTCCAACAGTGCTGTATCGTCGCAGGACTAACATGACTCCAGACCGGCTCACACTACATTAGGGAAGTGAGGAGGTCGACTTTGTATCATCCTAAGAGATCCAAAGCAAGGAGCATTTTCTGCGATAGTACTTGCCTCTTGATACAATGGATAATGCCTTGTTCCATCGGTTGCACATTGGCCGTGGTGTTTGGCGACAACTTCTCCACTCGCACATTGTGGAGGTTTCGACCCGTTTCATCGTGAGATGAAGCGTTATCTACCACTGGTAGACTACCAGTATGGTGTATGGCCTGATTTTTTGCTCATCCCCAGTTCCTGATATTACACCTGGACCGCGAACCGAACCTATTAAGTATCACAGGCTATTAATTGTATACCCGTCCCTTATTGAAACACAATACTGTACTGACTGCGAGGAAATGCACTCGCCGTCGTGCAGTCGCGATCGTCACAGCAGACGTGCAAAATATACGGGACCTTGTCGAACATCTTTTGCGTTGTGTTAAGGTACTTCATCACTTAAGGTACTTCATCACTTAAGCTCCCGAGCAAGCCAGCAGGACCACAAGCCATTCGCATTCGCATCACAATGACCAAAAGCAGGGTGGTGAGGAGCTCGAAGGCTTGAAAGTGAGCTTGATCTGCCATAAATCTGAGGTGTAGTCGACAAATTAGAGGTTGACGTGCATCCTTCGACAGGACTTGCCTATGAGATAGTAGTAGATGTACATTCCATTCGGTTATAAATTATTCTCCAACCTCAAACCAGTTTCTTGCTCGCCAGAATCTTCTGGAGTTTGTAGAGCGCCTGAGCAGCGGTCGGCCGCTCCGTCGGATACACAGACGTGCACGCGCGCCCAAGCTTCACGAGTGCGCGTGGGGTAGCGTCTGAGAAATCGACCTTGACAATTCCCAGCGCCACCCGCGACAGCAAAAGTGAGTCTGGGATCTCGTTGCCGTTCGAGTCCAAGTTTTCCTTCTTTGCCCGAGTGTACGGCATGGTGTGGACGTCTAGCTCGGACAGCACTACGCCAAACGAGTACACATCGGCCTTTTCGTCGTATCTCTCCCCTAGAAGAACCTCGGGCGCCATCCACAGAGATGTCCCAACTCCCGCAGTCATGGTCCGGTCAAGGCGTTCGCGAGAGATCCCGAAGTCAGACAGCTTTGCTTTCATGTCGCCACTTAATAGAATGTTCCGGGACTTGAGGTCTCTGTGTATCACCGAAGGCGACAACGAGTGCAGGTACGTTAACGCATGGCAAACTTCCAGCGCCATCGTAGCCTTCAGTCGGTTGAAACCAACGGGGTAGCTCTCCTTTTCGTACTTGTCCAGCAAACTTCGCAACTCACCGCCTTCCATGTACTCCAGCACGACGCAAATGTCGGACAGCGATTCCCACGCAACACCGAGGAAGGTAACGATGTGCGGGTGGTCCATGGTCGCGGTCATCTTCGCCTCAGCTAAGAAGTCGTTCACGTGGCGAATATTCCCTTGCATCGAAGGCAGTAGCACCTTGACTGCCACCTTTTTCTCGTTGTAGACTCCGACGTACACTTCACCGAAAGAGCCACGACTGATAATCTCCTTTATCACCACTTTATCACGCGGAATACGCTTAGCCGTGATGACATCGTCCGTCCACAGCCCCGTTTGACCTCGCAGAGCTGCCTCCAGCGAGTCGACGTTGGTAGGCGTCAGACTTTGCGCAAATTGGTCGTGCTTGGACATGGCTCGAGCCTTTGCCTGTCGCTTGCGCAGAACAACCGCCACGACAAACACGATCGCAAAGCCGAAAGCGCCCAACGCGATGCCAACGATTGTTCCGGAGCTAAGTGTGCTGGGAGGACCCTCTGCTGACATCGGGGGCCCACCATCCGGGGGGTTGGCGTCGTTGCTGCTGTACCACCGAAACCAATCGATAGTGCAGGAGTGGTTCGTGAGAGCCTCCTTGTCTACAAATGTTGCCATGTACTTCGAGTTAGAGAAGCACGTTCGCTCCAGGTATAACGCAAGCGAGGCTGAGCCGTTGGTAAAGAGACTCGCGATGGCATAAAGGCCGTCGGATTCATTGTACGCGCCGACACAAGCACCCATTGCTGGGTAGCCGAACGCCATGGAAAACTCGGTACAGTTTTCATCTGTGTGAAGCATTTGAAGCATGTACGGGGAGTTACCGAACTTGCCTCGCATGACCTGTAGCACTTGATCATAATCCGAGGCGCAGTCCATCGTCATCATGTTGGCGTTGACGGCCCTGGAACCTTCAGAGAGGTCGTACGAGTCGCAGGAACTGGCTGCGCACGTCTCATTCGGCCAGACCGTGACTGCGTACGGGGTATCTCCACAGTTATCACCGAGGTAGGTGGCCTGCACCGCGTACTTGGCTTGAGCGACCATGACTCCAAAGGCTTGGGCGACCCCTACCGCCAGTAGAACTTGGCCGAACATTTGGGCTGGCCACCTCGATGGGAGAGTGAGGCTTTGCCAAAACGGGAGTGAGACCAGATCAACAATCGCGGCACAGCAGGCTGATGTCCAGATGCTTACGCTCGTGGTTTCTCGATACTACCCAATGCATGATATGAGTTCCTTGATTCCTAAAAACAGGAGGCTATGCCCCGCCCAGAACGGAAAAGCATACGAGACTAGGGGCTTGGACAAGATTGATCCTCAGCGGCTGTGGAAGCTAAATGCATCATGCCAGCCCCTTCCCTCGAGGAAGGCGCAATGTGGCGAAAAGGAGTGTCGTCGAGCAAGTTCGAAGCGATTTGAGGTGCTGACTTGAAGCTGCTTACACTGGCATCGGACTGCTCAGCGCAATCATTTCCAAAGCTGCTCACGCTTGATCAACAGTTTTTGATCTTCGATTTAATACGGTAGCCTTGCGCTGGTCTGATGTACGATAAGACCTGTGGCAATCATGGAACTATTAAATTAAAGGCGGAGTTACCGGAGGTTCCTCTTCAGAATGAGTTGCAGCTTGTACAACGCCTCCGCGGCGCTGGGGCGCTGAGTCGGATCTAGAGAAATGCACGCACGTCCTAAATCTGCCATCGCCTTTGGACTGGAGCCTGAAAATTCAACTTGTACAGTCCCCAATGCCACTTTCTGGAGCAGCGTTGAGTTGGGCATCTCCCGACCGTTTGAGTCTGCATTCTCCACCTTCACCTTTTGGTACGGGAGCGTGTGCACGTCCAGCTCGGATAAAACCACACCGAACGAGAAGATATCTGCCTTCTCATCATATCTCTCGCCCAGCATCACCTCAGGTGCCATCCACAGTGACGTACCAACACCGGCAGTCATGGTGCGATCAAGACGTTCCCTTGAAATACCGAAGTCTGTGAGTTTAGCTTGCATGTCGCTGTCCAGCAGAATGTTGCGCGACTTGAGGTCGCGATGGATCATCGACGGAGTTAGCGAGTGCAGGTAAGCCAGCGCGTGGCAAACGTGAAGCGCGATGGTGGCTTTCTGGTGATCAAAGCCAACGGGGTGCTCGGACTCTAAATACTTGTCGAGTAAAGATCGCAGTTCCCCTCCATCCATATACTCGAGAACGACACAGAGATCCGAGAGCGAGTCCCATGCAACCCCAACGAATGAGACGATGTGCGGATGATCTAGTGTAGCCGTCGTCTTGGCCTCAACGAGAAACTCGTTCACGCGGTGAAGTTTGTCACGCGCAGCAGGGAGCAGCATCTTGACGGCTACTTGTCGTCCGTTATAGGTGCCAGTGTAGACTTCGCCGTAGGATCCGTGACTGATCAGTTCGTGTAGCACCACTTTGACCCGTGGAATCCGCTTCGCCGTAATGACGTCGTCGCTCCACAAACCGCTTCTGCCGAGCGAAACTGCACTCTTCTGCGACGATAGGCGGGTCTTCAGTTGTTGGGTCTCCATGGCTTGCCGCCTGGATCGACGCATTAATACCAGAATCACTACTAATAATGTTGCGGTCAGCGCGAAACATCCGAGAGCGATCTCCAGGATCGAGCCCGTACTGAGAACAGTCTCTGCGCCTCCACTGGAAGCCGAATTGCCCATGCTGCTGGTATCGCCATCGTTGCTGCTAAACCAGCGCGTTCGATCAGCACCGCACAAATGCCTGTGGATGGTGTCTTTGTCGACGCGTTCCGTTATGTAAAGCTGCTTCGACATGCACGATCTCTCGAGATATTGCTGCATCAAGGCGGAGCCATTTTCGTGAAGAATGGCAACGACGTAGAGGCTGTCCGACTCGTTGTATGCGCCCACACACGTCCCGGTTGCTGGGTAGCCGAAACCCATTGCGATCTCTGTACAGTCTTGGTTCGCGTAAAGCATTTGGAGCAGGTACGGCGATTCCTCGAACTTGTCTCGCATAGCCTGAACGTAGTCCGTTGAGCACTCGCTCGTCACCATGTTGGCATTGACGGCCCTTGAATCGATGGTAAAGGATGAAGAGCACGAAATGGTTAAGCAGTTGTCATCTTTCGCGACGTACACTCCGTACGGAGTTCCGCCACATTGGTCACCGAGGTACGTCGAATAAATCGAGTACATCAGAGCCGATAGCGCCACTCGGAAGGCTGGTTCAGTAGCAACTCGAAAAACACGTAATGCCAGTCCAACCGGTCAGCGATTATCACTCGATTGCCAGAGGTAGAGGAGGCAGGTGTATGTCCGGCTGACACCTCTCGATTGCGTCCTTGAACATGTGTGTTCTGATTGACGGATCGAGTGGATGAAGGTATCGACGATGGCAGCGATTACTTATTAAAACTTCTCAACGAAACCTCCCATTAAAACGCAGCAGGACGACGACGCGGACCAGACCACCACCGACGCGTCAGACCCAGAATATGCAACAGCACTTGTTGGAAGTACAGAATAGATTCTACCTTCAGCGTGTCATTTCACCTTGGTCGGTCGGATGGCGCCAACGCCTCACGAAGCAGCAGGAGCTGCAGATTTGTGACCTTGCCACTGCTAATGCGAACTGGACAAAATCGCCAACCGCCGTAGCTTTAATAAACTAATCACGCACTTAGTTCGCGTCAGCACGACTGCGCTATTGAGGCAAAACACTGTAGATGATTACTGGCGGCAGCTGCTTTTCAAGGTCTACTATTGGATGTTGTAACTCAGGATAGGTAGGAGCTGTGCTAGTTCGCGTAGCTAAACTAATATCACTTCCTCTTTGACTTCATCGCGCTCAAGTGACAGTCCGGCAGCCTGGGGAGCACTCCAGGCGTCTATCAGGTTATGAGCCCAACACGTGACGCCAACGCCGACGAGACGCGCGAGGGTCCACGCGTGTCCTCACCAACGGCAACCAATCGCGAAAGGATTGGGTTGGGGGATGAAGAAGACGAGACAAGCACCGCCGCAGCCCGCGAAAGGGGAAGCGGCAATACCCTCGGAATAGACGCCGGAGGCGGCGAAGCCGACAACAGCGCTGAGCTGTTGACTCTGTTGAGGGGCATGGCGGGGCGTCTGGAACGACTTGAGAAGTCGCAGGCGAAGATGGAGAAAAAAACTGGTTGAGGACAAGGCGGCTGTGCGCGCCACGGACCAGCCCATGACGCCCCCCATGAACTCAAACCTGTTTGCGTCTAGGCTAGGAAGAGGAGCGCGGATGCACATCGATTCGCTGGAAGGTTCAGCGACTACACCACCGACCGGAACGCAGCGGAGACCCTCCGTAGCACCGCAGTACTTTGGGGAGCGGCAACCCGGATACGGGATGCCCATGTCGCACCTGCAACGACTGTATGCAGCGGCCGTGGCGGAACAAGGTTTGGGAATTGGAGCGGGGCTGGGGCAGCCTCGAGGAGCACAACACCAAACCGGAGCGGCAGGTTCGCCGCCGCAACACGACAACGGAGAAATGAAGTACCCCGATGCTCGACAAAAGAAACTTGCAATCCGACCCTTTGATGGTAAGGAACTTTACGTGGGGCTAGGCTCCGGTTTTCTTGAATGGGGAAGAAGATTCGAGCGGCAGGTTGCTCTGGGGCAATCTGCGTGCGGTTTCGCGTGGCCCGAAGATGTCAAGGTGGACTTGCTCGGGCACTACTTGTCGGGGACGGCGGAACGCTACTATAACAAGCAGGTAGAGGTCTGGTGGGCGCAGATGCCCACGTTGCAGTATGTTATGGAAAGGATGCTCGAGGCATTTAAGACGAACATTACGCCCGCGCAGGCGATGAAGCTCTTCACTGCGGCAAAGGATGGGAACCGGTCGTGGCCGGAGCATTACATGTACCTCGTAGCGATTTCGGAAGCATGCGGTGGGGGCGCGGACTACCTGGTGCTGAACAACATCGTTCAGTACGCGTCGGCGGAGTTGCGCACGGTTCTCATGGCCAAGGTGGACAACACGAGAACAGATTACCTGCAACAAGCGGAGGAACTTGCGCAGTTTGCGCAGTCGTGGGAGCTGGACCCTGGCAGGTACCGTAAACTTGGACGAGAGGTAGTGGCAGCTGTGGGAGAACGGCGCAAGACCAAGATGCGGAAGTGCCACGAATGTGGCGAGGTAGGGCACCTGCGAGCAGCGTGTCCGTTAAGACGCCAAGAGGGCCGGGGAGATCCGGATCTCACGCTGGCCGTGAATGAGAAGTTGGTGGAGGGCGACAACGTCTGGATCCTTGACAGCGGATCCAGTAGGTGTCTGGTGAACGATGAGTCGTGGCTGGAGGACGTCGAGATGTGTGACGATGCGTGTCTGCAGCCGAACGGAGAGCTACTGAGCGTGAGCAAAAGGGGGAACGCTGACACTGCGTGTGACGGCGCGCGGAAAGCCGCAGATGGTGAAGCTGACGGACGTGTACTATGCTGCGGGCGTAGCGCACAACTTGATCTCGTACGGCAAGCTGGAGGCGAAAGGCTACAGGCTGGACTACAAAGTGGGCCAGCGTGTGGTGGCTGCCATAAGCGGGGAGAAGGTGGCGTTTGATGTAATCATGAGGCAGAGCGTGCTCGTGGTGCACGCGGTCGCGGGGCGGAGACGTAAGCTCCCATCGGACGTGATCATGGCCGTGGTCGAGCGGGAGGCAAACGCGCTGGAAGGCGTCCCAAGTGCCGTGCAGAAGGGTACACTTGTGGAATTCCACAAGCGACTGGGGCATCTAAACTACGATTCTGTGGAGCGGCTAGCGAGGGACCCCAGCTCGGGGATCGAGATTACCGACCACAGGCGTGTGAATTTCCTTACGTGTGCAGAAGGAAAACAGTAAAAAAAATAGGCAGTCGTGCAGAGACACTGGAGACCGCGCTCCAATTGACAGGGTGGGCGGGGTATTTGCTCGGATCTCAAGGGCCAGATGACGCCCAGGGACCGCCTCAACAACCGGTATATGATAAATTTCGTGGATCACAAGACTAATTACTGCAGGGTGTTCCTTGCGCGCACGAAGGACACCGCGGCGAAACAATTCGAGCATTTTTTAGTCTTCTTTGAGAAAATATTCGATTGCAAGATTCACGTTCTGCGCACGGACTCGGGGGGAGAGTACGAGAAAGTGGACTTGTTTTGCAAGCAGACGGGAGTTGCTCGGCAACGCAGCGAGCTCGTAATCAAGCCAGTAACGGCAAGGCAGAGAGAATGCATCGCACCATCATGAACATGGCACGATGTATGATATTTGCATGCGGTCTCCCATTGAACTTTTGGGGGGATGCGGTGCAGTACGCAGCGTATATACTAAACCGATCGCCGACCAACTCGAATCCAGGGCGCGTTTCGCCAATGAAGATGCTGACCAAGCAGGCACCGCCGCTAGGGGAGATCGTAGTGTTCGGGTCTCCATGCATGGTGTACCGCAACCCGATGAAGAACAAGAATTTCTCCCAGCGGGCGCAGCACGGAATGATAGTGAGCATCGGGGAAGAGACGAAAGGGTACAGGGTGTACCTGCCAAAGGACAGGGTCGTCGTGACCACGCAGCACGTTAGAAACATCGAGACGCTCAATAAGGAACAGAACGAGCACGTGCAACGCCTCTACCTTGCGGAGGATGGAGACGCGAATGGGGAGGAGCCTGCTGAGGAGACTGCTCGCGCTGTTGGAGAGGCCGGCGGCACACAAACCAGTCGTGATAGTGGCGATGCAAGCCGGAGCAAGAAGCGGAGCAAGGGGTCGAGGCGAATGAAAACCTGGACGAGAGAACGCCCGGTGACTCGCTCAATTGGCAGGCAGGCTCAACAAGGGGTTAACGAGGTCGCCCAGCAGGAGGAGACCGAGCCTGACGTCGTGAATAATGTCATGGAGGTAGATCCAGGTAACTACCGGGAGGCTATGCTTAGTCAGCATAAGGATAGTTGGGTCAAGGCAATGGCAGAAGAGCTGCGGGCTCTGGAGGAGCATGGTGTATGGGAAGTGGTGCGTCTTCCGCGGCGCGCGCGCGCTACACACAAAATGGGTCTTTAAGACCAAGCGAGATGCCGAAGGGCTGATTGAGCGCTTGAAGGCGCGGCTCGTGGCCTGTGGGAACGAGCAGGAGTTTGGAGTGAATTACGGGATCACCTTTGCCGAAGTGATCGAAATGTCTAGTGTGAAGCTAATCCTGGTGCTGGCCAGGAAGTGGCGAGTGCCTGCGAAGCACGGGGACGTGCCGAACGCGTATGTTCGCGCAGACAAGGAAGTAGACTTGGACATCTTCATCCGCGTGCCGCAGGGCATGGTGGTCATGCCAGATGTGCTGGATCGCCTCAGGGTAACGGCCCAGAAGGAGGTTGTGCTAGAATTGAAAAAGGCGTTGTATGGACTCAAGCAAGCGGGGAGGCTTTGGAGCAAATTGTTGCACCAAAAATTGACCGATATCGGTTTCAGCCAGAGCCTCTTGGACATGTGCGTGTATTTCAGGTGGAAGGGTAGTGCACTCTTGGTGGTAGGAGTGTACGTCGATGATCTGCTGGTCACTGGGACCAAGCGGGAGGCTGTGGATGCTTTCTTCGACGAGCTTGTGTCGCTCTCGGTAAAGAATTTGGGCTGTGCACACAAGTTCCTTGGTATGCGCGTCAATTACGATGAGGACGCGGGATATGACTTGGACCATGAAATCACCATCATGGACATGCTGAGAGGGCATGGGATGGAATTGGCGCACGGTGTGCGTGCACCGATAGGGCACGAGTGGAATGAGAAGCAGGAGGAGAGCGCAGCCCGACTTCCTGCTGACGGAAGCGATGGAGTGATCACCGTGACAAAGTTCCGCTCCCTAGTAGGTAGTCTGCTATGGGTGGCCAGATGCACGAGGCCCGATATCGTCTTCGCTGTGCACAAGGCGCCCACCGCCCGACGTTGGCTGACTGGAAGCTGGCCAAGAGAATACTGAGGTATTTGGCGGGGACGAAAGGCCTGCGTCTGCAGATGCACGGTAACAGAGGAGCGAACGAGCCGCTGGAGGTGGTTGGATACAGCGATGCTGACTTCGCTGCGGATAAGGAGGATCGCAAGTCCGTGACCGGGGGCTGGTGACCGTGGATGGTATGCCCGTAGGCTGGGTGTGTAAAAAGCAGGGGGGCGTGTCGCTGTCAACCATGGAAGCCGAGTACACGGCAGCGTCTGTCATGGGGCAAGAGCTTCTCGGGGTTCGAGAGCTCGTGACAGAAATGGGCATCTTGTGCGAAGACCCGATGTACTTGCGCGGGGATAATCAAGCTGCGTTGAAGCAGCTGGATGGGGAAAAGGTATCGTCGAAGGCGAAACATATCGACGTACGAATCAAGTTCATGGTCGACTATACGAAGCGAGGTGTGCTGAAAACGGAGTACTCCGAAGGTGAACGAATGCCTGCGGACATGTTTACAAAGGTGCTGGCTGCCCCAAGGTTGAAGGAGCTCGCAGAGCTTGTGGGGCTGCACTGGGGATCAAGGTGAGCGAAGAGGCGCGCTACTCGACGAGGAGGAGTGTTGGAAGTAGATGATTACTGGCGGAGGTATGGATGCGTCGTGCAGCTGCTTTTCAGGGGTGAGAGAACGGTGGCTCCGGGGAGCGCTGAACAAGGTCTACTATTGGATGTTGTAACTCAGGATAGGTAGGAGTTGTGCTAGTTCGCGTAGCTAAACTAATATCACTTCCTCTTTGACTTCATCGCGTTCAAGTGGCAGTCCGGCAGCCTGGGCAGCACTCCAGGCGTCTATCAGCGCTAAGACTACCTAGATCAACAAGTTGCCTTTACCTGCGGGTAGAATCACTACGACGGCGTCTGCATGGATTAATCCCTATTGGGTAAAGATTCGTTGCAGGTGTTCCAGAGCACAGTCCCAGGTACGCACATTTTCCAGGCCACATTTCCAAGTCACAGTTCCGCGTACCTGGAGCTAGGCCGAGTCACAGCCGAAGGAGGCAGACGGTAGCCACAAAGGGGGCCCGGAGGTCCTGACAGCAGGTGCGCAGTTCTTGCATTGCGCCGAGAATCACTTTGCGCTGCTGTAACTCACAGCAGCATATGAGGGCGCGGACCACACCAGCTCGGACAACTCCATCTTGGTTCCTGCGCTTCAACACGAGCTGCCCCTTTGAAAAGGAAAGTGCTTCAAAGGAACTGCTTTGTGGAGTACAAGTCTGTGTTTACACCAGAGGATGTATGATAATCACAAACAAGTTTTTGACATGTTATTGTTGACAATACCATTTTGACACATTGATTTTTGACGTGTCGCAGTTACAATGTCAAACTCGAATTGTCAAAATCACTAGCCGAGAACCGCGACTTCGCGGCGGTAAGTTTAGTTTGGATGGAGCGCTCCGCTCGCTATACTCCCTCCACTACTGCAGCTGGCTTGCCTACGCTTCGCTGCGGCAGCACGTCGCTCTGATTGACTCTTAGCCCCGCGCACCCATTTCCCTAAGCCCTAGGTATAACGCGGGAAGGGTTACCATAGTGAACTTAGTACGATTTTATATCCTGTATATGGAAAGGTATAAGAACGCGGTTCAGATACAGGAAAAGGGTCTAACCTGTATAGCAAGGTACAAAGACGTAGCCAGTTTTTGATAGAGACATGCAGCTTCGTTTTCAGAAAAAGAATTTGTTGATACCATACTCAAACTAAGATATTTGCCCTGCACCTTTTGTCTCGCATCTGTCAGGTGCTCAATCGTCGCGGCGTCGTCGCTTAGACTGATGGCCGTCATCGTCCTCGCCGTCATCACCTCCACTTCCGGATTTCATCTCTTCGTCTGCGGCGACATCAGTCGAGCTCGCACGAATTTTCTTCTTCCGCTGCGAAGGTGGCAACATTGTGCCATTGCGCCAGTGCCGGTGCCAGATTTCGAAGCAGGAAACTGATTCCCCGTTGTTGGCGTGTTTTACCTTGCTGCACAGGTAAACGCGGGCCGCCGCCGTCTTCTTCGAGCTGCTCTGCAGCTTGCATGTGCAGCAGTAGAACGTGGTTTCACCGCCCTTCGACGCGGTCGTCTCCTTCAACACGGAGCACACTTTGCACGCGCGCTGGCGCTTTTTCCTCGCTTGCTTGCCCTCGGGCCACTCACCGACTTGAACAGGAACATGGGAACTTCGTCGGGGTGGCTTGATCCAGTCGCAATGCAGGCCAGTCTTCTTCCTGCAGCTGAGCCAGCTCGAGGTGCAACTGCTTGAGGAACTTGACGTGCGAGAGCTTCTTCGTTCCATCGGCTTCGCATCGAGCGTTGAACACAATAAACGCATTGACAATAGCCAAGTCCAGGAATTCCAAGAACAAAGACTTGTAATATTTCTTGTACTTGAGAGCTCGTTGTAGCGAGTATCTGTAGATAACATGAACATACAGGATTAGGACAGTTTTTAATGTGGACATACATGTCAGTGCGCTTACCTTTGGAGGCGGAGCTGGTCGTGTACGTCGACCCCGCCCATGAAGGTCTGATAGTCCTTCAAGACGCGAGGACATGCCACTTCAACCTGCTCCCCGGACTTCTCTCGACGTACTACGCGATCGTGCTCGACGCTACCTCCTGGGCGAGAAGATGCACCGGTCTGTTGTCCCACCAACAGACCGCCTTGATGCATGGGACTAGCTTGTTGTCTGCAACCGTGAAGGTACCCCGATGGACATCAGCTGGGCGCTTCTTCTTTTTGTCGATAATGCCTTCGCAGAACCCTCGCCGGTTTGTCGTCACTGTGCCGATATTGTACAAACCTATCGTGAGTAGTTGCATGGCGAGCATTGGGACGTGTAAAACCGGTCAGTGACGACGAGACGCTTTTCGCTCGATCCATCGGCACCAAACACCTCACGCAGATTGCGAACAACCGCTGCAGGTCCTGACTTGGCGTCTGAAGTGGCGGCCGCGCCGTCCGTCTGTCGTTTGCCGCAATACACCTCAAACCTGTACATACGCGATAACATTGTTGATAAAATGTATCAGACACGATAAGCATACTTAGCAACCAAAAAAAAATGAGTGTGCTCGAAAACACTGTAACGTGTCTGCTAGCCCTGCACGCCGAGCTGGTCGTAGCCACAGCATCGATCAGTCCAAGGTCCGTCTGGCCGTTAGGGATAGAACTGCTAGTCCCCTGCGCCGGTGTGTGCCCGACTGACACAACAACCTATTTTATTTAATCAACAACGTTCAACAACGGTTCCGTTCGTTCAGCTAGCGAACTTGGCAGCGCAACAACTATGACGTATCTCTCCACTTCCGATGCACGTTGCTTGCCGGGTCACTCGGGTCCAAGAGCACCCAGTGGCGCAACCCCTTTTTTTTCGTCGCAGCCTCGGTCAAACGTGGAGCAACCTCCCGTGATCGTACTGAGGAACTCAGCCGCCGTGAAGTCTTGGACTTCTTGTGCCACACCGCTAAGTTCGCCCCACGTGTCTTCTCGCCTAGGCCTCTCTGTGTCGCCCGTCGACTCCCGTCGTTCGCGTGGCCGTCGACAAGCACCGAGTACACTCGCCCCTGGTCCGTTCAACGTGACCGTGCACACTGATCATCTCCAGCGCTTCAACTTGCGTTCGATGCTGCAGATTCTCGAGTGAGCTTGCCAGCACAAATTCTCTACCGCCTTCTCATTCACTCTCTCGCCCACTGCTCAACCTGTAGCCATCAGTGAACCCACTGACATTCACCGCCCATTGGTGCTCAACGCCCAACAGCATCCGCACATCATCCGTACCCATCGTTCGGGTTTTGGGTGCCTGCAAATTTGTTCTCTAGAGTCATGACCGATCTTCTACAGCCGTATTGCACATCTTCGCCACCCCGTTGGCATCTGCGCCGGCTGCCATGCGGGACTTCAGCCAGGCGTCGTTATCAGCGTCGGTGCCGCTGCATACCGCGGGTCTGTTACAGCACACCCGATACCCACCTCATGCAATAAGCCGACTGGGAACAGCAGAGCATGAACAGCTTTGTCCCCCATTTATGGGGTTTGTCCTTCATGTACACGCGCATTCTGTTGAACGACGAGCGCGAAGGCAGCATTGCCTCGTCGAACGCCATGACTGGCGGTGGAGTGTTGCCAGCTCGGAATGTAGCTTGTAGAGGGTCAATCACAGGACGGAGCTTCCATGCTCGGTCCAATTTTGCACTAGGGTCTGCGTTGCAGCTGAAGTGGAGGTTCCGTGAAATGTGCATGAAGCGGTCTCGCTTCATGAACAGGCCAAACAATCCACGAGGAATGGCTCCTTCAGTAGTTGTTTTCCAATGATGTTCCAGCTTTTCCTTGTTTGGTGTAATCGTCTGAGCAATCAGAAGCCCCACGAAATTACATAGTTCTCTCGCAGTAATGTCCCGGGTTTGCAGCAGGCCAGCTCGGATCGCCTCCCGTGAAGGCTGACTTTTTCTGTTCGCGTGCAACTTGTTTTGCATACTGCCCGTCCACCCGCTCGTCTAGTTTCTCTTCGAAATACTCGTTGCTTGCCTCAGCTATGCTCTCCCACAGGCGTGGCCGCGCGAAGAAGAAGAAAGCCCCAGCGGGACTTGCCGCCGATTCCAACGCGCGAGGAGTAGGGCCGTACGGACCGTCGTAGAGATGCGGGTAATCTTCACGCAGTGATTCGATTGGGCGCTGCTCGAAGGGCTCGTCGAGGTAGGGAAACGGGCCGTATGATACAGGATCCGACCACCCATTGGCGCCCATGTCCTTCAACATGGCGGCATTGACCGTGCCGCTAGCGACGTTCTCGATTCCACCGGCAGCATCGAGCCATGCTTCGCCAAACATTGGATCATCAAGCTCCTCAGCATCTTCGTCCACGTTCATGTTGTCATCGCATGTTTCGTCTTCTCCGAAGCAGCTTTCGGTCCAATCAGAAACCCCATCGTCGTTTTATGCGTCCTACTCCATTGCACTGAATTCATCTGGGTTGTCTGTCTCGAGGACAGTATTGAGGTCGGCTGTGAGATAAAGTTGAACATACAGGCTAGATTGATCCGATAACTTGAACATACAGGATTGACCGACCTGAAGAGATTGCAGCCATACGTGCCGAACGATGCGGTTGCGGGCTTGATCCACCACCGTCAGCTTCATAGAATTCATCGTCCAGGTTGCGGCGAGGAGCCATAAAATCCTCTGAGTTCGCATCGCTCACTGGCTCCAGATGCCGAGTCATCGGGCGAAGGCGCGTCACAGCCAGATGGACGATTCTCACATTTGTGAGGAGATTGCGTTCGGAGAGAAGGCGTGGGTGCGTGAGTGGCTTTGCATCTCGATGGAGTCTTCGGGTCGCATCGGTCGAAGCAGTCGCGGCTGCAGAAGAAACACGCGCGTACAAGATTAGGAACTCGCGTAACTTGAATAATACACGATATCATTGAGGCGACCGTTGTCGTCTTCTTCAACTGCCTCTGGCGCACCGGCGGCAGCGCTGGAGCGCGGTGGCGCTGCATCTACACCGCTCGCACAGGTTAGTTACGCCTTAGCAGTCTCTCAACTAACAGAAACACTTACCCAGGTCGACTTTGTCCAGGTACTTCATCAGCTCTTCTGCTCCAACGAAGTAGTCCACGCCTCTCACATCCTTCTTGGTCTTTCCGGGGCGCAGGTACGTGTGGTCGTTGGAGAGACCCATGGGCCGCTTGGATTTCCATCCTTGCTTGGTTAGCTCCGCCCAGCGCGCAGTAAATCCCGCCATTCTTCTCCGAATCCGGCGAATTCTGGAATGCGGGTGAATGAGTGGCGTCAGTGCGTTACTACTGGGTGTGGTCCACACTATGTACTGTCTCTATACTGAGACACTTCAATCGTACTTTCCAATGCACGGGGGTGGGTGCGCCTATCCGGCACCCCGAACCCTCTTTGACTTAAAATTTGTATTGTCGATACTAAAAACAACATTGAATCCTTATCGTGTCTAATACAAGATAAGCATTTTTGTAATCGTGCCTAATACAGGCTCTCGCGTTTAAGGGGTTAGGATTCTAAACGCAAAAGCGTTGTCTCTTTTCGTCCCTGTCATTTTTAGATGAGGCAGGAATCTTGTCGGTCCGTTTTAGCGGTTTACTCGGCAAGACAGGGCCTGGTCTGGTTCGGGGTAAAGGGTATCGTAAAGAAAACTCGTAAAAGATTTACGAAATTGAACATCAATAATCATGACTCATGATTATTGATGTTCGATTTCTTATGACTCATGAGTGAATACCTTCTGCGCTCCGCTATCAGCATGTTGAAGAAACAAAACCGTGCTGCGCCCGGAACAGCTCTAGATTTTGCGGCGAGCGTGCGAAAATAAGTATATGATAATACAGTCAAGCGTTAATACTAGATCGATGTAACTTAAACCGAGAGGGCTGCTCGATTGAGCTATGAATCCGACGGTTCCTAATAGAATTGGGTGAGATGTATAATACGCAAGAATGTTATAGTGCGTGACCCCCGGTTGCCTAGTTTGGCATAATGAAACTTGTGCGTGACCACTATGACGAGTTGCGACAGAAGTGGACGAGAATTTCGCAATATCCCTATTTTGACGTTTTTGTGTGCTACAGTGTGTATTCCAGCCGAATTGATCGTCGAAATATTTTCCGGCGTCAAGTGGAATCCAAGAGTTATGGCGGCACTGCACCGAGATGATGAATCGCATGCTGAAGCGAATGAAGATATCGACGAGGTGGAGGACGAGAAATGCAGCAAGTTGGCCTCAATGACAAGAAATGTTGTTCTCCTTGATCGAAATAGTATCTCAGTCGCGAGGTCGATCATGCCACGGCAATCTATATGAATGTTTGCAACTGCACTTCACAATACAGGTGTTCCTAGACAAGTCACAGACGACCTAGTTCAGGCGTGCCGCCATAAGTAAGCTACCTTCCATGTCCACGGCATTGATCCACAATTCTTTCGTCTCTTAATATGTTATTTACTTAACATCATTAGTTTGCTAACAACAACAAAAAGTTAGGAAAACCACGGCATTTTCGGGTTGAGCAGGATTCTTTACAGGAATCCTGCAGTATGACACTTCCTGTTGATCTTCTTCTCGGCGTCATTGCCGTTCTGCAGCGGTGATCGTTGTTGACCACGGCCAGGAGTGGGCACGAAGAGCTGGATGCTGGCCGCCTTGGATGCGGGCAGTACTTGGAGTCGAACAAGGGTTTGTTCGTCAAATGGCGTAAAGGTAAGGATGGAGGTGACGGGTAATGCTGCCGTGGCCGCGGGTGCTACAGAGTCCAGTGACAGTTGACCCACCCTCTCAGTAAAAAAAATATTATTTTCCCGAGCTCTAGTCTTGTCCCCCCAGACGCCGTCCCGCTCCGCGCGGACTTCATTAAATGAAAGTAACACACAATATATATTTGTCTGACACGTTCATTTTGATGGTTCACTGAGTAGTCGAGTGCATGGCTTGTATTGATTGTGTTGACAAGAACCTCAAATTGGTTGCTTCAACGAAGTGTATGCCTTGATTTGCTTTGCTTGTTCAGCCGCCCACTAGATATCTACTTCACAATGCACGGAGAGTTGAGCAGCTTTGAACACAGCACAGCTTAAAGATTTTGTACAGAGGACGATCACTAAGAGAGCTGGAGTATTTGCTGGTTTTAATGTTTTGTCGGAGTTGGCTGGGCCACAGGCATCCACGTCGCATGATCTCACAATTTGGAATGCGGAGCGGCTTGTTCTCCTAGGTCCTGTATGGCAGAGCTGGGCACGGCAGCAGCGACAACAGGGATAACGACGATGTAGGGCAGGAACGTCATGGCTTGGCTCTTCAGATGACAGGGCGGGTTGGAAATTTGAGAACTACATGCCCATGACATACTGTCCTCCTCTGTCCTAATTCTCTGTGAGGTCCATTACTCCAATAGAAAATACGTGGTACGACGCTCACATTCGGCGGCCACGGGAAGCAACACTTTTATCGTTGAGGCTGTGGATGTTTTATTTGGTGAACTTGGGAGAAACGATGTCCTATGTAGGTAAACTAAGGTGCGCAACATGAGTTTCAATCTGGGAGTGTCAGCTGTAGCTCTGTAAACAGATACTATATCATATTCCACTAAAAGAGAAAAAAAATAATACGGCCGTAACTGCAGGTACGGAAGAGAACTTGAGTGCACCCTGGGCGCAAACGGCATTATCCGCGGAAAATAAAATGAAAAATAAGAGAATGCATGTCATGGTCCACGAGTGAATTGAACTAGACCTTGACTGCTTCTTGGTAACACGAAAGTTTACAACATAGGTGACTTGAGGGCAATTTCTCAAGATTCATGGAATGCCAACATTTCTCGATCAAAATGTAAGACTTAGGTCTCGAAAGTGCAACGAATTGGGTGTAGAATAAAATCATCTGACAAATAACCCGGACAATTTTGGTTCATCGTACGGTACGCGCGAGCTAACACGTCCGTATTATTGACATAGTACCTTGTGCAGACCCATATGCATGTCCAGTCTTATCTACTAAAAGTGTATCAAGCAGTGCTCTCTCCGAATGTGACTGACAAAAAGTGAAGGCGAATTTCCCATTTAGGATTGCAATGCAGTCTCCGACTACTTTATGTTTGGGGCAGTAGTGCGGTGGAAGAAACAACTAAACAACCTATTTCCTGTTATTAAAGAAAAAAAGATGAGAGCAGTACTATACAACAGCAAGAATCTATCTATTGTTATGCTGTGCGGTCCACAAATGAGAATCCAGGGCGAAGCACGGCTTTGTTAGAGTTTGCCTGTGACCGCGACCACGCCGCGTAGGTAACGAGAAATAAACAAATCGAGGCAGGGCGTAGCTTTGCTTCATCTGCTTCAAATTTAGCCACGAAACTTCAGAGCTTCTCTTCGTGCGGCGCACGACTTTGTCTTAATGAACGGAGGCGACCACCCCTCACGTCCACGAGGACTGCATGTTGCCTGAACGCGGAAAAAATCCGCGGATGTCGCTCGAGTGATCAGATAAATTACCTGTCACAGGTATTATACTGGAGTACAAGTTATTTGAAATAATAGTTTTTTAACTTAATAAAAACTGGATGGGTCAACACACCAACATAATTTGATTAGAGCACAGGTAATTCAATATCACAGATCCGTCAAGCGCCTGTTGAACCGAACCGAACTAATCATATTCAGCAGGTATTTCGATTGGAGAATAATGGCACCTGAGTGGCATCCGCATTAGGACTCTGGATAAAATCCAGAGAATTGAGAACTGAATTCGATTTGGACAAGGCAAAACAATAGTGTAGCCTTATCAACAGCGTACGTATCTCGCTTACAGCTTCGCGAGGACACGTTGAAGCACGTACATTGCTTCAGCAGCGCTCGGGCGCTGTGTCGGGTCAACCGATGTGCAAGCTCGGCCCAGTTCCACGATCGACAGAGGAGAAGCGTTGGAAAACGCAACCTGTACTGTGCCCAAGGCTACTCTCTGAAACAGAGCCACACTTGTCATCTCGCGGCCGTTCGAGTCCTGAGCTTCCTTCGTTACGCGTGCGTACGGCATTGTGTGCACGTCCAGCTCTGACAAAACGACACCAAACGAAAACATGTCGGCCTTGACGCCATACCTTTCGCCCAGCATGACTTCTGGGGCCATCCAGAGCGATGTACCAATGCAAGCTGTCATCGTGCGATCCAGACGCTCGCGCGAGATGCCAAAGTCCGACAACTTTGCCTCCAAGTCGCCGTTCAGCAACACATTGCGTGACTTGAGATCCCGATGGATGACAGGAGGCATGAGCGAGTGCAGGTAGGTTAGAGCTTGGCAAACATTTAGCGCAATCTTGACTTTTTGTCGATCAAAGCCGACAGGGTGACGGGAAGACTGGTACTTGTTCAGCAGTGATCGTAGATCTCCACCTTCCATGAACTCCAAAACAACACACAGGTCGGCCAGTGAGTCCCAAGCAACGCCAATACATGAAACGATATGCGGGTGGTCCAGCGTTGCTGTCATCTTTGCTTCAGCAAAAAATTCGTTGACATAGCCGAGGTTTCCGCGTGTTGCAGGCAGCAGCATTTTAATTGCCACCTCTCGTCCGTTAAAGAATCCGCTGTGGACTTCACCGTAGGCACCACGGCTGATTAGATTCGCGACAGCAACCTTGTCGCGCGGGATCCTCTTCGCAGTGATGATGTCGTCGTCCCAAAGACCGCTTTGACCGCGTACGATGACTTCGCGTAAATCAAGGGCTTTGGACTGCGAATTCACTGGCCATTTCGACTGTCTTGCGGCGTAAGTCGCCATCGAACGGCGTCTGAACAGGATCACGCCTATCAGAAGGAGAAGAAGGAATCCAAAGGCGATCCCGAGCAAAGCGTTCATCGTTATGGTAATCTCGCTACTGCCACCAGTTGATCCAGTACTCGTAGCGTCGCTGCTGCTGTACCATTTGAGCCAGTTCGCATCGCAGAGATGGTTGGTCAGCGTTTCTTGGTCGGCCGTCCTCGTCATATACGACGACTCGGCTAAGCAGGGACTCTCGGAGAAATACTGGAGCGAAGCGGATCCGTTAGAGTTGAGACGGCCGATGACGTAGTAGCTCCCCGTCTTGTTGAATGCTCCTTCACAGTTGCCCGTTGCCGGGAATCCGTACCCGACACTGAAGCTGGAGCAGCTATCGTCGCTGAATTCTGTCTGTAAAATGTGCGGGGACTCACCAAACGTCCGCGTCATCGCCGTGATGTATTCTGTCGTACACTCGTGGGAGACCATGTCTACCGTTATGGTGCTTGTGTTGCCTTCGTATGCAGTACAAGTCCCATTGTCCATACACGCTGCATTTTCCTCAGCAGTGACGAGGTACGGCGTGCCATCGCACGTTGTCCCGGTGTAGTGTGACCGAATCAAGTACGTCGTCCCATTAACGCCCAACAGCGTCCCGAAGAGCAGCACGACTAGAAAGAGGAAACAACGCATCCGTGTCGAGCAGAATCGGAATCGAAAGTGAACGCGCTGGAGAGGAGGGCACCGATTGTGGATACACGCGGTCAGCGTCCCATGATCATCGTGACATACATGTACCGGTAAACTGCGTTACCTACGGTCTCCCGTGAGATTTGCCTGCACACGGTGGAGGATGGTGTCACAAAAGCATGTCCGGTGACATCGAATTCAGTGGGAACTAGTTTGCCTCTGAGTCAGTTTATAAGAACCTTCGCTTCGACAAGATCGTCTGGAGATTATGCAGTGCCTCTGCTGCGCTTGGTCTCTCCGTCGGGTCAATTGATACGCAGGCGCGTCCCAGTTCCGCGATGGATCGAGGACTTGAGCTGGTGAAGTCGACCTGGATCGTCCCGAGTGCCACTTTTTGAAGGAGGATCGACTCGACGGCTCCCCGGCCGTTTGAATCGAGAAACTGCTTCCTTGCTCAAGCATGCGGCAGCGAGTGGACGTCCAACTCGGACAAGACCACGCCGAACGAAAACATGTCGGCCTTGACGTCGCACCGTTCCCCGAGCATGACCTCGGGCGCCATCCACAGCGATGTCCCAACACCAGCAGCCATCGTGCGATCGAGACGCTCGCTAGAGATGCCAAAGTTCGACAGTTTTGCTTGCATGTTGCAGAATGATGCGATGGATCACGGACGGCATCAGCTAGTGCAGGTACGTTAATTCGTGGCAGACCTGCAGCGCGATGGTGGCCCTCTGTCGGTCAAAACCGACCGGCCGCTTAGTATTCGCGTACTCGTTGGGCAGTGGCGCAGTTCCCCGCCACTCGAGGACGACGCAGAGATCGAGAGACAGAGCGAGTCCCGGGAAACGTCAAGGGACGGCACAATATGAGGATGATCCATCGTGGCTGTCATCTTAGCTTCTGCGAGGAACTCGTTAACGTGCTGCAGGTTGTCGCGGGAGGCCGGCAGCAGCATTTTGATTGCTACTTGTTGCCCGTTGAAGACCCCAGCGTACACCTCGCCAAAAGAGCCTTGACTTCTCCGCTTTTAGATCAGCACCTTGTCGCGCGGGACCCGCTGCGCTGTGATAACGTCGTCGCTCCAAAGTCCAGATTGCCCGCGCAGAACCACATCCAGCGAAGTTGCGCTGAGCGATCGCACACATGTCCTCGAGTGGGTTGTACCGTGAGCTTTCGTCTGTCGCTTGCGGATAACAAGCACCACTACGGACACCACGACTGCGAGAGCACCACGCAGATCCCAATAATATCGCCGATGCTAACAGAACTACTGGAGTGTACTCCAACTGCTGAGACTGAGGTTGAGTT
This sequence comes from Phytophthora cinnamomi, assembly GCF_018691715.1. Classification (NCBI taxonomy): domain Eukaryota; phylum Oomycota; class Peronosporomycetes; order Peronosporales; family Peronosporaceae; genus Phytophthora; species Phytophthora cinnamomi. The sequence continues at coordinate 387,457 of NW_027151029.1, forward strand.
GCTTCCACTGGCCTCCAAAACATCGTTGCTGCAATATCATTGGAACCAATTCGCGTCGCAGTCGTGCGTCGTGAGCGCAGCCTTATCGTCGCTCTCGACTGAGTCCAACGAATCTAATGAACACGACGGTCCGGGTAACGCTGAATCGATGCCGAACCGCCCTTGTTGAGACTCGCAATGACGCTTGTTTCGTTATATCCGCCCACACAGTAGCCTATCACGAAGTCGGTGCAGCTTTCGTTCGCGAACACCACCCCGGAGAACGAAGGGCGAGCTGGTGAACTTGTCACGCGTGGCCTGCACGTGGTCTGAGCAGTAGTCACGACAACACCAACGCCTAGTGTCGGAACTTGCGCTGTGCTGGCTGGATTGGATGTATTCATCGTGAGAGTCGTAACAAAATGGTGCAGTAGAGCCTTCCTACGACGCTTAGTGTTAGATAGCTCTTATACATCCCAATGGGCTCGGCGGTGCAAACCTGCATGGAATTCCCACCACTCCTCGTAACGGGGTGCCAGAGTTAGTTTCCATTTTGGACTTAAAAATCACAGGCAACATCCAAGGGTATTAGACACGTAAATACAATATTCTATTGCTGCTTGTGTTACAGTCCACGCGCTAGAATAGCACCATCCAGTGTGATATTTGCCCCATCTAGCACGAAGGATGCATCATTCAGATTGCCAAATTCTCGATAGAGAGGCACCAAGAAGTCAGTGAACGTCTGCAGCCGTACGATCTTACTTGTCGCGCTGTCCCACTCAAAATGAAGTGTCGACGGGAGAAGCAACTGCGCCCCGATGAGCTTTTCGCCAAGAAGCATGGCCTTGACATCTCGGTTCTCGCTGGGACAAGTCGAAAGGTGCGGGAAGACATGTTTTATCGTTTCCGTGGTGACCGTCACTCGTAAAGATGCCGAGACGATAACGAGGCCCTCTGACAGCTCGTTCATGTGCTCCAACCGGAACTCTAGGTCTTGGAAATACGCCGAATACTGGCACCAATGATCCATTAACGCTACCACTCCTCGACTCTCTCCTAGCTCAATGTTCGGTGCCATCCCATATTCCAGAAAAACTTGTTGCCGCTGCGCCGCATCACATGTGTCACTGCCGATTCTAGTATAGTCTGCCCCAGAGAACACGTCAACGCCGTGGCGGAAGAAATGAAAGTACTCCACGATAACACTGTGGACGCTCGGCTTCCCTTTCCATAAGGTCTTGTCTCGCTGAACCGTCAATTGCGATATTTCTCGTTGCAGAATGGATATGGCGTCCCCAAGGAGTTTAATCTTCGTGCGCTGCTTAAATCGGTATCTGGCTTGGCTGAGACGGCCTTGCTCCCGACGATCCGCTGTGTTCGCTCGGACTGCTTTACGCCGTTGCGTATGGATAGCTGTGACAGTCTGCCCACGTGGTGTCGGATAATAAAACCCTAGTCCAAGACTGATAGAAGGCAGTCTTTCTGCGTTGGTGGGGGCACAGACTGCCGTATCAGGGTGTGGCGACGCCGACGTGGTCGGGCTGGGAGTTATCTCGACTCGAGACGACTCGAGACTCTCGAGTGGGTAGCTCTCGTCCTCTGTACGCGCAGGCATTCGATCACTCCTATTACATGTAGTGTCATATATCCGCTTGGCTCGAGTAAAAAGGGGTCCGACGATAGTGGATTGGGTGACCGCATCAGTCGTATGGACGGCGAAAGGCTGCATCAGGCTCCGGGTAGTGACTTAGTCCGATTTGTCAATTTGTGAAATGATGCGCTTATCCAACCGACTACTCGCTCATGCTAACTCCGCCACAACGAACAACAACGAACCATTCGCAATACTGTTAGTTAAAGTCAAGAGCGAACCTTGCCGTTGCATCATCATCCCGTAATCCCACGATCTTACGTGGCGGGAGTAAGCAGTCGTGGTGTACATGGGTGCTTTTCAGTACGATGCCATCCCGTCATCGTCCCATAATCGATTAGTGAGCCGAACCCGAACCCTGTCATTGCTGCAGAAAGCTGTGGCTTACGAGATACTAGCACTGCGAAGATGAAATTCTTTACTGTAGGTCGTACGTGGCTAAGAAGTTATCCATTAGTAGCTTTAGCGCTCCAGCGTATCCTGTCTCCTTGGTCACCAAGCAGCAGGAACAGTATAGAGAAGACGCTTGAGAGGAAAACGTCCGATTTCAAAGTGATTCATTATTAGTTACACGCACTACTCAACCGTAGCACGAGGAGGAAAGTCCCTGACAGAAATCCCCGTTTGGCCAGTTGCCATCCATCGGATACAGTTTTCACTTCCGGTAACGTAATTGGGATTTTCTAGCCGCACAGCGGATGAAAAGAACTTTTGGGAAGATACAAGGACGAAACCAACGCAAGCAGATCGTCTCAGTTAGGCGTAGCGTTTAGTTTCAGAGCTTCCAGCTTTCCCACAAGCCGTTAACCCTCCTCGCCACACCCTGACTTGAAGGCGCGTAAAAGCTAGCTTTATCATCGTGCCTGACGGCACTACCCAAATCCGAGAGTCAATCGGATATCCGGTGGGAGCTGGGAAGAAGATCGAGGCCAAGCGAGCCATCATCCAGAAGGTTGACGAGTAGCACTATAGCCTTCTTGCAGCCGATGGACGCCGGCGTCATAGCGGCCTGCAAGCGGGCGTACAGACGCAAGCAGATACACTTGGTGTACGAGTTGGTGAAGGGCGTGAAGAAGAAGCCGCTGGACAGTAAGTCACTGGGGAAGGGGCTACGCGGTGGACCAGTTAAAGACTACGGAATGGAGCAGAGTCATCTGGAACGAGATGCAGACACAACGCACGATCGAGAACTGCTTCAAGCACACCGGCATGTCCTTCCACGGCGTGGGGAGAGTCTGTTGACTTCGACGGCTCCAGTGATGAACGCACATTTAGCACGTCTCCGTTCCTTTTAAACTGAATACATAATATTCATTTTTTAATTTTTAAACTTTAAAAAGTCTATAGCGGTACACGCTACCGGAAGTGAGAGCAAAATCTGTAGTCAACAGGTCGATTAGAATGAGGAGATCTTTCTGAAGTAGATCTCACTTACGGTACTCGTAAAAGCCTTGCTGCTCAGTCAGTAGACCTCTTCGTCAGATAGATGCGGTTCTGTCGGATAGAGCTCACTCAACAATGCTTCCCTTACGAAATGATACAACTACCGTATAATTCGCACCATCATCCGTATCTCTATGCTGCGTGCCTTAGTATTAGTTCCCTCGTGTAGCCATAAAGCCAGGATGGCTAGTACACTGCATGATCGCACAAGAATGACTGCTGTTTCCCTTGAACACCGCGTTTCATTTGCAAAATGCTGGAGTCTAACTACGCATCATTTATCGCACCAGTTCCCAGACCGCCTTATCGTCCTCAAGTCGTCAGTCGCCCCGCACTGCCTCCACGTCGGTCTCCGCGTCGACGCGTCAAGGCTCAGGACCACACGGCCGAAGCTCGAGCCGTTCGTCAACGTCCTCGAGGTCTTCAAGGTGTGCTTTCGACGGCCGAGACGAAGCGACGACATCGAAAACGCACTGACGCAGATAAGCCCCGAATATTAGGTCTCTGGGATAGTCCGTAGGCTAGCCTCAAAATCGGGACCCGTGCGTTTGATCAGATAACAGCCTTTCCCTTAGAATCACTCCAGTTAGTCGGCTTCCAGTATGCTACCGACTTCCCTGGCTTGTAGTGGACAACTGCATATAAGCGCGGCCAATGAAATTGCAGCATTTAGAGCCAGCTATCGCCTCGGCATATAAGTTCCGCTATAATCATTTAGATACAAATTTACTGGTATGGTACAAGTATTGTGATTCTGATTGCCACTCGTTCGGCGATGTTCCCCCGGTGTTACAAAACTGGCCCTGCGGTGAGCGAAGGGAGAGGAGGAGATGCTTGGGGCTGGCGGGGAAATCACGAAGTGCTGGTCATTCCCCGACCAACTACCCTGCAGCCCAACACGTGGCTGAGGGAGCCACTTTATTTATCAATACCCTTGCTAAGTAGTTGTACCGCTAAACTGGTACAGTAGCCATATCTGATACACTCACCCCTCCCCATTTGGAAAGCCCGTCAGGATCGTTTGGCGGAGTCTTGATGCTTGGCTCGCGTCTTCTAGTCCTGGTACTCCTTGTCCTCGCGTCCGTTACGAGCTATATGTGATGAGGAAGGGCTGGAGAGCCGTGGAGAACGTCTCGGCTCGGCACTCAAGAAGTTTCCAGCTTTCGGTGCCTCCACCTCGGTAGTAACAGCTCGTCGCGACCCGAGTTCATCTGCATCAGCTCCCGACGATCTGTCGTGCTTTGTGTGTGCTTGCTGCGCGCAACACCTCGCTCCATCGAGAGCCCAGTATGGTTCGCACAAAGCAGAGTGCTGCTCTCTCTACTGGGGGCCGTACTCCTCGCCGGTCCCTCGCTCGCATTGCTCGCCGTAAAGTTTCAAGTCGGGGAGCCGCCACTGAACAGCGCTGGCATGTTTGGATGATCACGGACAGACTGGGTACGGATGTAACCGATGACTCACCATACTTGGTGCAGTATATCGTAGCTCCAGGCAAGGCCCAGAGCTCCTACGAGCCGCGCTGAATGCTGGAAGAAGATGACTTCGGTGAATATCTGGACCTCGTCGACGCGTACAAAGCGCTTGGTGGCCCCATGGCCTTCGCCGAGTTTGTGCTCTCCCGTCCCGATGAGTTTTCGCAGGCCATTGGCGCCGCGAATGATGGTCGCTGTGCCTTCCACGCACTGTCGCGTGCCACGGATGCGGTTGGGGTGGCCGACTGGTTTTCGGGGGCTGTCGTCAACGAATTTTACGATGACCAAGCTGTCAAAGGTAAGCCCATTCCAGACGCAGGTGTCGTGTGGTCCACATTGTGGACGTTCGATCAGCAACAAAATCGCTCTGCGCGTGCTGCGGGAAAGCCGGAAATCTGGGAGGACATACTGCGAGTTAACCAAGTGCAGGAGCGGCTTACCGGGGTCTCGTCGTGCCTTGGTTTGGATCATCTCCTTCTTGCCCCCGGTGTCAACCACTGCGCGGACCCCTAGCCAGGCCCGCAGCGCAAGTCTCACGCCTTCACGATGATCGTGACGACCACCAGGCGCATCGCGTCGGATGAAGAGGCTGTCCTCTGCTCGAGTATGCTGCGCCCTGGTTGGCGGATGTTCGCTTCGTGCGCCGAGTGCTGATTCGCTAGATTCGGGTTCTTGATTACCTAGATAATTGTATACCCGCCTTGGTTTGATTTTGATGTGGTCTAATCAGTGTTTTTCCCGTGTACCGAACCGTAACCAATCTCCTTGCCATCGATCCTGCGATTACTTGCGTCGTCGCTTCCGTGGTCGTTGCTTCTGCTTATCTTTATACGCCTGAATCAGCCCCGAAACTTGATGTAAGTTCTCCAGAGGCTCCTATGTAGCATCCGCTTCCCCCACCCACTTAATGTGGTATTGTACGGCTCCCAGCTTCTTGCGCTTGTCAATAATTGCTTCAACAATCTGACCAACACTACCATCATGGAGAATGACCTCCTGTGGGCGAGAGAGGCGTGTTGCCAACTCGTATGGCTTAAGTGAGCCGGTGTTGAAGCCTGGGTGCAGCTTAAGACCAGGAGGCAAATTGATTTCGGACGCGTATTTGTGAACCGTGCGTACGATGGAGTACGGTCCAATCCACGTGGGTCCGAGCTTGCGCGAGTTGGAAAATCCGGTGTGTGCTGTGTCCAGGTGTTTGGTACTTAGGTACACTTGACCACCGACTTTGAACACTTGCTCTTTTCGTCCGCGATCGTACAGATCCGCCATCCGCGCTTGAGAATCCTCTAACGCCTCTTGACATTGACGCAGGACAGCTTCCAGGTGATCGGTAAACTTGACGCCTTGACGTCGACCTCCGCGCAGACCATGTCGACTTGTTGCTGCGACAGCGGCCAGCGGGTTACGAGGGATATATCCAATGTCAGCTTCGAATGGCGACATCTTGATGCTTGTGTTGACCGCGGCGTTGATGGCAAACTCAGCATTTTCGAGATGCATATCCCAATCATCTTGACGTGGAGACACGAAGCAACGTAGATATTCGTCGAGCGTGTGGTTGGTGCGCTCTGTCTGCCCGTCGCCTTGAGCACATACGCAACAGACATCTTCAGCTCTGTGCCGACGTTCTCGAACACTTGACACCAAAATCCAGAGACAAACTTGGTGTCGCGATCTGATACGATGTTTTGAGGCATGCCGTGTAACTTCCAAATGTAATCGATGAACAGCGTCGCGACCGCTTGAGCAGAAACTTTCTATGCAATCGCACTAAAGTGTGCCCGCTTGGTGAGCCGATCAACGACCACCCAAATCGAGTTACGTCCTCGCTTGGTTTCCGGTAGATCAGTAATGAAGTCCATCGAAATGTATCGCCATCGGTCGGTCGGAATTTGTAATGGTTCCAGAAGTCCCGGTGACTTCGTCAACCGCGGTTTGTTGCGCCGACAATCTTCACAGTCTGCAATGTACTGCTTGATCGTACGCACCATGTGTGGCCAATACCAATCCGCGCGAAGCTTCAGGTATGTGCGGTCCGCACCGGGATGCCCACCGTAGGTGGAGTCGTGCACTTCAGTGATGATACGATGCTTGAGTGCCACGATATTCGGGACCACGATACGAGGCTGCTCGTCTGTGGAGCCTTGGTACCAGATCAGGTTCTTCTCCTCGAAGTAAGGCTTGCACTGCTTTCCCAATACCCCTAGTGACGCTGATGTAGTTCCACGTCTTTTGATTGCGCATCGAATGTCATCAATAATCTTGTCCTGTGCATATCCAGCGATTTTAGCTTTGATCAATTCGTCGGTGGGTTTGATCTCCGCAATACGAAGATGGTAGCTTGTCTCGTTAAAGCTGGGGATGAGCAAATCGTTAAAATCCTTCGTCTCCGGTTTGAGGTCGGGTCACCGGCTCAGGGCGTCAGCGATTCCGTTCTTAGCGCCCGGAAGTTAGGCAAACACAGGTTGGTACTCAGCCAGAATATCATACTAACGAGCGAGGCGCCGATTCGCCATCTTCTGCTGGAAGATGCCTTCAAGCGACTTGTGATCCGTCCCACCATTACCGGTCGATCCAAACAGTAAATCCGAAACGTAGCTAATGCGTTGACAATCGCGAGTAACTCCTGTTGCTGCGTTGGGTACTTGAGCTAAGCTGATTTCATCTTCCTGCTTGTGTATGCGATTTGTAGTGGGTCTAACTTGACTCACTACTTTTGCTTACACGTCGCGCTACATGTATGAGGAAGCGTAGGAGTTTATTAATAATTTGAATTAATTATACTTGAGTGCACAAGTATAATATAAATCAAATAAAACACCAAGTAGCTAGTTTAAGGTAAAATGAGAACTGTATTGTTTTGTGAATTGATCTTCCTTCTAAATCTGCTAAAACTGTTTACCATCTATGAAAGGGGTTGACAGCGGCTGGCTGTCAGAGCCCCGCCAATATGCACGTCTCTAATTGGTAGAAAGATGCTGTTTTCTACCAATAGGATCTTTGGGTAGGTGTGGACCACTCATTGTGGTGGCCCACTTCAATGTATCCATTGGTGTGTCTTACACCAAGGTGAGGAAGTATCTAAAACTTTTAACAGATCTCCTATCTGTTAAATTCACAAGTGGCTTGCAGCCACTTGTACGTGTAACCCCGTTACACCATCCCCCCCCTTAAGGTTAGACGCGCGGGGCTCCGCACGTCAATCTTCGGAATTGATCATTCTTCAATTCTCTGCGTTTGGAGAAAAAATCCGCGCTCATTCAACGATGAGCGTGCCTCAAGAGAAGAAGACTCCGAAGTCGGTGGAGAGTCATTTCTCCATCGATGACTACTTCGAACGCCAGAAGGCGAGGTATGGCGACGTCGTCGACTTCGACGACGACGATGAAGACATGGAGGACGAGAAGGACTCGTCCTCAAAGCGCAAGGACTCAGTGTCGAGCGGATCGCTCGACCCTCATGCGAAGAACATTCGCCCGCGTGAAGGGGACGAATCGGACGCTTCGAGTTCGAAGTGTTCGCGAACTGAGAGTGATACTCCACTCGCTTCCGCTGGGGCTCTCAGTACTCCGCGCGCTGCTGCTGCAGCGCGCGATGTCAAAGCTCAAGGCTCTCCGCGCGCTGCGCCTGCAGCGCGCGATCCGTGGATGCCGTCCGCGTCCGAAATCACGGACCGGTATGGGAACTCGGTACCTCCGAATGAGGTGCCGCTGTATGTATGCAGCGCCATCAAAGATGAAGCTGCGGCCGCCGAGCTGCACTTTGATGCGGAAACGTATCAAAGGCGCGATTACTACATCGGACTCTTTCATGAGCTCCGAAGGTTTCAAAGCAAGAAGACATCTTCTCGCAGCAAAGTGCCCGAGTGGCAGGCACTTTGTCAAAGTTGGAACGCCTTTATTGAAAACTTCAACAAGAAGCTGAATGCTTACCGTGATCGGATTAAGTAAGCACGTGATCGGTTCGAGACGTACACGAAGCATGGAAAGTTAGAGCAACTCCACGTTGCTGCGGAGGAGGCAAATGTGCCGTGCGCTGTGCCCGAGGGCTTTCAGTGCACGAAGTGCTTCCCAGGCGCGGTCCGCTTGAGCGACCGCGACCTGAACAGGTACACGTCGTTCCGTGTGCCCGAGAGTCTCAAAGAGCTCCGTGCTAAGTTCTTAGCACGTGAGGGTTCGGGCGCTAGCGATGACCGCAGCGCTCGTGCTACTTCCGCTGTGCCAGCGCGTACTGCTCCTCGTACGCCCTCACCATTTCCGGAACGTCCTCCAGCAAGACGTTCGCGGCTCTATGTATCTTGATGGGGAGGAAATCCTCTCCAACGAATACGAAAACGATCCCCTTGAGGTTCGTTTTCGGGATACTATGGTCAACAATCCGCTCAACAATCCAGCGGGTTGAGCCGCGGGCGTCACGGATCGGCGGTGGCGGGGGTGGGAACACGCCCGGATATGATCAGCCCCGGGCTGATCAGTATACGCCTCCACGACCGGGTGACCGTCGTGGAGCGTCTGCAGGGCGCTGAGTTCGCCGCCCTGAAACAGGAGCTGGCGAACCAGAAGGCCCAAGTCGCGGCGGTCTCGCAGACCGCCTCGAATATCCAGGTCGAGCTGGGGACCCAGATGAAGGGGCTCCAGCGCGTCCGCGCGCTGGAGGAGGTTGCTCGTCGCCGAGGCCAAGTCCTCCGCTTCTGCGGGTTCTCGGCTCCTGCCGAGGCTTCGGGTCAGCCGAGCTAGATGGCTCGTGCTGCAGGTATGGCTTCAGCCGTCCGACGTAAAAGGTCGGATGGAGGCGCATGTTAGACGGTATGTCTAGCGTGTATGCGTTGCCGTGCCGTGCCAACTCAGTGAACGGCCCGATGAAGCGCGGAGCAAGCTTGCTTGCTCCGAAATCCGAAACTGCATGTTTAGGCAGGTTTTGCGTAGCTAACAAAACCAATGAACTAACCTTGAATTCATTTGTGTTGCCTCTGCCCACATTGTCTGCGTTCAGCTTCTGTTGATCAACAGAAGCTGCTATTGCGTCTTGGACAAACCGAATTACGGCTTGTCTTTTGGTGATGAAATTGATTGCATCCGAGCTGAAGTCGATTCAGCTCGCTCTCGCGAGGCCCGGCCTGCGTAGTTCTGCGGTGTCGCTCTGCGCGAACCCGTGATCGTTAATCCTTGTTGGTGGAGGAGTCTGCGCCCTGCGCAGTGCTCATGTAGTTTT